>NC_069685.1:67963027-68270874 GCF_023699985.2 Odocoileus virginianus | reverse complement strand
GGTTACCGAAACAAAAAAAATGCGAATGAGGTTGAAATACCTTCCCCCACTGTACACAAACTCGAAGTAATATAAAGATCTAAATGTCAGAATAGATACTATGAAATTCTTGAGGAAAATATAGGCAGGACAGGATTTGATGTGAATCACAGAAAGTTCTCTTGGGCCCATCTTTTAGACTAATGAAAACTAAACCAAAAATAATAGAAAGGAATCAAAATAACCTTAAAACTATTTGAACAGCAACAGAAACCCTAAACAAAGGACAAAGACAACACTCAGAAAGGGGAAATAATAATTGTAAACAAAGATCAGTTCAGCTCAGTTGCTCAGCCATGTCCGACTCTTTGTGACCCCATGGACTGCAGCACACCAGGCTTCCCTGTCCATCACCAACTCCTGGAGCATACTCAAACTCATGCCCGTTGAGCCGGTGATGCCATCCAATCATCTCATCCTCTGTCATCCCCTTCTCCTCCCATCTTCAAACTTTCCCAGCATCAGAATCTTTTCAAGTGAGACAGTTCTTCGCATCAGGTGGCCAAAGTATTGGAGTTTCAGCTTCAGCATCAGTCCTTCCAGTCAATATTCAGGACTGATTTCCTTTAGGATGGACTGGTTGGATCCCCTTGCAGTCCAACGGACTCTCAAGAGTCTTCTCCAACACCACAGTTCAAAAGCATCAGTTCTTCAGCACTCAACTTTCTTTACAGTCCAATTCTCACATCCATACATGACTACTGGAAAAGCCATAGCTTTGACCAAATGGACCTTTGTTGGCAAAGTAATGTCTGCTTTTTAATATGCTGTCTAGTTTGGTCATAGCTTTTTTTCCAAGGAGCAAGTGTCTTTTAATTTCATGGCTGTAGTCACCATCTGCAGTGATTTTGGAGCCCCAAAAAATAAAGTCTGCCACTGTTTCCATTGTTTCCCCATCTATTTGCCATGAAGTGATGGGACCAGTTGCCATGATCTTAGTTTTCTGAATGTTGAGTATTAAGCCAACTTTTTCACTCTCCTCTTTCAATTTCATCAAGAGGCTCTTTAGTTCTTCTTCACTTTCTGCCATAAGGGTGGTGTCATCTGCATATCTGTGGTTATTGATATTTCTCCCAGAAATCTTGATTCCAGCTTGTGCTTTATCCGACCCAGCATTTCACATGATGTACTCTGTATATAAGTTAAATAAAGAGAGTGACAATATACAACCTTGGTGTACTCCTTTCCCTATTTGGAACCAGTCTGTTGCTCCATGTTCTAACTGTTGCTTCCTGACCTGCATACAGGTTTCTCAAGAGGCAGGTCAGGTGGTCTGGTATCCCCATCTTTTTAGGAATTTTCCACAATTTGTTGTGATCCACACAGTCAAAGGCTTTGGCATAGTCAATAAAGCAGAAGTAGATGTTTTTCTAGAATTCTCTTGCTTTTTTGATACTCCAACAGATGTTGGCAATTTGATCTCTTGTTCCTCTGCCTTTTCCAAATCCAGCTTGAACATCTGAGAGTTCGCAGTTCATATACTGTTGAGGCTTGGCTTGAAGAATTTTGAGCATTACTTTGCTAGCGTGTGAGATGAGTGTAATTGTATGGTAGTTTGAGCATTCTTTGGCATTGCCTTTCTTTGGGATTGGAATGAAAACTGAATTTTTCCAGTCCTGGGCCACTGCTGAGTTTTCCAAATTTGCTGTCATATTGATTGCAGCACTTTCACAGCATCATCTTTTAGTATTTGAAATAGCTCAACTGGAATTCCATCACTTCCACTAGCTTTGTTTGTAGTGATGCTTCCTAAGTTCCACTTGACTTCACATTCTAGGATGTCTGGCTCTAGGTGAGTGATTACACCATCGTGGTTATCTGGGTCATGAAGATCTTTTTTGTATAGTTCTTCTGTATATTCTTGCTACCTCTTTTTAATATCTTCTACTTCTGTTAAATAAAGATACCCATAAGGAAATCATCTCCAGAAAATATAGTCCACTCATGCAGCTCAATATCAAAAATACAAACAACTCAAGAAAAATATGTGCCTAAGATCAAAAAAGGACATTTCTCTGCTGGAGTCATACAAATTGCCATTAGGCACATGAAAAGATGCTCCCAGCATCACTGATTGTTGGAGAAAGGCAAATCAAAAGTTCAATGAGGTATCACCTCACACTGGTCACAATGACCATCTCCAAACATCTCCAACAATAAACGCTGGAGCGGGTGTGGAGAGAAGGGAGCCCTCCTGCCCTGTTGTTGAGAATGCATGTTGGCACCACCACTAGGGAGGAGAGTATTGAGGTTCTTGTAAAAGCTAAACACAGAAGTACCTTAGAACCCAGCAGTCCCAAACCTGGGCAGAGACCTGGACAAAACTAACATTTTAAGATACAAGGGTAGCCCTATGATCACAGCTGCACTAGGTGCCCTAGCCAAGACACGGAGCCACCTAAGCATAGAAGGACTGTTGAACAGATACCGAAGATGGGTACACACAGTGCAATACTTCTCAGCTGTAAAGAGGGAGGGGATCATGTCATGTTGAGCCACAGGGGAGAAAGAAGAGATGGTCCCACCAAGGGGACTGAGGGAGACAGGGAGAGACAAGGGTCATTCACTTCCAGTTAAATCTATAAATGTACACAAATGAACTTCTTTACCAAAGAGAAAGTCTCATACACTCCAAAGAGAAACTTATGGTCACCAAAAACAAAAGGTGTGGGGCAGGGAGAAATGAGCTGTTTCAAACTAACATATGCGCACTACCATTTGTAAAACAAGCCACAAGGACCCACCATGTAACACAAGCAACCTTAATCAATACTCTCCAATAACCTATGTGGGAAAAGAACCTGAAAAAGAAAGTAAATGCGTCTATATACAAATGACTCAAGTTGCTGTAGATTGAAAAAAGAAAGAAAAAAAAAGCAAACCCACAACACTGTAATCCACCTACATGTGCTCAGATGCTCAGTCGTCTCTGACTCTTTATGATCCCATGGACTGTTGCCAGCCAGGATACACTCCAATTAAAATTATTGGATAAAAACAAAAAACAGGTAAAGAAAAAAGTGCTGATTCTATTTACCTCAGGCCATGGTGACCTGGGCTGGACCGGAGCCACCCCCTGGAGCCTGGGCAGGCCTGGGTCCCCAGTCTGCAGTGTTGGCGGCTGAGGGAGCTGGCAAATAACAAAGCGAATATCCTGATTTGCCTTTACCACGCAGCGAATCCCCAGGTGCCAAAGCACCACCCAGGAGCCCTGAACCTACACTGCAGCCCTCGCCCCTCCGCTTGGAGACGGGATGCAGCTAGGGTGCCAGGGGCCCACCCCACGTTCACGCTGGGCCCCACCCACAGGGGCCGCAGCTGCCTTCAGGTGAACCGCGGAACAAAACTCCCGTGCATCCGGGAGGCCCGGTCTCAGCGCTACAGGCAGGGGCGGGTCAGGGAGGCGGGCTCGCCGTTCCCCTGGTGAGAAGTGGAATATTTCCAGCCATATATCTGGAAATAAGAATGTCACAGTCATCAGAGATTGCAGCCCTCCAAGATGAGCTGGTGAGCCCTCAGGGCACTCAGGAGGGAGAAGAGTACCCGCGATCTAGCAGGAGATAGACCAGTCAACCAGTAGTCTTGTATGGATGTGAGAGTTGGGCTCCAAAGAAAGCTGAGCGTTGAAGAATTGATGCCTTTGAACTGTGCTGTTGGAGAAGACTCTTGAGAGTCCCTTGGACTGCAAGGAGATCCAACCAGTCCATCCTAAAGGAAATTAGTCCTGAATATTCATTGGAAGGACTGATGCTGAAGCTGAAGCTCCAATACTTTGGCCACCTGATGCAAGGAACTGACACATTGGAAAAGACTCTGATGCTGGGGAAAATTGAAGGCAGAAGGAGAAGGGGACAACAAAGGATGAGAAGGTTGGATGGCATCACCGGCTCAATGAGCATGAGTTTGAGTAAACTCAGGGAGTTGTTGATGGACAGACAGGCCTGGTGTGCTGCAATCCATGGGGTCACAAAGAGTGGGACACAACTGAGCAACTGAACTGAACTAAACTGAAAACCAGTCAATCCTAAGGGAAATCAACGCTGAATACTGATTGGAAGGACTGATGCTGAAGCTAAAGCTCCAATACTTTGGCCACCTGATGCAAAAAGCTAACTCATTAGAAAAGACCCTGATGCTTGGAAAGACTGAGGGCAGGAGGAGACAGGGGTGACAGAATAAGATGGTTGGATGGCATCGCTGACTCAGTGGACATGAGTTTGAGCAAACTCCAGGAGATAGTGACAGACAGGGAAGCCTGGCATGCTACAGTCCATGGGGTCGAAGAGAGTCAGACACGACTGACAGACTGAACAAGAACAAAACAGCCATCAAGCTGCAGCCGCTTTTAAGGTGATCCCAATGGACCTCAGGATGTGAAAAACACAGGATACTGGGCTCCGGATAGCTGAGATGTAAATGAAAGAAACTATTTCAATGAGCCCAGACTCTTGCCTCTTCCCGTACATAGAGAAATACTACATTCCTTAACTTGGGATATCTGCTTCTCTTTAATTAACAGTCATCTTTTGATGTTAGACTACCTTCCCTTTGTTGCAGAACTTCTATGTAACCTGGCTCCCCTCCTCGAAGCAGGTCTCTCAGTGTCACTTGAGATGCTGCGTCCTGGGCTTTGAGTTCTAAAAGTTTCTGCTGAATAAAACAACTCTCAACTTTTGGGTTGTGAATATTGTTTTAAGTCAACGCTGCCATCCAGTGGAAGAATCCAGACCAAGCTGCCCTCTCAGGTCAGCAGAAATCCCAGGCCCTCAAAACACTTCTGCTGCCTCCATTAAACTAAGGAAATTCAAACTAAATTCAAGCCAGATATACCATGACTCCTCCAAAATGGTTATGGAACAATTAGCCGGAAACTATATGAAATGAAATTACTGTAAATACAAACTTGAAAAATGTACACCAAATTCACTCAAACTGATTAAGACATTTATAAGACAAAATCAGCAAAATTACAAAGAAACAGAAGAAAATCTACATGATGTGGGGTTTGATTCGTATATCATAAGCTTTGAGTTTTAATACACAAAAAGCCATTCCATGTGAGAAAAAACATTGTGGGCTTTATAAACTTAAAGGTGTCTACTAAGAAAGGTATTGACTTTAAAAACAAAAACAAAAACGCATGGCCTGAGAGTTGCGAGTCAAATTTTATTTTGGGCAAAATGAGGACTGCAGTCCAAGAGACAGCACCTCAGGTAGGTCTGAGAAAGTGCTCCAAAGAGAGGGGTGGGGGGGAGGGAGACAAGGAGGTCAGTATATATATGTGATTTGGGTGAAGGGGAGATACGAGCAATCAAGCACATATTTTTTCAAATATGTGGTTTCTACTAGGTTTCTGCTGGTCTCGTGAAGCCTTTGCTAGTCACGAGGAACTGTCACCACCATGAAGGATTTTAACGCTTTTCTAGAGATGAGGAGATACAAGAACTGGGCTCATAAGATCAGCTCCTGAGAATGTCTATCTGAAGACTTATCCTGTTAGGTTCCCTCCCCCCACCCCACCCCAGCTCTGAGGGCCTCATTCCTGCTCTCCACCCTGAACTCCTTTCAGGGAGGGTTAAAGGTCAGCAGCTGCAGCAGCACATGATTTAATCCTCGTGCAGGTAGATGGCAAGCACCCATGGCAGGTGCCACTTTGTAGTCGACAAAGACATTATTCAGAAAGTCAAAAGACAAGACACAAACTGTGAGGAAAAGATTTCTGAACCACAAGTCCAAGAAAGGATTTGGGTTCAAAATGTTGCCAAAAGAAGTGTGGTGGGGTCCAGCTACTCGCCATCCAAAAGCCCCATAAATAGCCCAGGTTTGTGGAAAGGAAAGTTTGCTTTATTTCAGGTGCCAGCAGCCGGGGCGGGGAAGGGTGGTGGACATCTGTCCAGAGGCCCCTCTACCCCTGACAAGCAAGGGATGAGAGCTTTTATGGACAGAACTGGGGTGGCGGGCTACATGCAGAAACAGCACAGTCATCTTTAATGGTCACCTTCAACTGGTCATCAGTGGTCTGACAAGTGCCATCTTGGTTGTTTTAGGTACTTCATCTTCAGGCCCAGGGTCCATTTGTTCCCATTTCTTTGCAGTCAATTCTCAGAATTGTGGCAGCTCATGTCCTGAGTTCAGCCTGATCATCATGTAATGAACTTCTCTTCCTGAGGTTTCAGTATCTGTAAGACAGCTCATAGGATATGGCAAAGAATATTATCTATAGCCCTTGAGAAATAAGTAAAGGTCCTTGACTATGCTTAATGCCTACATTACTATTATTAAGTCTCCTTTGACTGTTTTCCTTTGTTTCAGTATTTCTCATTTCTCTGGTGAAATTTATTCTTTGGCTAAAGTTTTCCACAGACTAAAGGTAGGCAGGGGACATGGTGGGGACAAGCAAGGACCATACAGCCCTGCTACGTTTCAGAAATAGACAAAAACCTCTAAAACAAACCCATGCTAAAAAAAAAAAATGGGTAAGGATCAAACAGACACCTGGCCAAAAAAAGACTTACACATAGTAAAAATCATACAAAAATTATACAAAAATATCATACTACTAGGGAATTACAAATTAAAATCATGAGATATCACAGCACACCTATTAGGACTGCTAAACTTCAAATATATGACCATATCAACCGCTGGAGGGTGAGGAACAACAGGAATCTCCCTCGATGCTGGTCGGATGTAGGTACAGCCACTTCATAAGACAGCTGGGCGGTGTTTTCTAAAGCTAAACAACGAGACCCAACAATCATGCTTTCAGTTTTTAGTTAACTGCTTTGAAAATCTATCTCCAAATTCAAACAAGAATGCAATTACACCCAGCAGCACTATTCATGATAGACAGGGTACAGACCCGGGCCGCAGGGTAAGGGACGGGGCGGAGGGTAAAGGGCGGGGCGGCAGGGTAAGGGGCGGGGTGGAGGGTAAAGGGCGGGGCGACAGAGTAAGGGACGGGGCGGCAGGGTAAGGGGCGGGGGCAGCAGGGTAAGGGGCGGGGGTGGAGGGTAAGGGGCGGGGCGGAGGGTAAAGACCTGGGAGGGAGGGTAAGGGGCGGGGCGGCAGGGTAAGGGGCGGGGCGGCAGGGTAAGGGGCGGGGCGGCAGGGTAAGGGCGGGGTATGAGCGGAGCGGCAGGGTGTGAGCCGGGCGTAGGATAAGGGGCGGGGCCCCGGCTAGGGGCGGGGCCAATGCGGACTGCTCCTCGGAGCCTCTTGCAGGGCAGAGCCGGCCTCCTTCCGGTGAGGCGAGAGCTGGCCGCGGTTTGTCTGGAACTGTCGTGAAAGGGGGCGTGGCGCGCTGCGGTGTGCTCTGACGTGACGGGAGCGCGACGTTTGCGCGGCGGCCGGCGACGCGAGCGCCATGGAGCGCTGCTCTGGCGCCTTGGAGGAGGCGGCGGACGGGGCCCGGCAGCAGGAGCGGCACTACCAGCTGCTGTCGGCGCTGCAGGGCCTGGTCAAGGAGCTGCCCAGGTGCGCGGCCGCTGGGGCGGACAGGCTGGGGGGCCGGGCGGGCGGGCCGCGGGCTCACCGCGCTCCGCCCACAGCTCCTTCCAGCAGCGCCTGTCCTACACCACGCTCAGCGACCTGGCCCTGGCGCTGCTCGACGGCACCGTGTTCGAGATCGTGCAGGGGCTGCTGGAGATCCAGCACCTCACCGAGAAGAGCCTGTACAACCAGCGCCTGCGGCTGCAGAACGAGCACCGAGGTGCGCGGGGGCGGGGGCGGCCTGCCCGGGCTGCTTGGTCTCGGGCGGAGCCCTTCCCCGGGTTCCGTTCGGCAGCAGCCCCTGAAATCGACCTCATTGAGGAAGCGGGGCTTGATGACATATGGGGTCCAGTCAGCTCCACGTTGTCAGTGGCAGTGTCACCTTCGCGCGGGACCCCAGAGATGCTCTCACCCACTCCCAGGCGGGATCCGTCAGCCCGCGAGCAGCTCTGGCTACGCTTAGCACCGCAGCGCCCGATAGGGCCCGTTCCCTCTCCAAGGTGCATTAGGTTCCCATGCACGGAGCCCCGAGGCACCCTCTGGGCCCTGAAAACTCGTTCCTTGGAGCCACACGCTGGGCAAAACCTCCTGAGCCTTCGCCCCTCCCAGACATCCCTACAGGGGTGGGAGGGGCCTCCGGAGCCCCTTCCAGCGGGGTGTGCCGGGCCGCTCTTCCGGCCCCCTCAGATTTCTCACCTTTGTCGTTTTATTTTTACCCAACTTTATTTTTAAAATGAACAGGAAAGTTGAAAGTACACTATAATGAATACCCATACGTTCTCCAGCTCCACTCAGTAATTAAAGTTTTGACAAAATTCTTTTTGTCCATCAGTGTATGCAACACCGCCGACTTCCCCAGAAGCCCTCAGCATTCCTCTAGAACAAAGTTTTCAATTGCAGCGATGCTGGAATCTTGGCTGGACAGGTCTTCATGGTTCTTTGCAAAACAGTAAACAGCATCCCTGGCTTCTATACTAGACGAGAGTGGCACCTTCCCCCAGAGCCAACAGCCAAGAATGTCTCCGGACATCCTTGGGGTCAGCCTTGGTCCAATGTTAGAACCAGCAATCTAGAACAAGAACACTGCTGTGTAACCACAACGGATAGAAATCAGTCATTCCAGGGTGTGATCTGATGTTCAGACACACCAACACTTTTCTCAGATTATCCACTGACAAGGATCCAGTGTGTGGTTGTACATTGTGGTTTGGCCTCTGCTTCTGGAAGAATTCCCACCATTCACTGTGGTGCTGACTTTTTGAAGAGTCCGGGGCATTCTGCCTTAGAACATCCCTACTCTGGATCTGATGGACTGCCTCATGCTGACAGTCTCCCTCCCTGTCCACCTTCTGTGCTCCATGTGACCTGGACAGCGTGATGATATGCCCGCTAAACGTTTGTGGCAAAAGTGCCTCCTGGTGATGTGAGGTCCTTTCCCTATGTTGCGGGTTTGATGGACGTCTGTCCCCGGATGAGAGTATCTGTCAGGAATAGATGTTGGGTTTTGTCAAAGCTTTTTTTCTGCATGTTTTGAAATAATCAAGTGACTTTTTGGTGACTAGAGTGAATTAACAGTATTTTTTAAATTCCTGGGATAAACGGTGCATTTTTTAAATTCCTAGGATAAACGTCATTCCTGGGATAAATCCTACTTGGTCATCATGTCCTTGGGCCCCCTCCAGTCTGTGCCACCCTACTCCCTTGGGAGCTGTGGACAGGGTGTGCAGGGTGGCTCCACCCCTCCGCCAACCAAGGACAGCAGAGGAGTGACTGCTGTACCCTGGAGCAGAGGTCATCCTGCTTGTCCTCCTTTCCCGGGCCTTTGCCTGCATGGTCTCTG
Organism: Odocoileus virginianus; assembly: GCF_023699985.2. Taxonomy (NCBI): domain Eukaryota; kingdom Metazoa; phylum Chordata; class Mammalia; order Artiodactyla; family Cervidae; genus Odocoileus; species Odocoileus virginianus. Next base: position 68,261,504 of record NC_069685.1, on the reverse strand, counting down.
GGACATCTCAGTGGATATCCCACAGATGATAGGCAGGTCACGCAGGACTCCTGGCCTGTAGCCATGTGGGCCTAGAAACCTCCAGCCCGCAGTCTCCCCTATCCCCATCTTCCAATTCCCTGTGCTCAGGCTGTGGCCCTGGCTCCACCCTCCTCTAGGAGTCTGGAGCCCTGCTGCTGCAGACCACCATATCCTGGGTGAGAGCAGGCCCGAGTGGGCTGGGGGCTGCGTGTCCGGAGCTCTGCCCAGCATCTGGTGCAGGCCTCTACCACATCCCCACCACTGGCCTGCTGCCTGTGGTGCTGAGACAGCCAGAACATGCCTTCGCCTCACCACTCCTCACCCTTCACCACCTGACGGTGCCTCTCTGGTCTCGTCCTCTCCCAGTGCTCAGGCAGGCGCTGCGACAGAAGCATCAGGAAGCCCAGCAGGCCTGCCGGCCCCACAACCTGCCTGTGCTCCAGGCGGCCCAGCAGCGTGAGCTCGAGGTAGGGGTGTGGGCATGGGGGGCGCCCACCTGCACTCTGCTGACAGGGCCATGTGGAGGGGATCGGAGTGGTGTGGGAGCCGACCTGGGCTGGGCCGCAAAGGCCTGACATGCCTGCGTGTTGCTCTTTGGATGGGGGTGCTAAGCATGGGTACCACAAAGGCCTGACATGCCCATGTATTGCTCTTTGCTGGGGGGTGCACACTTGGCATGGGTGAAGAGTGTGTGGTGCCCCCACCCCTCCATGTGCTCCCCCAGACCACAGCTCCTCAGCCTGGGCCTTTGCAGGGCAGGCGTGAGTGGGGGCCACTGTGCCCCACGGCCTTGGGGATGCGAGGACAGTGGTGGGAGGATGGAGCCACCAAGTCCTGTTCCCAGATGGACAGGAACAACCCAGAGGCCCACCCACAACCAAGAACCCCCAGGGGAGGGTGCATGCCCAGACCTGCACAGGGTCCTGAGGCAGCCCCAAGCCAGGACGTGCAGGAAGGAGGTGCTGAGTGCGGCGGTGGCAGCTCTAGTGGGAGGAGACATGCAGAGGCTAAGAGACGGCGGTCAGCTGGACAGCCGGCAGAGGTGGGGCCGGCATCTGGCCATTCATGGGGTCAGTGCCAGGTGGCACCCAGCAGATCAAAGGGAGGCCACCTGGCAGGAGGTGGGAAGAAGGGGGTTGGGAACAGGACTCTGTGTGGGAGGGTCATAGGTACAGGTGCAGTGCATACACCATCCTTAGTCTTGAAGCTGGAGCAACTGGGGAGGGGAGAGGGACCGGAGGTGGCAGGCCAGGAGTGTGTCTGTGACATCGGTGGGTGGGCAGGAGGCTGAGCCCTGAGCCTCCCTCTCCATGGCAGGCGGTGGAACACCGGATCCGTGAGGAGCAGCGGGCCATGGACCAGAAGATCGTGCTGGAGCTGGACCGGAAGGTGGCAGACCAGCAGAGCACACTGGAGAAGGCAGGGGTGGCTGGCTTCTACGTGACCACCAACCCACAGGTCAGTGCCATGGGGTTCGCCTGGCACAGCCCAGGGGCTACTGGTCCCCAAAGGCCACATCCTCTCTGGGGGTCTAGCTGGTCACTGGGGGGCCTCTGCCGCCGGAGGACAAGCCAGCTGCCTGCCTGGCAGTGCCCACCTTGCTCGGGCCCGTTGTGCACCACATGGCCCTCATCCGCGGTTCCCTGCATCCCTGCGCACCTCTGTGTGTGCCAAGCCAGGGCTGCTGCAGACCCTGCTGCGGGCCAAGGCCCAGCTTCAGCCCCTTTCTGGCAGGCAGCGGCCAGACTTTCCACAGGCTCCCTGCCCGGTTCCCCCTCGGCCCTGATGGTCGCCTCGAGTGCCTGGGGAAAGGAGGCTGCTTCCCCGGGTTCTACCAGGGCTGAGGAGGACCCCCTGGGCCCATCTGCACCCCAGGAGCTCACCCTGCAGATGAACCTCCTGGAGCTCATCCGGAAGCTGCAGCAGAGGGGCCGCCAGGCAGGGAAGGCAGCCCTGTGAGCCTGGCTGCCCGCGACCACCACCTGTCCCAGCTGGGAGCGCCACCCCGCCCCACAGTGACCACAGGCAGCAGATGACCCCGTGGCACTGGTCTTCCTGAAGCCTGGCCACCACCCTCCCAGTGGCCTGCAGGAGGGGTACCCTGTGAGGAGAACCCAGATGGCCCACACCACCCCTGACCCCCCACCCTCACCCCAGCTGGTGAGGGCAGGCAGGCAAAGGGCACAGCACGCCCAGCTACCTGGCTGCCTACCCTGGCCTCCCTCTCGGCCCCTCCCTTGGCAGGTGCAGCCCCTGAGAGGGACAGGCTTCCAAACTGTGTGTGACCCCAAGAAATAAAGCTGCTTCAGCATGGCCTGCACATGGCTTGTGTGACACTCTGTGGAGCCTGTCATGACCGGGCCCACACAGCCCTCATCTGGGGGCTCCGTGGTCTACAGAAGTTTAAGATGCCCCCACCACCCCACGTCACAGGGACCCCTCACCAGCCAAGTCCCAGGGCACTCGGGCCACAGCCAGCCTGCTCCGTGGGTTGTCAGAGCAGCAGGAGTCTGGTATGGGTCACTGGGGGGCAGGGGTGAAGGGCACGGGGCAAGGAGGGTCTCAGGGGAAGACCAAGGCTGGGCAAGCACGAAACCTGACCATCAGAGTGTGCTATCTATCGGCATTGCTCTGAGCCCAGCTCTGGGGCTGGGGTCGGGGGTGTCCAATGCCCTGCCTGGCCGGGTCTGCATGGCGTGCCTGAGGCTAGAGTGGCTGAGCCTGACCCTAAGGCCTCTCAGGGCATCAGAGCCACTCCCTCAGCCGCAAGCGAGGGCTCAATGCTGTAGAAAAGTGGTTTATTGACAGGCCAGCTTCCGCAGCCAGCCGCTGCCCAGTGTGGGGCTCAGGGCGCCAGGGTTGGACTCTGGGGAAGGTGGTTCTTAAGATCCAAGGTCATGGGGGTGGGCAGGTAGTTCCTGACGGCTCCCAGCTCCTCTGGCAGGTGTGGGCCTCAGCCCGCACCTGGCTGCCCATGAACAGAGCAGGGACCTGCAGGCTGTCCCAGCTCAAGGTGTAAAAGGTGATCAGGGTGAGGCTGGGGTTGGCTGGAGCCCTGGGACGTCGCCGCCTGGGTGTGGGTACAGGAGGCCTAGGCCGGCTGGTGGAAGAGGCCGCCAGTGCAGAGCCTCCGCTTGAGCTCCTGCCACAGCAGCTGCCGCTCCCGCTGAGCCCCCTTCATGACCCCGCTGTTCTCTAGGGCGCGGCGGGACAAGTAGGGCAGCACCTCCATCACGGGCCCGTAAGGGACGTACTTGTACACCAGGAAGCCTGCCTGGCCTGCACGCAGGGGAGGGATTGATGAGGCCCCGCCCCTGGGGAGACCCAGCCCCAGTCCCACCCCTGGGGACATCCAGCCCCGCACCCCGGCTCCACCCCCGGAGGCCCAGCTCCGCCCCTCGCGCTACAGCCCCGCACCCCGCTATACAGCTCCGCCCCCACACCCCAGCCCTGCACCCTGGAAACCCAGCCCCACCCCTGTACCCGGCCCGTCCCCAAAGAAGCCCAGCCCCACCCCCGGGAGACCCAGCTCTTCCCCTCCATGTTACAGCCCTGTTCCCAGGGAGACCCAGTCCCTGGGGAGACCCGACTCTGCTCCTCTGCACCCGGCCCCACCCCCAAGGAGGCCCAGCTCCAGCCCCACCCCAGGGAGGCCCCTCACCCAGCGGGAAGCTGATCTGGTCGCACATGCCCAGAAGCTGTCCAAAGTACACCTGGCGGTCGGCGGGGTGCAGGCCCAGCTCCTCCATCCTGTAAACGGGCAGAGTGTGGGCTGAGCCCCTCTCCCCTCACCCTGAGACCCCTACCTGCAGGGTAGGGTGAAGGGCATAGGCTCTGTCCTGCCTACTGCAGGCCTCTGCCCAGCTGCTCCTGCCGCAGGCCAAGGCCACCAAATGTCCCCTTCCCCAGCCAGCCTCCCCTCCTGCTGTGCTTGCCCCCAGCTGCCCAGAGAGGCAGACTCACCCAGCGGCCGGCCCTCGGTATGGCCCGGGAGGCCCTCAGCCCTCTCACCACACCCTCCTCAAATCCTCGGTACCAATACTGTGTTCCCAGCCCCGCAACCCTGCCACCAGCCCCTCGCCCTCCCCTCACCGGCTGCTCTGTGCACAGTGCAGTCACCAGCCACTGGTGGCTACAGAGTCTCTGGAGGATGGATGGTCTGAGTTGAGATGCACTGCACACATCAAACACACATGGGCCTCTGAAGACAGTGTGCAAACAGAATGCAGAGTATCTCACTGCTTTTCTGAAAACGTGTTTAAGTGGTGCTGTTTTGGGTATGTGGGGTTAACTGAAATGTATCAAATTCAACTTCTGTTTTTTAAGTTGACTGCAAAGCATTTGGGATTAATGCCTGTGGTTCACATTTCTCCTAGTGCCGCTCAGACACAGGTGGGGGCCCCAAGTTTGGTCCACACCCTCCCTACTCTCACTTCTGGTCATAGGATCTTAGAAAAATCCCGAGTTCAAAATACCTATGCGCTGGTGATGCCCACACTTTACCTTGGCTCCTGACCAGGCAGATCCGCAGCTACCACCCTCCCTCCACCTGGGTCCTCACACTCACCCAGGCTGGGCCTATCATGGGACCCCCATCCCATCCCTGGAGCCCACCACCCTTCTCGCCAGACCACCCAGCGCACCTCACCCTGGACGTCCACACAAGGGGCATCCCACAGACCCTTCTCTCCCTCCCCCAGGGCTGGGCTCCGAGGTCGGGCCCCAGTCTGGGAAGACGCACGTGGCATCCTGTGAGATCTGCCCCTCCCGACCCCCCGCTGCAGCCCCTTCTGTGTCAGCCCATGCCCGCTGTGTGACTGCAGCTGCCCCAGCACAGGAGAGGCTCTCCATCCACCCGGCAACACCTGAGCTGGGCCTGACTCCCTCTGGCCCACAGAACCATAGCAAACATCACACGGGCAAAGGCCTGCTATCTCCAGGGCTTCTGGAAGCCTGAGACCACCTATGGAGAAGCCTGAGCTAGCCTGCTGGACATCCAACCTGGGAGCCAGTGTCCTTCACTGCCCCAGCCACAGATGAAGCTGTTCAGGGCCAACAGGACCCCAGCTGACCACGGACGCAGGACAACCCCAGGCCAGGCCCGCCTACCCTGCTGGCTCACAAAACACTGTGCACAGGCCCCCGAGCTGTGGGTGGGCTCATGACTTGGCCAAACCTAACCCAGACTCTCTGATAGGGTCCCTAACATGTGGCACCAGAGGCCACAGCACTTCCCCGGGAAGACCAGCCCAAACTCTTCTGGGCCCAGGGCCTCTGGAGCAGGACGCAAGAACCCAGCCTGCCTGCAGGGCAGAGGCTCCCCCAGAACGGCCTGGCCAGGCTGCGGGGCCTGGGACGGCAGGGCACTCAGGTCAGGGAAGCCAAGTCTAGGATCACAGGACCGGGCCAAGATGGGAGGCCAGACCAGCTCCGGTGGAACGATCCTGAAGTTAGGAGAAAGGAGGCCTTCTGTGGACAGTTACACTTTCAGCAGTCTCACGGTCCTTGCCTAGTCAGGCTGAGAGGACCGGCCTGGGACCAAAAGCTGAAGTGCAAAAGGGCAGCCACAGGCAGCTGAGACTGCGATGAGACCTAAGGATGTGGGCGCCAGCAGGGCCTCTGTGAACGCCGTCAGGGGGGACCCTGGGCACAGAGGGACTAGCCTTGATCAAGTCTCCAGCACAAGATTGCGTTTCAAGCCTAAGCAAAAACCAGCTTTTAAAATTTGCGACTCAATCCTGTGTTTCTTCCAAAGTCAAGGAAGCCAGAACTCATCTCCTCTGAGCACAGAAGGGTGCCCCTGGCCACCTCACATCCAAGGACGGGGTGGGGTGTCCAAGGAGGCTCCAGGGAGGGAGAGAAGGCAGAACAGCCCACCCAGCCAGGACGCCAGTCGAACCGCCCCACACCAAGGAAACACCTGACCTCCCCCACAGGACTCCAGAGGCTGCCCTGGCCACCCCGTGGCCTCCACATTCCTGTTCCCAGAATGGCGGTTTCAAGGGCAGGCATCAGAAATCGTGGCTCTGAGCTGCAGATTCAGGCTACGGAAAAGCAGCCCTTGGCAGGAGAAGGCCAAGCAGGACATTGCTGAACCGCTCAGGGCAACCAGTCACCCCAGGCAGCACCGGCAAGTGCCCCGGGCACACCTCGGCACCTCCAGTACCCAGGCCTTGGCCAGGGGTGCCTGCTGTGGGAGAAGGGCCCGCCTTGCTCCTGGGGAAGGCGCGGGCCAGCCAGGCCACCATGCACCCAGCTTCCTGTGGGGGGCGGGGAGGAGCCAGAACCCCTGGTGGGGTCCAGGTTCGGTTGAGATATGAGATAAAAGAACATAGGACGAGGAATCTCCCATGGTTAGGACTTGGCACCTTTACTGCTGGGGGGACAGCTGTGATCCCTGTTAGGGAACTAAGGAGTTTCCCCAATGGCTCAGCGGGTAAAGAACCCACCTGCAACGCTGGAGACACAGGAGACTGGGGTTCAATCCCTGGGTTGGGAAGATCCCCTGGAAGAGGAAATGGCAACCCACTCTAGTATCCTTGCCTGGAGAATCCCATGGACAGAGGGGCCTGGCGGCCCACAGTCCATAGGGGTCGCAAAGAGTCGGACACAACTTAGCGACTGAGCACTGCACTGGGGAACTAAGATCCCACAAGTCACGAATCAATGCCAAAAATAAAAAGGAATGTATTTCACCTCATTCCTATCTGTGACTTACAAGGCTACCCCATGGGGACACAGACCACGTTAAATCCCAAGCGCAGTTTAAAGTGCTGCGGAGCTGTCTATAAATGAGGTGACACGTCTCAGGTCGCCAACATTTCACGCTGTGTGAATCACCTGATGACATTTATTTTTAATCAGAAACCTGAGGAAATCGGGTATTAATGCTAAAAGCCACAGGAACTGCAGGCAGCCTTTCTGCTACTGCAGCGAGACACCCAGCGAGGCCCAGGAGGTCCAGTGGCCACAGATGTCCCCCGAAATCCCCACCTGCCTCATGCTTCCAGCGCAGCCCAGGGCATGGGGGGGTGGTGGGCAGGACCCACCTGTGCAGAGTGAAGCGCACGGTGTCCTCATTGTGCGAGGCCACCATCACTGCGGCCCTGGTGTTGTGCTTCAGCTCCTCCAGGACATAGTCCAGGCACCTGGAGGGAGATGCATGAGCCAGGCCGCACAGCCCCCCAGGGGCAGAGGCCACAGGCCAACCCGGGGTTCCAAGACCACGGGGAGAAGCAACTGTCCCACTCAGCTGGGGTCGTGCGTCCAAGATCACGGAGGCTGGCCCCCCGAGACGCCCGGCAAGCCCCTCACATCCGGAGCCCTGCCCCCTGGGAGCCAGGCGCCACCCACCTGTGGTACACGATGCTGGTGGCCTCGTACGTGGGGTTGATGGGGTCCTCGTAGCCCACCTCCAGCGCACGGGCACGCTCCTGAGCCATGTACGCACCACGCACCAGCTTCGCCCCGAAACACCAGCCCTCCCGGCGAGCCAGCTCCACGTCCAGGGTGACATTGTCGTAGGCATCCTGTGGGCCGCGCCAGAGGTCAAGGACAACTGGGGTGAGACTCCCTCCGGCCTGTGTCCCCCAGCGGAGCCTCCCTGGGGCCTGGTGCCCCCAGCGTGTAGCCAGCAGCTGTGGTCACTTGGCGGGGGCTCTGCAAGCCGTCAGCACCTGCCGGGACCCCACCCACCCACTTGCCCTGTCCCCGAAGCCCCGACGCTGACCCCTGGCGCCTCCAAACACCCATCTGGGCCCCGAGCGGCCACCCAGGGTTTGCACTCAGGGTCCCTGGAGCACATGCACAAGTCTGGGCGGGGGCCCAGAGCCTGCATCAGACGCTTGGAGAGAACCAGGATGCAAAGGGCCAGAGAAGACAGCCACTCAAAACCTGGGGGTTGAGGCACTTTAAATGGACTCAGAAAGCTGCTCCATCAGTGTTCCTGCAGCCCCTCATCCCCCAGCATGGGGCGGGAGCACACCCTGAGGTAGCACTGGAACGTGTTGAAGATGAGCGGCCTCTCCACGTTGAATCTGCGCTGCATCTCCAGCGTCAGGCGGCTGATGGCTGGCTGGAAGTAGGTCTGCTCCGCATCCACCATCAGCCGCACACCCGCCTGGCTGGCTTTCTGAAGGACACAGGGGAGGAGGTCTGTGTGGGCGCAGGTGAACAAGCACCCCCCCAACCCTACCGCGTCCCGGGCGCCCCCCCAACCCAGCACGTCTGGGGCACTCTCCTGATCCCAGCACGTCCTGGGTACCCCCCCAACCCCAGCACATCTGGGGAGCCCCCAACCCAACCCCAGTGCATCCAGGGCACCCCCTGACCCCAGCACATCCAGGGCACCCCCCGACCCCAGCGCATCCAGGACACCCCCATCCCAACCCCAGCACATCCCGGGGCACCCCCCCCCATCCCAGCACATCCCGGGCGCCCCACCTTGGCCAGCACGTCCATCCTTTGCAGCATGCGTGTCATCTGCCGCTCCTCCTCCTCTGTGAACCGTGACAGCAGGGGCTCCAGCCGTCCCGTCTGGGGGGCAGGGCCATCTGGTCAAGGTGTACTCCATGCCTGGGCCCCTAGGCCAGCACGGCCCACTCCCACGGGCACCCTGTGCCCTGTGCCCCAACATCCCAGGCCTGGTATCCCGGCCCCACTCCCCACCCTGCTGTGTCCACACGTGAAGGCCACTGGCCCGCCCAGGGTCCCCTGGCCACCAGGACTGCGCTGCCCCTGGGAAGCTGGCTCCTGTGCAGGCCCAGCCTGCATCCAAGGAGACTGACCCCACACGAGGTGACACCCGTGCCTCCCCGAGGAAGCCCCAGCTCTGTGTGTGGGGCCCCCCACAACAACCCTGTGGGAACCGTGAGGCGGGCACTGGCTGGCCGGGGCACGTCACCTGCATGTTGGGGACCACCAGGTGCCTGGAGAGCTCGGTCCTGCTGTCGATGAGGCTGCACCAGTCCAGCAGGTCCAGCGTGCTGCAGGAAGAGGCATGCCTGCGCCTGCCACAGGCCCAGGCCCCACACCAGCCCCCTCCCTGCAGGAGCGCCCCCAGACCAACCCCCACAGGGCCTGCCTTGAAATACAGATACAAATGCAAATAGTACATCCTCTGGTTATGAAACGGAAGTGAGACACAAGACCCTTCAGAGGATCTCAGCTGCCCTCACCCTCCACCCGCCTGCCCAGCAGGCCCGGGACAGTGGGGTGTAACACCCCCACTCGAGAACCCAGACAATTCCCTGGGAAGCTCTGGGGTTTAGGGTTCCCACGACCTAGCGGAGAGTTAGCAAGATCGGGAGAGGCCGTTGAGGCTCAGCCAGAACCCCGCCTAGATGCAGGTGGCCACCCCCAGGGGACTTCAGCAGGGCTCCGCCTACCCAGACACGCCCAGTGTCTCCCCAGTGAACCAGTCCTCAATCTCCGCCCGGGACGCGATGCCCATCTTGACCACACTTTCCTGCAGAAGCGGGGAGCATCAGTCCCTCCCCGCCCTGCTCCCGGCCCTGCTCACAAGCACCTCCTGCCCTGCCTGCTGGCCTGTGGTGCCAAGCTGACCTCCTCACACCAGCACGAGACCCGGCTACCTTCTGCCTCGGGCCTCTGCTCCACATACAGCCTCTCCCTGATGCCCACCACCCCCCAAGGCTCCCCACATGCCTGCCCCACCCCTGTGGGGCCCCCCTCCCACCCAGCACCCGCCTGCCCTGAGTCCCTCCCCGCTGGCACACAGGCCCTGGAGAAGTGGCAGGGCTCACACACAGCTGGGCCTCCTGGGCAGGGTTCCTCGCGGCCCACCTGCCCACAGCCACCAGGGAGGGGTGCCCACCTGCAGCGCGGCCACCTCCAGCTTCGTGTCCACGGCGGCCAGCCCGGCCTTGCCCTGCTCAGCAGCCACGTGGTGGAAGAAGCGTCTCCACTTAGTCAGCACGTCCGAGAACTGCAGCTGCAGACGCCAGCCCTGAGCTTCCACCCAGGTGCCCGTGAGCCCCTCCCGGGACCCCTGCAGCCCAAGCCCCCAACCCCACCTGTGCGCCAGGCTCCCAGCCCGAGCGCCCTGAGTCCGCCTGGGTGCGCCCAGAGCCCAGGCACCGGCACGTGAGTGAAGGCACCATCACTTAATGCTCACAGTGCCCCGCGTTTGTACCAACCCTCTGCGGGGGGGGGGGGGGGGGGGGGGGGGGTGCTGTTCTGACACTCACCAGAAACTGCGGTCTCCCCAACGCCGTGAGCTTAATGGCTGAGAAGCCGTCCTCGCTGGCTCTGCCTGTGAGAAGCCACAGGGAGAGCCATCAGGCCTTGAGGGCTGGGGGGACCCTGAGCCCAGAATCTGCGCCGCACCAGTTAGGACACGTCTCAGCAACACGCAGGAGGCTGCAGGCGGCGGGCGGGGGCCACACCTTCTGTGGGTTACCCATGACATCCGGCCCTGAGACCCCCAGAAAGTGCTAATGATCTCACTCAAATGATCCACCCAGTGAGACGGTCGGTGGTACCAGCACACCCGTCCTCCCAGGAGGACACCTGTCCGCCCTCACACCCAGGCCCTTGGAATCAGCTCTGGTGGCTGCCTGGCAATTTCAGGTTGCAGGAGCGGCAGCGGGAGGGGAGGGCCCTTTGAGGATCCAGACACCTGGGCCGGGTGACCAGCCAGGGCAGAAGGACACCAGCCCCGCGTGGCCTGTGAACGCCCTGCGCACGGCTGCCCCTGACGCCACCACAGGCAGGCAGGCCACTCAGCGAGCTTGGAGCTGGCCACGTGCGGTCAGGAAGGCGGGGGGCCAGGGAGTAAGGGAGACCTGCCCACGCTCGCCCGCCCGGTTCCTCTCCGGTGGCCTCAGCACCCAGGGCTGCCCTGAGGGCGCAGAGAGCACAGACTTGCCCGCAGAGCACCAGCGGGAGGCAGACAGCACTCCACCGCCTCTGTCCGTCTCATCTGGCTGCTGGAAGCCCACGATCACACCTCTGTTCATCCGTCCCCAGGCCAGAACCAAGGAGACACCCTGAGCCCTGGACACCAGGCAGCCACTGTCTGTGCAACCAATCAGGCGCCCGATGCTGACCCCGGCAGGCTGCCTCTGGGTGGTCCTCACTCCTGTCCCTAAAGTGTTCACAAAGTGTCAGGGCCCTAACAGGAGAGCTGCTGGGGACCCACTGGATTTCTGAGACTAAAGCACACTGAGGCCTGTGTGTCTTCCGGCTAAGCTCGCCTTGTGAGCAGGTGGTCCTGCCCCGGGGCCACACGGGGCAGCATCTCCATCCGGGAGGGCGCAACTGCAGCCCCTGGGACGGTGCTGCCCTCGGCAAAGCCAAGTGCCATGTGACGAGATCCAAGCCCCCCCGACCGGTCCGCATCTGCATGGACCAGGGGCCAGCCAGGCTCCTCAGGAAGCAAGGGGCTGGACTAGGTGTGTGACCCCAGGCCGCCTCCCGACCTCTGCCACCTAGATGCGGACCAAAGCTTGGGTGAGCACTCCAGCCCCCGCCTCGAGCTCGCCCCCCAGCATCCCTGGAGCAGGGGCCAGGCAGGCCTCACCTGAGGCCTCGATGCAGCGCAGGAAGGTCTCCATGTGGCTGTCACACTTGGCCTCACTGGCGTAGAAGTAGGTGCGGGCACTGGTGACCCCGTCCCTGCGGTCCCCGAAGGCCCGGTGTGCCTGGAACTGCTTCTCCCTCTTACTGATACCTGGGGGCAGGGGCGCCAGCCTGAGTACCCTCCCACCGCCGCCCTACACATGACCCCTGCCGCCGAAGCTGCACACGCTCTGCCTCCAAAGTGGCCCATGCCTGCTCCCTGACTCAGCCTGGGTCACACCCATGCCAGGAAGGCAGAGCCCAGACCCCCAGGAGGGCCAGGAGGGCGTGTCACCCATCCAGGTACCTGGGGACACGGGCTGGAGCTGCAGCAGCAGCCCTGGGCCCCAAGCCAAGGGGTGTGTGTGGGGGGGAGAGAGCTCACTCCTGACTGGCTCCCCTAACTCACCGTGGCCGTCACGCTCCAAGGCTGAGGAACAGGACCTGCAGGTGGAAGGGGATGGGGAGGGTCAGGCCTCCACTGAGGAGGGCAGGCGGGGGGACGCTGACGAGGGGGGCAGCTCACCTGCCAGGCGGGAGCGCCCTGCCCCACCCACCCCACCCTCCAAGGTCACCTCCTCTGAGCCTGGCAGACATGGCTATGCCAACAAGCCCCGCACCCCACAGTCTCCCCCCCAACCCCGGGGAGCCCCTCCCTACAGCGGATGAGGGGCAAGCAAAGCAACACACAACCCGAGGCCTGGGTAGGTCCTTCCCGAGAGGAAAAGGCGGGGCCCCGACCAGAGAGAGGGTGGCCACCAGCTTCCAAGCAAGGCCACAGAGCCCTTCCCTCACGGCTCTCACCCACCCATGCAACGCAGGGTTACTTTCAAACCCGCAACCTGGAGGCGTGTTTCCAGCGCACACCCTCCCTTGGCCGCCCCGGCCATCACACCTGAACAACCAGGTCCTCCCGAGGGCAGGACCCTAGGCCACCCTGGAGGAGGCACCGCAGCTGTGGCCCAGCAGGGTGGAGGGACGCCACGGCCCCCATCCACACCGAAGCTGTGGGGGCTCAGGCCTGCTCCATCAGCGCCCAGTCCAGAGTCCACCTCTCAGGCGACTGCCCGCCACAGAGGGGACACCATCGTTCAGAGGCCCCCAGGGCCGGGGCCGGTGACAGTCCCAGGTCCCAGTCCCGACAGTCCCAGTCTGCCCTCCAAGCCCCAGCCAGGCTCCAAAACCACGGGGAGCAACCAGCCACACAGCTGCATGTGGGGCCAGGGCCCAGCCTGAGCAGACAGCACTGGGGGGACAGGGCTGTGATTCTCAAGCAGGCATGTGAGGGGGTGGGGCCTCCGGGAGACAAAAGGGGCAGCTGACAGGCTGGGGGGAGGGGGTGTCATCTCAGCATGGGGAGAAGGGGGAGCACACTCTGTGCATGCACACACATGCACACACACATGCACACACATGCAGCCATGTGTGCATACACATGCACACACACGTGCAGACACACATGTGCACACAAACATGCATGTACACATACACGTGCAGAAACACATGCAGGCATGTGTGCACACAGACAGGCAGGCACACGTGCAGACACATGCACATACATGTGCAAACAGCCGTGCACATGTATGTGAACACATATGCAGACACGTGTGCCCACATGTGCGGGCACACGTGCAGACATGCACACATGGGTGTGCAGGCACACACATACATGCACAGCCCAAGATGTGGATGTTAGGTAGTTAGAAGGGGACACTCAATACACCTGTGAGCCCCTGGGAGATCTCAGATGCCTATTCAAAACTATAAATGAGTGCCATTCTAATGAACAACCCCAAAATCTGGTCTCTGGGGATAAGATTTCTCAGGATAACTCTAAAGAGCCAACACAGCTTGGCAGGGATAATACTCCAAAACAGACAGGAGATAGATCTTCTGATCCCTACTCAAGGAGGGACTTGAGCCATCCTGGTGAGGTAAATTTGAAATTGGCTAATGCCCCTACTAGTCCTTGCTATGCCATATTGATGCTGCTTATGATTGTTCCATGTACTGTCAATTGTCTAACCTGTCTTGTCTCTGCCCAGGTCAAGCTGCAACATGCAGTGCCAGTTCAACAAAGATATAAAACTACAGCCGACCATGGAAAATAGCACTCACTCTTAGATGGACACCACTATAAGGACTCTGAGGCTTGAGACTAGCAAGAGGGGGAGGCCCAATACCCCTTGCCGTCCCAGTTCATAGCCAGAAAGACCTCAACGCCCCTATTCCCAAAGAATTGGGCCTCCCATCTCTTGAGGGGGTAATGTTAGGTAGTTAGAAGAGGGGAAAGGAGTCCAGAATGGCAGTGGCTAAAAGACCTGGAAGGGGAAAGCCCACAAAAATAGAACAAAGGAAGGTCCGAGGACTGGAGTGAGAACCTCAGGCAAAACAATCAGCACTCCTGGCTGGCCCAGTTTACATAGGACAGGCCCAGGGAGAGAAAAACATATAAAAAGAGGAGCCAAAGCTAGCTCGCTTTCTCTCTCTCTCTGTCTCTGTCTCTGTCTCTCTCTCTCTCTCTCTCTCTCTGTCTGTCTGTCTCTCTCTCTCTCTCTCTGTCTCTCTCTCTGTCTCTGTCTCTCTCTCTCTCTCTCTCTCTGTCTCTCTCTCTCTCTCTCTCTCTGTCTCTCTCTCTCTCTCTCTCTCTCTCTCTCTCTCTCTCTCTCTCTCTCTCTCTCTCTCTCTCTCTGTCTCTGTCTCTCTCTCTGTGTCTCTCTCTCTCTCTCTCTCTCCCCCCCGCCCCCCGCACGCTGGGGCACTCTTCTCTTCGAGTCTTTGGATCAACGTGCCCTCATGCCTTGAAGATGGATTTTCCTGTTATCTTCTAAATAAAATAGAGTAAATCAGTAACACTGATTTGTCTAAGAGCTATAACACAGTCCGTTCGAGACCTAAATATAACACGGTCTGTCCCAAACCTGAGAGCTGTGACATGCCAAGGAGACTTTAATGTCCGTCACTCCAAATCTTTGTTGTGACGAGACAAAAACCAAGGAGCATACACTCGCCTGACATCAAGAAGGGAACACAGTGTACCAGGAAGGGGCAGGCACAGGACAGAATGGCAGGAAAGACAGAAAGTCCCGGACCGCGCCCTCAACCATCTCTAAGCTCAGCTCTACATCAGGAGATTTGCTGGCTGGATGCCTTATAGGAAAAAATTAAAAGTGGGGGGGGGGTCCCCAGGTGGCACAGTGGTAAAGAACCCACCTGCCAGTGCAGAACACTGCGGAGACACAGGTTCAGTCCCTGGGTGGAGAAGATCCCCTGGAGAAGGAAATGGCAACCCACTCCAGTATTCTTGCCTGGAGGATCTCATAGACCTGTGTGGTGGGCTGCAGTCCTCGGGGTTGCAAAGAGTCAGTCACGACTGCACGACTGAGAATGCACACACATAAGAGGTGAGGAGAGACCACGCTGGCTACCCCCACACTGAAGGAGGAAACAAAACAGGCTCTATCTTGAAAGCAGGACTCCATCTTGGGCCGGACTGTGGACTTGGAGCTATATGCCCAGTATCTTTGGAAACAACATACCACTGGAAAACCAGGCCCCCGGAAGGAAGAGCCCCAGGGCTCTCCACGCCTAAAAGAATACCCTAATTATCTGTGTAACCGAATAGTATTGTCACGCGAGTGTATGTTCCTCGATGTCTCGTCACAACAAAAATTTGGAGTGACGGACATTAAAGCCCCTTGGCGGGTCACAGCTCTCGGAGGACAGACCGTGTTATAGCTCTTAAATAAATCAGTGTTACCGCTCAGTGTTACAGCTCTGTTTATTTAGATATTAGCAGGAAAATCCATCTTTGAGGCATGAGGGCACGTTGATCCAAAGACGCGAAGAGAAGATCGCCCCACCGCGCGGGGGAGAGAGGGAGCAAAAAAAGAGAAGAGGGCTTTGGCTCCTCTTTTTGTATGTTTCTGTCCCTGGGCCCGTCTTATGTAAATTGGGCCGACCAGGAGTGTTGTTGGTTTTACCTGAGGTTCTCACTCCGGTCCTCAGAACTTCCTTTGTTCTATTTTCCCGGGCTTTCCCTTCCAGGTCTTTTAGCCACCGCCATATTGGACTGTTTTTCCCTATTCTAACTACCTAACAGTATCATACATTCTATTATGCTTATTGGGGTATGACCACAGGCCTATTGATAATTGTCCACTGTTAACTACCTAGGCTTAAGACATATGAATCACGGGGTAACTTTAACTGTATCTTTCTTTTTCCTTTTTCAGACTAGGTTCAGGGAACCTTATACACTCAGGGTATATGAGGTTTTCACAAACATGGGTCGGGGTCCTTGGCTAAGAGGAGACTCCGCCTTGGGCCCGCCAGTGTAATAAACTGCACTCCACTATCTGCACTGTCCTTCTGAGTGAGCTTGTTTCCCAGAATGCGTGGCTACACCACCACCAGCTCTGCCCTGATTAAAGGCGGGAGGCAGGAGAGAAGCATGGAAGAGCCTGGCGGCCCCAGGCCCTAATTCCAGGCAGAAACCAAGACCCCGCACACAATCCCAGCCACGACCTTCACCCTGGGGACCCAGGCCAGGCCTGGCACAGCCAGGACAGACATGTCTGCCATCCACAATGTCCCAGCCACTGTCACAGCCCATCATCGGGAAGAAACCTCGCCCTCGCCCTCTCCCCGGCCCTGTGGTGCTCAGCCTGCTGGGGGGTGCCCTGGGGGGCTCCTCTCCTGGACCGAGGACCCTGGCCTCTGCCTTCTAACAAGTGTTCTGGGAACCACTGTCCTACCCTGCCTGGATGGCCGCTCTGCCTCCCACTTCCCACCCTGGGAAGCCCCCCAGGCCCCTCCTCCCAGCGGCAGGGGCATCAGCATCATTCCCGGGGCAGGGTTTAGGGGCCTGTAACCGCTCCGTTCCCCCCGCAAGAGCTAGATGGCTGGATGTTGGATCAGCACCCATGAGCCCAGTTCTGCACCCTCAGCCTGGCCCCACCGAGCACACCAGGTGGCCTGGCAGCTGCAGACAGGCTGCCACGTGAGGACAGGGAGGGACCGCAGTTCACAGCCCAGAGGCCAGCCAGCAGGGCTCCGGCAGGACCAGCCGCCCAGGGTCACGGGCTCCATGCCCTCGTCATAGCGAGCTGGCCAGCTTCCCAGCAATCCCCTGCAGGGTGAATTGCCTGGGAAAGGAGGCTTTTCATACCAGAGAAAGAACTTCCATTGTGAAACCACCAGCCCCCACCCAGACCCAGTGGGACACGGCCCATTAGTTATTCAAAAGGTAGCCCCGGGCAGCCACCAGCCACCAGCCCCCAGGAACAGGGGGTGCAGAACTGGAGAACCCCGCCTTCCCGACAGCAAATTGAGAGACAGGGGCTTGGTTCCCCAAGCCAATCCAGCAGCGGCTCCGCTGGGACATTCCGTTCCCAGGGCTGGAGTCTCCTATGACCCGTCACCTCCCCACCCCTGGTCAGAGAAAACACCAAACCTGAGATGGGGCAGGCAACTCAGGGAGCCAGTTCCCCAGTCTCACTGGCTCAGGCACAGCTGCTATCAGGACTCAGCATGGCCTGGCCTGGAGGGGAGCAGAAACCAGCCCAACAACAGGCAGGTGTTCTGCAAAGCAAGGGTTGGATCTGCCTGGGCCTCCAATGGGGGGGCCATCCTGTGGCCCAGGAGGGGGGGTGGGGGGTGCCCACCTGTCCCCACACCCCCTGCCTAGAGAACAGACCCCTGCAGCCAGTCAGTGACCTCAGCAGGAGCCACTGGGCTGGCCCGCCACATGAAGCCGGCACATTCCATTTTCCTCGGATGCCCCCGGGCAGGCTCCACACCTACCAGGACAAGCCCAGCTGCTAATCAGGAAACAGTCTAAGGGGCCAGGCAGAGGGACCACCCTGGGGGTCAGAATGCTCAGAAGAGATGCTTCACCAGGAGGCCAGAGGACCACCAATGCCAGTGTGGTCGTCTGTGCCACAGCCACTCGACTTTGCCGCCACCCCCCATAGGGTGACAGCAACCTGAACTTCATATAATTTTCACGTGTCACAAGGTATTACCCTTGCTTTGCTTCAACCATTTAAAACTGCAGCCATGATCCTTAGCCTGCAGACTGTCCAAAACCAGGAGGATCAGACTGCGGGCCAGGGTTGGCCAGCCCCAGCCTCGGGCACACAAGGCCTTGGTGAAGGCTCAGGCCGTCTTCCTCACGGGACAAAGGCCCAACCCCAGGCAGGCCCAGGAGGGCTGCAGAGGTGGGGCAGCCAGAGCTCCCCTGGTGGTCCCAACCCGTCCCGCCACGGGCGTCGCGTGGCCCTTACTCCATCTCCGTGCGCTCAGCCTCCTCGGGCGTCAGGTCCTCCTCCACACCGTAGTCCAGGATGGAGCCCACGCCGAAGGCCCTGTTGTGCTGGATCAGGGGCCGGATGGACTCCTGGTCCTCGCCAGCCACAAACTGCCCATAGAAGGTCATCTTCATCAGCGTGTTGAACAACCTTTGCCCCAGAAGTCTCCTGGCGAGATGCAGCAACTGGAAGGCAGGGGGTGCGGCTGTCTGGGTCCACCTGGGCTCCCGGCCCCCAGCAGGACTCCCTGCCTCCTTCCCAATCACGCAAAGCCCTGACAAGCTCCCCAGGGCCACACACGGCTCATGTCCCTGGTTTTACAGCCACACCACTCAGAATGGCTTGCTTCCCGCTCACAGGAGCCGGCCATCCCCCACTCCTCGTTGGAGTTGGCCGGTCCCCGGCACCGCCCTGATCCCTCCCCTGCCCTGCAGGCTCACAGGTGACCCTGGAGGCATGTGGCGGCCACCTGACCACCACTGGGTAGATAGAGTGACTGGCAGGCCTCTCTGGGAAGAGCAGCAGTGAGTTCACAGCGTTGTCTGAATCCACGCCTCGGCTGGGGATGACGGGGACTGGTGTGACTTTTTCGGAGGCAAGCACCCAGAGTTTTCAATGTTTTGCTCACTACTTATTCCAAGTCCCTAAAACACTGCCTGGCAAGAGGCCGGCCCCACAGTGGGTGCTGAACAGATGAACACACAGAATTCCGAGTAAGCACGAGTTCTGCTGGAGGCAGCATGGGGCAGAAGTGAGCTGGGTAACCGCCCCCAAAGGTCCAGGAGACATCCGCCCGGGGGGGCCAGTGGGGGATCAGCACAGTCATGCGGCCACCGCAGACCAGCAGCCCAGGGGTGCGGGCCCCAGGGGAAGACAGCCACCCCAACCACTCAGCTTTCTCCTCTAGCCACCCGCACCACACCCCAAATTCCTGCCATCTTCATTCAAATGGGCTGAGCAGGTGCCTTCTGCCCAGCGCAGTTCTAGGCTGAGTGAAACAGAGGGGCACCCCTCCTAGCTGCGGGCAGACCCAGAAGGTGGGAGGGGCAAGGTCCTTCACAGGATTCAGAATGGTGGCGAGGGGGTGCTAGACAGGGAAAGAGGGGGGCTCTGCCAGGCAAGGAGGCGATGAGGCAGGAAGGAATCAGGACAGGGGCCAGGGGTGACCGCTGGAAGACACACCCACCCCCTGTCCAGGAATCGCTGTGCCACCTCCAGCTCCAAGACTGGGACAGTCTATGGCTTCTCAACCCCAGTGAACAGCAGAGCCCCACTGTCCTGTGGGGATCAGGCCTCCGGGATCATCTCCAGTCCAAGCAAAAGCCTGGGTGAGCCATGCGCCTTCTCCCCAAACCAGTGTCAGACGGTGCCCACCACCCCAAGGCTGACGCAGCCGCCCTGAGCCTGGCGCCCCGACACTCAGGGGGCCACACGGCACCCCAAGGGCAAAGGTTTCTAGGCCACCACCTCTGCCCGGTGGCAGCCTCTGCCCAGTGTCTGAGTTTATTGTGTCTCATTGTTTTTATAAGGAAGACCGGAAATGGAAAGTGAAAGCACCCAGCTGGGAGCGGGCAGCCTTCTCCCACCTCCGGAGAGCCCCGGCCAGAGGTCAGGGAGTCTGTGGGCCTGGGCAGCCTCATGGAAGGGTAAGTCAGGCCTCAGACAAATCCCAGTTCAACCCAGAGGCAGATGAGGCAGAATCAGGGACCTGAGAGCCAGCACTCAGCTGTGGGAAACCCCTGACATCATACATGCCGACTCTGAGGACTGTCAGAAACACGGAGTGGACATGGGCCGACTGTCTGCTGTTGGGCTAGCAAGCTCTCCCACCCAGGGACATGTGGTAAATAACCTAGGCTGTGCAGGCCACACAGTCCGTCCTAGCCACCCAGCTATTGTGGAAGAGCCCCAGCCAACACTCACTGAAGAAGCAGGAGCAGGGTTGATGCTGAGGTGTGGTCCAGGGACCTACCGGTCCTCTTGTGCCTCTGTGTTGTCAGGGGCAACAACACTAAAGGCCCCACCAGGTCCCACCCTGGCACAGGAGAGGCCAGCGATGGAGGCACTGGGGCAGGGCTGGCAGTTTGAAGCCCAGAGCAAAGCAGCCTATAAGCTCGTCCTGTGCCCAGTGAGCCCTGTAGGCTCATCCTGCTGCCCAGTGTGCCCTGGGGTGGCTCCGCCAGAGACCAGGTAGCCCCACCTCTTCCCCAAGCAGCAGCATCCTTCGTGAATTTAGAAACATGCACCAGGAACGCAGATGCTGTAAAAGACTCAGAGATGCCTACAGGTGAGGACAAGTAAGGCCAGTTCTCTCACCTCCCTGCCCACACCCCTTCCCCCAGGCTCTCCCCCGCTGGCCCATATCCAAGCATAGAGGCTTTCATCACAGAACACATGGATGTTCTAAACCATCCTCAAAAAGGCCTCCCTGTGGGCAAGTGCAGGCCCCCACTGGGTCCAGAGCCAATGCCACAGCTCAAACTGGGCTCCTGCAAGCTGATACTCCCTGGGGCAGGAGCTGCACAGACCTGCGCCGGCTGTGCAGGAGGAATTTCTGCTGCAGGCCAGACTGCGAGAAGGCCCAGGTCTGGGAAGCAGCCCACAGGCCCACAGTCTAGTCTCTGCCCCGTTTCCTCCAGCACCAGGCACCAAGGTCACCGTCACCAGCAGGACCACCAGCAAGGACGATGGTGGGACAGACCCCTCGGGGGGGGGGGGGGCAGAGCAGCATGCACCATGATTGGGCTCTGTAAACATGTCCCCAGGGCACCGGCAAGAGCGCCAGGGGAGAAGCCACCTTGCTCTCCAGGCACCCACAGCATGGTCCAGGGGCACCGGCCCCGGCAGACGCCCAAAGGACAGCAGAGCTGGCCCGTCCCTCCTGTTGTCCCCGCAGTGCCCGAGGACTCCAGCTGTGCGGGCTTCTCTGTGATTTTGAACCTAGCCCTTCCAGAGCCACCCAGCTCTAACTCTGCCTTCATCACCCACCCGTTGTGACCTCACTTTCACCTCTGCCCAAGGTGTGGCTAGGTGCTCCTCCTGGGTCCAATCTCCCTAGTCTCTCCCTGGAGCCAAGGTGCCCTCCACACAGCCTCACTGAGACATCAACACCACCTGCATGCAGAGCCTTCAAGACCCTCAGCGTCAACTGGACCCTTGCTTTTAAACTGTTCCCAGGGTCACCCTGGCCAACAGCCGCTAAGACACTTCTGCTTTTTAATTTCCCAAATTCCTCACACTTTTCAAAGTCATTGTGCTCAAGTTTCGAAAGTCGGATATTTGAGCAGCTTCCCATTCTCTCTCAACACTGTCTGTTCACGGTGGCCATGCGTGGGGACCCCAGCTTCCAAGAACTCTGGGGTTCCAGGCTATGAGCCACACACGGCCAGGCTCCCTTTTCAGCAAAGCAGATGACATTTGATTTTAATCTCAAGTGAACACTGTGTATTACTGCAAGCACTATACAGCTTAAACTTTAGACTGGTTTTTGTTTTTAGTTGCTATGGTGAAGAATTTGTCTGCAATACCTGACACCTGGGTTGGATCCCTGAGTTGGGAAGATCCCCTAGAGTAGAAAATGGCAGCCCACTCCAGTATTCTTGCCTGGGAAATTCCATGGACAGAGGAACTTGGCGGGCTACAGTCCATGGGGTCACAAAGAATCAGACACGACTGAACGACTGAACAACCACCCAAACTGACATGTATTAAAATTCACTGCCCGAAAACCACGTGCAGGAAACACCTCCCTTCCTAACTTCCCGGCCACGGGCGATGCTCCAGAGTACCTGCTCTCCACCTGAAACCTTGTAACGGCTCCCAGACGGGCGAAAGTCCGCGGGGCCCGGCCGCACCCCTGCCCCGCGTCCCCGCGGCCCCGCACACCTGCTCGTGGCGCGCCAGCAGCGCCGGCGAGGCGCAGAGGCGCAGAACCAGCAGGCTGCGCACCAGCTCCCAGCTGCGCCGGCTCCGGTACGCCTCCTGCGTGTTGCCGAAGTCCACGGCGGGCACCGGCGGCCGCGCGGTTTCGGCCGGCCCGCGCCGGGGCTCGGCTCCCGGGCCCGCGGCGGGCTGCTCTCGGGCCGCTGGCGCGGTAGACAGCGGGGCGCGGCGACAGAGGGCAGAGAGCTGCACCCTCAGCGCTCGCCTGAGACCCATGGCTGCTGTCCGCCCACGCCGGGATTGCTTAAATAGGCACCCGGCCCCGCCCCGCCAGGCCCCGCCTCTACAGGCCCCGCCCCCGCCAGGCCCCTTCCCGAGCTCCGCGCCACGCCCCTCCCCGAGGCTGCGGCCCCGCCAAGCTCCGCGCCCGGCCCCGCCCCGCGCTCCGCACCACGCCCCTCCCCGAGGCTCCTCTCCCGCGCCCTGCCCCTTGGCAGGCCCTGACCACCTAGCCACTCCACGTGCACCGGAGCCTCGCCTTCTCAGCCGGAGGCTGCGCCGCAGAGAAGACCCCGCCCGCCTGCTTGGCTGACCACCCTGGCTTCTCCTGCACACATGCACACGTGCACACGTGCACACCTGGGCTTTGAAACACCGGGTCTGCGGAGAATCCGGGAAGGCGAGGATGATGCTGCTACTCCTCCAGTGTAAAGGCGCTTTGGGAAACACTCCCACCGACCGGTCCTCTCTCCGGCCTAAGGCAGGAGCGTTGAAGGAGTCTTGCCAACTCCGTTCTCTCCCGCCTTCCTGGTCCCACCGCCCACCCAAGGGGCAGGCGTGGACCACCAGGCTCCCCTTGGACGCCCTGACCTGTCCAGCACTTGGGGACTGCGTGACTGTGCAGCGGTCCTGTGCATCGCAGAATCTTAAGCAGCACCATTCCAGGCTTCTCCGTGCCAGACACCAGCAGCACCCCTCCCCCAGACCTTGCTAACGTCCCCTGGGGACCCCACCATCATGCCCACATTGATGGAGGCTTCTCGACTTTGTCACTGGCCTCTTCCCCACTTCCCCTGTTGGAGCTGAGGACAAAAAGGGAGAGACACGGGGGATGGGCGAGTCAAGGCGCAAGGGGCAGGGACTTGAGGGTCCTTCCATCAGCTCAGAAACTTAGCTCCCCTGGGGCTCCCCTGGGGGTCCAGGAGTGGAGACTCCACACTCCCAGAGCAGGGGGCCCAAGTCTGATCCCTAGTCAGGGAGCTGGATCCCTCATGCTGCCTCTGAGACCCAGTGCAACCAAACAAAGCAATATTTTTTTAAAAAAAGAAACTAAGCCCCCCAAGAGTAGCCCAGCAACAGACTGCCCCATTTTCCTTTCACGGATAAGCTTCCCTCCTCCCCAGAACCTTTCAGGGACTCCCTACTGCTATCCAGACAAGGCTGCTGGCTCAGCTGGGGTCATCGGCCCCCAGAGGCCAGGGGCCCCTACTCCCACCTTGCCTCTCACCATGCTGGTCGGTCTGCCAGGCCCTCCTCTGAGCTCCGCGTCATGTGAGGGCTGCCCGCTGCCCTCAGCCACCTGTGCCCGCCGCCCGCCCCTGCACCCAGCCCCCTCCCTCTGTCGCCCTCCTCCTCAGGGCCCGTTAGCAGGCACACACATCCCCAGCTGGGCACTGGCTGGACCCCAGCTCCCCCCTCTTGCCCCTGACACTCAGGTACCTGTGTGCCCCCCGCAGCTGCCTCTTGATGTGTCTTTATTGAAGGAAAGAGCATGTCTGACGTGGGAAGTCTGACGCCTGGCTCCAGGCTGGTGACAGGGTTGGGGACTCGTCCTCTGGGCCCCGCCCTGAGCCCTGGGTTGCCCTGGAGTGCGTCCAGCCCTCACCTGGCACCCTGGCTCCGGCTTTCCATGTAGACACTCCGCTGGTGCCAGTCTCTCCTCGGCTGGATGCACCCAGCTGGTCCGGGCTGTATCCCCCCAGTAACACCTGCACCCAGTTACCAGCAAAGGACCAGACTCCCAGCCCTCTGCGTCTGGCCAGGACGAAGTACAGCTTGTGTTAGGGGCCAGGGTGGGGGTTTCATTGGCATCCTGGGGTCCCACAGCTCACCACGCTGAGAGTGGAGAAGACTGATCACACACACATTTGGGCAAAGTGACGGCACGTGTGAAATGCCAGGTCCGCTCACAGGCTGACCTTCCTGTGCCCCCGTCCTCCAACAGCTCCACCCTTGCTCTGACTCAGGAAATAGAGGGTAGAGGCCAGGGCAAAACACAGCTGACAAAGGAGAAGTCCAGGCAAATCACAGACCAGGCGGCACAGACGTGTGGCCATCAGTGCTGGGCCTGGCACCATGCCCTGGCCACCTGGGGCCAGTCCTCCGGGGCCTGCTTTCTGCACGGGGGCCGCGCTGGATTCGCCGTCCGATGTCACCTCTGGGTTCCCACCTTCCAGCTCTGGTTCCCATCACCCAGCTTAGCTGAGGCGGATCTGAAAGGGTCAGACCCCTGGCATCTCAGCGGTGCGGCCATACGGTCAGCCCCAGGGAAGTGCCCATTGGAAAGGCCGAGGGCTCCAGGAAGGAGCAGCTGGGTGATGACTCCAGTGGGCGGCCAGCCCAGCAGCTCAGGACACTCGCCCACCCATCTCTGCCACACATGTGCCCGGCTCTTCCCAGAGCGCATGTCCTCTGGGAGTCTCCTGCTCCCCTGTTGTCTCCTACCGATACCTGGGGATGGCTCTGTTTCCACTTCTTCGGTGAGCAGGACATTGACACTCTGTCAAAGTTACTATTTTGCCAGCTGCTTCTTACCCATGTTTCCTGAAATATTGGTCTGCCCAAATCACAGCTCCCTGTCAGAACTCACTCTGACTATGACAGTTTGCTGCTTTGCTCTGCACCCATTTCTACTGATATATTGTCTCTGTCTGCACACAGAGGAATTCATTCACATCTGCTTAATTTGGGGTTTGTCTTCCTCTTATCAGCCTGTACCAAACAGTGCCAGTATTTGCTCCCCCAGAATGTAAATTCTATCCTGGGTACATCATCCCCTTATCCACTCCCTGCTGGCACTCCTAGATTCTGCCCGAGCTCTCTTTCACTCTGGGATTTGTCATTTTTCTCAGCTACTAAAATGCGACTGCATCCCCTGATGTTAAGACTGTCTGCTCCATCCCAGAACACACTGCTGTGTTACATGGGTGTTGCTCCTCACCCCATGGCCATTCTGTCTGGTGACTTTCAATCACTTGTGCATGCGTGCTCCATCACTCACTCAGTCCATGTCCAACTCGCAGCCCACCTCAGTCCATGGGATTCTCCAGGCAGCAGTACTGGAGTGGGTTGCCATTTTCACTTCCAGGGGACCTTCCTGACCCAAGGATCAAACCCATGTCTCCTGCATTGGCAGATAGAGTTCCTTACCACTGAGCCAGCAGAGATGCCCTTCAATATATGTGAGGAAAGGCATTCAGGTTCCCCAACCCTGATTCTTTCTCTGTAAAAACTGTCTTCTACATACTGGCAAGCATGGCAATCACAACCTTCCACCCAGGGAGCTATGACTGCTGACTGGGTTTATGCAGGAGAAACTGAGACTCAGCAGGGAGGAACAACCTGCCTAGGGACCACTGCAGAATTGGAAGGAAGGGTCACTGCACCAGACTAGGGGTCTGCAGGCCAGGGAGGCAGGCATATAGGGCGCCTGCCCTGGCTCGGGCCTTGAAGGGGACCTGCAGCCCCTGGTATCAGCAGGGAGGGCGTGAGAACGGAGTCAGGCTACTAAGCCTATGCATCCGAGGTTGGCGAAGGGCCTGCCCAGGGAGGGCAGTAGGCTCAGGTACAGACGCCTCTAACAGGACAGGGTGGGCGTGTCGTGTGAAGAAAGACCAGAATGACATGGCAGGGAAACAGCAGCCAGTGGTGACCCAGGTGGCCATGGCTCTGGGCCAGAGAGGGTCTGGGACCTCTTCTGCCAGGAAATGAGAGTAATAGTACCTCCACCCCGCCCCCGCTGTTGGGGTCACTGTTAAGATTCAGTGGGTTCTGAGGGCATTTAGCACAAGCCCCGGACCCACTGGACAACCCAGAGCTCTGCTCTCCTAGCTGCAGATGGCCCCTGGGAGGGCTGGTGTCCCACAGGCTAGGGGGACCCAGGGGATCCCAGGGCTTGGTGATGAGCAGGTGGCAGGCAGGGTTCCTGTGTGCAAGGGGATACCCTGCCCCCATCCGTCCCGGGGCCGTGGACCTAGAAGTGCCCCTCACCCAGAGCTTCCTGCGTGCTGGTCATTCCCCGGGGGTGACGGCTGGGCACCAGGGCCTGGACCTTGTGGGCGGCCAGCAGGTCCTGGGCCGAGTCTCAGAGGCAAGGCCGTCTAGCATAGCTATGATTTCGGTCCCCTCCACTGCAGCCCTCCCTGGATGCCCCCCACACCCCGTGAGTCTGAGCAGGATGTGAGAGATGCCACCTGGTCCCCTGGGGTCAACCAGAAGCCAGGACTCTTGGTGACACTGGGCCGGCAACACCCTTTGTGTCCAGTCCAGTGATGGTGACTCCCAGCCCCATCCGACTCCTCCAGGGGGCCCGCCTGGCCTCTCCAGGGATGGGGGTGCTGCCGGTGACAGCCACGCTGGTGGTCTCTGCGAGTACCTGGGCCCAGTGGGGTCTCCCAGGAGGGGTGCAGCGGGACAGACACAGCCTTGCTCCTTTACATGCCTTCCAGCTTGGAGCTTTTTATCCCAACAAGCAGGGTGAGTTCTGTGATTAAAAAGCTATTTTGAGGGACTTCCCTGGTGCCCACAGAGGCCATGGAAAGGGGTGAAAGTGGGGCAAGAACAGGTGAATCAAGGAAGCCAGGGCTGGGTGACTCTTGTCTTTTATGGTAATGTCTTCGTATCAATTACCCTTTTTTACAAAGAGTCACCATCATTTTTTGCACAAGTAAACATGTCATCAAATAACTGTGTAGCTTATACTGCGATGCGTAATAATCAGGGCGGGTCAGAGATGGACACGTGGGCCCCTGGCCAGCCCCTCACCAGCTCCCTGCACCCCAGGCTCACTGGGGCTCTGTGGAGGCTGGTTCGGTCGGGGTGCAGGCTCGGGCCTGGGCTGTCTCCGGCTCGCTGTTCAAGGTCCCCAGCTCTTGTCTGGATCCATCCCTGTGCACGGTCAGCAGTTCTACTCCAGCTGGGCCAGGAGCCCGACCACTGCAGGGCAAGCAGGCCCAGGTGAACAGCGCCCCAGGTTCCAGCCCGCTGGCACTGCTGCCCCAGCTTCCCACGAGGAAGGTGCAGGGACTTGGGGCCCCCAGAAGGTCCCTGCATGCCCCAGCTCCGGCTGCTGGTAGTGCCTTAGCCCAGTATTGATCTTCCCTTCCTGCTCCGGCCACACTTTGAACTTTGGACTTCACACTTTGGACTCTGGTCCCAGCTGTGCATACCTCCGCAGGCTCTGCATGCTGACCTTGGCCTCCCCACCCACAGCAGAGCACACAGTCCTGTGCGATGTGTCACGTCCTGGAGAGGCCAGCATGCAGCCCAGGGCACGGACGACCCAGCCTCTGACCGTCCACGCAGATGCCGTGTGGCAGAGAGTGGTGCACACGGGCCTCCCCTCCTCGATTACTGTGTAAACATGTGTGAGGGAGATGGGGGGCCATGGGAGCAGAGAGCTCTGTGCTCCGTCTGCTCTAGGGAGGCTGCAAGGATGCAGGAGGCTCTGGGGGATAGCTGCCTTCCTCCTCTGGGGCACAGAGTGGGGAACAAGGTGCCCACCCCAGGTGAGCCCAGCAAGCTCCCCAGGGCCCAGGCCAGAGCAGC
Source organism: Odocoileus virginianus (assembly GCF_023699985.2). Classification (NCBI taxonomy): domain Eukaryota; kingdom Metazoa; phylum Chordata; class Mammalia; order Artiodactyla; family Cervidae; genus Odocoileus; species Odocoileus virginianus. The sequence continues at coordinate 68,233,884 of NC_069685.1, read as the reverse complement.
TGCGGGGCTTGGTGGGCAGGCTCCACCTCCAGGCCATAAGGACATCAGCTGGGGGTCCTGGTGAGGACGGGGGCCGGGAGGTGCAGGATGGCTGATGAGAAATGCAACACATACACACAATTTACACACACACACACATACACGTGCATGCATACACATACACACAGATACTCATACACATACACACACACACAAACACACGCATACAAACACACATTTACAAACATACATATGCATACACACATACTCATACACATATATACACACACATTTACAAACACACACACACATGCATACTCATACACATATACACACATATACATACATACACATGCACGCGCGCGCACAGATACTTATACACACATACACATACACACATGGTCATATATACACACACACACACATTTACACACACACACATACTCATACACATGCACACTCATACACACACATACACACATTTACACACACATACATCTGCATATACACACACATACTCATACACATATACATACATACACACATTTACAAAAACATACACATGCATATACACACATACTCTTACACATATACACACACATGCACATACATACACATACACACATACTGATACACATACATACACATACACACATACTCATATACACATACACACACGTACACACACAATACTAAAACAGAGTCCTGAGGCGTCCCAACTTCTGCCTTAGTCCCCCTCCCACGGTCCAGGAGCCTCTCTCTGGACCACCAAGGCCTTACTCTCAGCCCCTCAGAGTACTTCATGGGTTTTGAACACTGCCTGAAGTTTTGAAAAAGCTGGTTTCCTTTCTTTTTAACACGCTTTATTTATTTACTTTTGGCCATGCCAGGTCTCCATTGCTGTGTAGGCTTTTCTCTAGCTGGGGTGAGCAGGGCTATCCTTCTTTGAGGAGTCTGGGCTTCTCATTGCAGAAGTTTTTCTTGTCGCAGAGCACAGGCTGTAGGGCGCACGGCCTTCAGGAGTTGCGGGCGGGCAAAAACCCTGGAGTGGCAGCCGTTCCCTTCTCCAGGGGACCTGCCGACCCAGGGATCGAACCCCGCTCTCCTCCTGCACTGCAGGCAGGTTCTTTACTGTCTGGGCCGCCAGGGAAGCATGCAGCCTGGCCCTTGCACCTCCTGGTTTGTTTTCTCGGGGTCCAGGCCGTTTGAGCCTGCTGGGGAGCTGAGTGCCAGGGCTGGCCGGCAGAGGGCAGCAGAGGACTGTGGCGCCGCCTTACAGATGGCCCGCCCCCCTTAGGAGCGGACTGAGGCCCTGGCCAGCCCGCGCTCGGCCCCTTCCCTGCACAGAGCCGAGGCTGTCTGCCCGGCCCGGCTGGCTGGCTGGCAGGGTCACCCCCAGACCTCCCGTCCCGTCACTGACTTTCCTCGCTGCGTTCACCCGCTCCGGGCCTGTCTGCGCCCCGTTTCACAATGCCCACTCATCCAGGCTCAGAGGCCTGAGGTCTCCAGCAGGCGCAGGGAAGGGGGCCACGGCTCCCAGCCTTGATGAGAGGGCCAGAGACTGCCTGGGGACAGTCCAGCCACACGGAGTCCGGCGGGGAGGTGGCACTGAGGCCCAAGTGGCGCTGAGGGGTCCTGGCCTGAGCTTGGGCTCCCTGTCTCTCAGACCTCACCTTGCTGCCCCTCATCTCTGCAGGGAGCTGGTGTGGGATGGGAGTGTCAGACACCTGTGGTGGGAGGACGGCCTCCTCGGTGGGGCTGGCGGGGGTCGGTGGGAGCCGACGGGCAGGTGGAAGCCCAGCCCTTTCTCTGAGCACCAGGAGCACCTGGGGCCCGTCTGGGCAGGAGACCTGCAGGGGTGGGCGGTGGGCACAGCCCAAGGTGGTCTAGGAGGGGGTCGCAGTTCGAGGAGCACAGTTCCCCAGGCCCCCTGAGCTGGAGGGTCCCCCTTCAGAATGGGCAGGGTCCCCTGGGGAGAAGGAGCCATGAGCCGGCCGCCAACCCGCGTGGCCCACCCAAGCCCACCCGTGCCTTCCCTTTCCGTGCGGTCCTACCTGGCTCCCAGGAGCCCTCACTCCCCTGTCCCTGGGTTCAGATCCCAGAGTTGATGCTTGGGTCTCCCCCAAACCGACGCAGAGTCCATGAGGAGACCCAAATCAGTGCCACAGGGAAGGTAGCATCCCAGCTTAAGGGGAGCAATGTGAGGGGTGTGAGGGGTATTAGGGGTATGTGAGACGTTTAAGGGGTGTGTGAGGGTGGTGTGAGGGGTGTGAGGGGTATGTGAGGGGTGTGAAGGGTGTGAGGTGTGTATGAGGGGTGTGACAGGTGTGTGAGGGGTGTGATGGGTGTGAGGCGTGTATGAGGGGTGTGTGAGGGGTGTGATGGGTGTGAGGCGTGTATGAGGGGTGTGAGGGGTGTATGAGGCTTGTGTGAGGGGTTCAAGGGGTATGAGGGGTGTGATGGGTGTGAGGGGATGTGTAAGGGGTGTGAGGGTTGTGTGAGGGGTTTGTAGGGTATGTGAGGGGCGTGAGGGGCGTGAGGGGTGTGAGAGGCGTGAGGGGTTGTGAGGGTGTGTGAGGGTTTGAGGGTGGGTGTGAGGGATGTGTGAGGGGCGTGAGGGGTGTGTGAGGGGTGTGAGAGGTGTGAGGGGTTAAGGGGTGTGTGAGGGTTGTGTGAGGGTGTGGTGTGAGGGGTGTAGGGGTGTGTAGGGGTTGTGGGTGTAGGGGATGTGAGGGGTGTGAGGGATGTGTGAGGGTGGTGAGGGGTGTGTGAGGGGTTGAGAGGTGTGAGGGTGTGAGGGGTGTATGAGGGTTGTGTGAGGGTTTGTGGGGTTGTGTGATGGGTTGTGAGGGATGTGTAAGGGGTGTGAGGGGCATGTGAGGGGTGTGAGGGGTGTAAGGGATGTGTGAGGGGTGTGTGAGGGTTGTGAGAGGGTTGTGTGAGGGGTTTGTAGGGTATGTGAGGGGCGTGAGGGGCGTGAGGGGTGTGAGAGGCGTGAGGGGTGTGAGAGGGTTGTGTGAGGGGTTTGTAGGGTATGTGAGGGGTGTGAGGGGTGTGTGGGTGTGTGAGGGTGTAAGGGGTGTGTGAGGGGTGTGAGGGGTGTGAGGGTAGTGGGGAGTGTGAGGGTTGTGTGAGGTGTGTGTGAGGTATGTGAGTGGTGTGAGGGGTGTGTGAGGAGTGTTGAGGGGTATGAGGGTTGTGTGATGGGTGTGAGTTGTGTGGGGTGTGTGAGGGGTGTGAGGGGTGTGAGGGTCGTGGGGTGTGTGAGGGGTGTGTGAGGGGGTTGTGGGGCGTGTGTGAGGGGGTTGTGAGGCGTGTGTGAGGGGTGTGTGACAGGTGTGTGACAGGTGTGAAGGGTGAGGTGTCCAGTTGTGATGGGAGGAGATGCCCGCCTGCCCTAAAGTTCCCTGAGGCTGAAGCAGCTGGCACAGAAGTGCGGGGAGCGTGGTGCGGGTGAAAACTCGCCTATGGCGTGTGAGGCTAGGCCCGGACTCCCCAGCACAGGGGCCCGCGGCTTCCCCAGCAGCCCGCCCAGACCTGGGTGGAGGCGCCCGGGTGTTTTTAAAAGTGCAGGGAGACCCCTGCTTCCCGGGGGTGGTTTCTGGGAGGCCCCCAGGTCTCTGGGTCAGTATCTCCCCCAGCCCGTGTCCCTTGCACGTGGCCGCTCAGGGACGGGTGTGAGCGCTGAGGGGCGCTAGGGGCGGGTAGGGCCGGCAGCTGGAAGCGGTGCTCTGACGGTGGGTGCAGCAGAAGCCGGCAGGACGGCCGGCGGCCCCAGCCTGACGTCGGAGGGGGTGTGCACCAGTGGCCGAGGGCAGAGTTGGGGGGGTCTGCGGGGGAGTCCCGGCATCCCGCCCACCCTAGATTCTCCCAGCTCTGCCCTGCCTCAGGGCCTTCGATCTTAGGCTGGGTCCATACCAATGTCCTCCTCTGAGAGACCCTTAGGTGGCACCTGAGTTAGGCCACACTGCCGCACCCCCTGCACCCATTCTATCGAGCACAACCTGCAGACTGGGGTGCAGGGGACAGCGGGGCTCCCTCCGCCCCGGGCCTCTGGGCCACTTCTCACGCTGGGTGTGCACCGGATGCTCACTGCAGCCCTGCCCGTGACTGATTTCCCCCCATGACTGATTGCTCTGCCCTCTGGGATGGGCCAGAGGGCCAGGGGCTGTGCGGGCAGGTGCTGGCCGCCGGGCACAGGACACAGCCTCCAGAGCTCGGCCGGGCCCCAGCCGGGAGCGGCCTCGCTCCCTGTGCTCTGTCCCCGTAAATAAAAGGCCCCTTCTCCTCCTCCCAGCCTCGTGCTGCCATAGCTGGCTCGCCCGGCCCTTTGTGCCCGCACGTTGCCATGGAGACGGGATTCAAAGCCCTGGCACTTCAAGGCTTTCCCTCCTGTCCCTGCGGGCCGCTGGGGGAAGCCGGGACGCTGATGGCTAGTGCTCCCTCCTCTCCGTCCCGCGAAACGCTGGGCTCGGCCACAACCGGCTCCGCTGCTTCTCCCAAGATCTTATTCAGAGCGAGGCATCACAAGGAACACCAAGGCCTGGCGGCCCCAGCTCCCATTGTCTCTCTCAGCCCAGGAGGTGCTGGGCACGTGGGTGCCATGGGGGTGTGCGCAGTGGAGTGGACATGCCCTCCTCACTCCTGGGAAAAACTGCCATGTGCGCAGGGCACAGCTGTGGAGCACCCACAGGGTCCATGAGGCTCAGGCCCCTGCACGCCCACAGCAGGCACGGCCCGGGGTCCCTGATGCCAGACCACCTGCCCACCCCCCGTCTTCACGTCCGCTGTGCACCCCTGAGTCTGAGTCACTCCATTCATGATGTCTCGGTCTTTCTCCACACCCTGAACACCACTCACACTTCATCTCCCCGTAGTCCACCCCCTAATCACCTCCTCAGACTCATGCAACTGCAAACGTCCCAGTTTTGCAGAACTTCCCAGTTGCGGCCACTGCCCTCCTGAGCCCTGGCATGGTGAGGAGAGCTGACCCTTTGGGGTGTCACCTGCTCACTGTGGCTCTCAGGGGCATCTGGGACAACCTCGAGGCTCAGTGGTCCCCTCCGCCTGATGGAAGCAGCCATCGGCCCTCAGACACCTGTCCCCAGATGTCAGGGTGGAGGGCTGGGCTCTGTGGGGGCCTCACGGCTTCAGAGGAGACCCTGACCCTGTGTCCCAATCCAGGCAGTCTGGAGAGGTCAACCCAGCAGGGACCTCACTGGCTGCCCCACGCGCCATGGCAGGCTGGCTGCTGAGGGCCTTCACGGGAGTTTACGGTTGGGGGGACGGGAGCCAGGCTGCTCCCCAGGCCCCACAGGGCCACACTCTATACCTGCAGTCCCTGGCCTGGGTGCCCCGGGCCCACAGTAGCCCTCACCCCCACAGGGAGCGCCGAGGGGGCCACGGTCCCTCGTCTGTGACCTAGGCCAGGCTGCGGCCACGTCTGCACCGCACTCAGCACCCAACACGCGTGCGGCTGTGACCCACACTCCTGGGGCTGGACTCTCCCTCCAGGGAGCCCAGGTCCCCCACATGTAGTCTTCCCGTCCTGGGGCCTGGTTGGGGCACAGCCTGCTCCCCGAGGGGTGCACAGGAGGAGCTTCTGACTGGGCAGCTGAGCGGCCTCTGCAGGCAAATCCCCCAGTTCTCATCCCCTTCCCGCTGCCATCCCGCCTCCATGAGCCTCCACTGAAAGGATGACCTTTTCCCCCTGAAAGGCTCTGCCAGGCCAAGACGAGCTGGTGAGCAATGGGCAAGGGAGACCGTGCTCGGCTGCAGTGAAAGCAGGTCCCACCTGGCTCTGGTCCCCAAAGCGCAGCCTCGGGGGCTGCCTGGAGCTCTGGCAGGTCAAGCATCCCCTCACTGTTCATGGGTACAAAATGGGTCCCTGAGGAGAGGACAGTCAGTCTTAGCCGCCCCAGCCCAGCACTTGGGAGCAGCCACCTGCCTGTTCCAGGCAGCACTCCTGAATTACCCACCTCTTCTCCAAATGAGACTGTTGTCTCTGCACCTCCCATGGACAGCCCCACATGGCATCTGCAAAGCTGGGGACCCTGCCAAGGAGGTAGCTCCCCCCACAACCTTCCTGCCTGCCCCTCGCTTGTTAATTGCACCTCCTAAGAAGTTGGTGTCACCTCATTTCAGCAACAGGGGCCTGAGGCTGTAAGGGCAAGGGCCTGCCTGGGGACACGCAGCCAGCTGGTGGGAACCCAGGGTCTGCTGGCCCGTGACGAGTGGGCGTGGCTGGAGTGTGACACAGTAGTGTGGGTGAAGTCAACAGGACCCCCGGGGATGGGCGGTGGCCCTCCTTGGGGGGGCTGGGGGCTCAGGGCCTCCACGTCCCTGTCAGTCTGGCCCTGCGGCTGAGAAACAGGGCTGCGGGACGACAGATAACCTAAGGCAGGTCTTGCTAGTCCCACGCCAGTGAGGACACCGGCAGATGGTGGGGCGCCTGGTGCGGGCTCCACACACCTGGGCACCAGGAGAGCCCCTGCCTGCTGCCCGCCACAGCTGGGGTGGAGGGCACGTGGGCTATTTGCAGATAATGATTTATTTTCTGTCGTCACTGGATCTCCAACCTGAGATGTGGATAAAAGGGGCCCAGGAGTGTGTGCCCCTCTCACTCCATCTCCAAGCATCTGATGGCCCAGCCCCACCTGTGGGTGACCCCTTCATTCCCTCACCCCCAGCCCTCTATGTGGGTGTGCCCTCTCTCACAGGACTTCCCTTGTAGTGCAGTCAGTAAAGAATCTGCCTGCAGTGCAGGAGACCTGGGTTCAATCCCTGGGTCGGGAAGATCCCCTGGAGAAGGGAATGGGAACCCACTCCAGTATTCTTGCCTGGAGAACCCCATACACAGAGGGGCCTGGTGGGCTACAGTCCATGGGGTTGCGAGAGACAGACATAACTTAGCGACTAAACCACCCCCACCTCTCTCACAACATGAGTCCCTGAGCCTTAATGGACTCTGTTTCCCTGTCAGAAGGTCAGGCGATGGCATCCTGCTGTCTTTTTTTTTTAAATTTTGGCCACACCATGTAGCATCTTGGACAAAGCACGTGGGATCTTGGTTCCCTGACCAGGGATTGAACCCACAGCCCCTGCATTGGAGGGTGAAGCCTCAACCACTGTACCACCAGGGAAGTCACTTATCTCACCGTAATTTACATTTGTATTTTTCTTATTTTGAGTCAGTTTGATCCTGTTTTGATGGACTCATTTCATATCTTGATCATTTTTCTCTTGAGTTGTTGGTCTTTTCCTCATTAATAGGTGAGAATTCTTTAAATGTAACAGAAAGTGGCTTTTTGTGAGGTGAATCGTGGATATTCCCACAGTATGCTGTTTATCTTTTTATCTTGTGTCCCCCCACTCACTGCCAAGCATCTGCCTTTTATTTTTATGAGGTTGGATATATCCATCTCTGGTTTTTGTATAATTCTTAGAATGATTCAATTTACAGGGTTTTTTTTCCCTTCTTCTTCTATAGTTTAATGTTTTTTGTACTTTTTAAAACTGTAGTCCATTTGGAACTTACTTTAGTATCAGGAGTGGGGTAGGGAATCCAAACATTTCCCCCAAATGTCTGTTTAGTTGTCCTAAAACGATGTATTTGTTATATATTTTGAATTATTTATTGGATAATCCGTTTCTCCTCCTGGATTTCACCTGCTCCCTTCTCACATTCGCACTGAAGCCTCTTTCTGGGCTTTCTCTTCCATCATCTGACTGTCCATGGGCTGTGTTAATTACTGTGGTTCTAGAGTATATTTTCGGATCCCACATGGCCCGTCTCCTTCGGTATGCTTATTTTAAAATTTTTCCTGGGTTTCTTTGCTTGCTCAGAATTACTTTGGCAGTGCCTCCTGATTTACCCAGAGAACCACCAGTCGGCACTGCAGCGGGGTCCACCCCCGCGACGCACCCCCGCGCCGGGCCACCGCCCCTGACCTACGCCCGCGGCCCCGCCCCCGGCCCGCCCTCGCGCAGAGTGCGCAGGCGCGGCGCTGTCCAGCGTGCTGGACAGAGAATCTGCCCCTGCCCCTGGGAGGGGAGCTTGCCGAGGGCGTGGCTCGGGCGCAGCACCTTTCTGGGTGTCCTCTCCTGTCTGTGGGAAGGGGCACGGTTCTGGCCGAGCCAGGAAGCTCTGTGGGCCCAGGCGTGGCCCTGTGCTCACATGCAGAGCCGCCCACCCTGTAGGACAGGCTAGAGAGACCCAGTGGCCGGAGCAGGTGGGCAGCACTGGGCAGGGGTGTCCGGGGCGAGGAGCCGAGCCTGGGGCCGGTGGCTCTGGCCACTCTGCTGACCAGCCATTCTGGAGGGGGCCGGCAGCGGGGCAGAGAGGCAGCAGCCAGGGCGCCCTAGGACAGACCCTGCAGCCTGGAGCCCACGTGCTGACTGGAGCCTCCCAGAAACCCCACCCTCAGGAGTGTCAGGAGTGGCAGCCCAAGCCCAAGGCCGAGGACCTGGGCAGCAGATGGCTCCGTAGCAGGGTCTCCCCTCACCTGCGCTCAGCAGTCCCACAGGGCCAGGCTCAGTTCCTGGAGTGTCTGACCTGGGAGAACCTCCCCCCTGGGAGGAACCAGCCCCCTGACCGGGAAGGCTGCACCTGGACGGGTGAGGGGCAGGGGTCCAGAGCAGGGGCTGGGCTGGGGGGCAGACCTTGTGCGTCCTGAGGTAGGCTGGGAGAAGCGCCTCTGCGGCTGGCAGCAAACCTCAGCTGGCCTGGCCTGTCAGCAGGAATCCTGGCTAAAAATACCCCAGTCTCAGAGGCCTGCCTGCTGCTGCAGCCGCCTTGGAGCCCCCTCCTCAAGCCAGACATTGCACATGTGCCCTTCAGCCCCGGGGCGGGGGGGGGGGGGGTGGTGGCAATAGGGCCTGTTGAACAGATGAGTAAGCTCAGAACTGCACCTGGTGAGTCCCAGGCAAGACCTTAGCCTCCAGGACTGGCCACCAAGGCCTGTCACTTGAAGACAAGGTCTGGGCCCAGTCCTGCTCCCTGCTTGTGACCCTGGGCAGGGGGCAGGGGACAAGGCGAGGCTCTCTCCAGAATAGGCTGGGGTGTGAGGCATGGCCCTCTGTCCTGTGGCTCCAGGGTGAAGAGCCATTTGCTGGGGGCAGAGCCTCGGGACCTCAGGCTGAGCCCCCAAGCAGGGTGTCAGGGCGGTGGGTGAATCCCAAGCTGTCTCTGCTTCAACTGCCTGCTCCATTGGGTATCAGTCCCTGTGGGCTTCTGGGTGACGCCTCAGTACAGAAGTGACCCCAGGACAAGGCTTTCCCTCCAGAAGTCAACCTCCCCATCTGTATCCTGTGAGAGTGAGAGGACCTGAGTCTGGAGAGACTTAAGGGTATCTGGAGTGGGCCTTCAGTGTGTTTGTCGAATGACTAAATGACTGAAAAGTGAGCGGATGAAGGCGTTGAGGGGAGGGGGGCCAGGGGCTTCGCAGTACACTCCAGGGGAGAGGGCTGAGCTCCAGCTGGGCTGGCCCTGCCCTGCCCTCCACCCCTCCACCCGAGAATGGAGTCAGCCTTCATGCCCCGTGGACTGCAGCAGCCCCGAGAAGGGCTTGGGGTCCAGGGAGCCCCAGAAAAAGCGGCACTGGGTGCTCGCTCAGCCAGGGTCAGCCCCACAGGAGCCTCTCCCTGTGGCTCTGGGCGGGTCTGCACGACCCAACCTGCCCTCCACTCCTGCCCACCCACCCCACCTGGCAGCCCTGGCCACCTTCCCCAGCCTGCTGGGCACTTGTGGACCCAGTGCCCCCTCCCCCGACCCGGTTTTGACCGCAGCACATCGGGCTCCTGGTGTGAACAGCGGCTCCCAATTTAGCTGTCACTGCCGGGTGGGTGGCTCTGGAAGGATCCGCATTCCCTGCAGGCGTGGGGGAGGGGCGCGAATCAAGCGCTGCCGCCTGGGGCGAAGCCTGGGGACCCTGCCTTCCAGAGCGAGGCCCCTGCACAGATTCCAGGCTCCCCGTGGACCAGGAGTGTCCTACTCAGGCCCCAGCCTAGCCCCAGCTGGAGCCCAGGCAGGGACCAGCCACCTACACTCCCTGAGACGGGATGCTGTGCCTGCCCGCAGGGAGCCCTGGGGACTCAGCCCAGCCTGGGAGTCAGGAGAAGGGGCAGGAGAAGGGGTTGGGGTGGGGGTGGGGGGAGGCAGGAGGGCAGGGGCAGGGGCCAGGGCCACGACTCCACACAGCCCCTTCCCGGGCCCAGGCTCCCATCCCGGAGACTGGCCACGGGACTGGGGACTAGGGCTGCATGAGGACCACCATGGTGTCACACACACACCTCCCGTGGGTGGGAGGAGCACTCCCTGCAGGGTGAACCCCTGAGGCTGCCCTGTGGAAGGAGGCCTCTGACTGCTGCAGAGGTTGGAGGCGTTCGGAGCAGGGCAGGCCCAGTGGGATGCAGAGGATGCAGCTGCCGAGGGTCAGGCTGTCACCCCTTCCCTGCGCGGCCCCAGCAGCTGCTGCGTGTGTCTTTGATGAATAAGAGATGAGGAAGTGGATTAATGGTGGCCTAATATCAGCAAAGCTGGGCAGAGGGGCTCCTCAGGGGCACAGGGCTGATGGTGACAGGAGCCAGACCACCCTCTGCAGCCCTTGGGCTGGGGTGGGAGACAGGGAGCATCTGGGTGAAGTAGCGGGAGGGGCTGCCAGGACGTGGGTCTACCCAAGTCCCCAAGGCTCAACCATCCTGTCTGTAAAGTGGGTGGTGGTGGTGGTGTCCGCACCACAGCACAAAAGGGGATGATGCACTTAGCAGGCCTGGCACAGAGTTCCTCTGGGCCTCGGGCAGGCTGCTGCCCTCCACTGAGCGGCCAGATGGCAGACCAACACCCCCCAGCTCCCTGGCACGGGGATCACACTCCCAGCCGCCCACTCAGTGCCAGGAAGGGTCACATTGGAGCAGCACTTGGGCAGAATCAGGTCCTTCCTTGGGTGACCCTGGGTGGCCTGACGTGCGTGCAGCAGAAACCACGCCCATGCTCCCATCCCTCCCTAGATGGCCGTCAGGGGACCACATGCCCATGAGTCCCACACCAGCCGCTGAGCAAAGCCACCGCAGGACTGTCTCGGCAGGATGGAACACAGCCCCTGGGCGCTTCCGAGCAGGTTCAAACCCATCACCCAGTACCAGCCACGATGGAAGGTTCCCCTGGTCCAGGCTGGATTGTGCTAGAGGACCTGGAGGCTTGAGGGAGGCTCTCGCGTGCCCTCTCAGGGATGGAGGCCAGAAGGCATCAGTGTCCACCTCGTCCACTTGCTGCCCCGCGCTCAGCGAGGCCAGGGCCTGGGCTGAGGTCACACAGCCTCTCCTGCCCGACAGGCTGATCTTGGTGGCTGGTCCCCAGGACGGGGTGGAGGTGAGGCAGCCAGGAATGTGGCCTCACCAGAGGGGCGGAGCGGGAGAGCTGACAGAGGCCATTCCCTGTGTGTGGTGGCTGCGGGGCCAGCTCAGGCAGAAGCTCAGCCCAGGTGGGGTGACAAGCTGCACAGCCCTGAGAGGCAAGGTGTCCGCAGCCCCCAGGCCCCCAGAGACACGTGTCCAGAAAGCCTGGGCAGCTCACATCGGTGCGGCCTGGACCACGGCCTGTCGTCTCTTCATCCCCACTGGGCAGCCCAGTGGCTGGTTCAGAGTGCGACCAGGCCCTTCCCATGGCGTCTCCAGCTCCCACCCCAGTTACTGACCCCCAGAGGTTGCAGCACATCCCCCAGGCTTTGTACCCACACCCTTACCACATTCCACACCCCCAGCCTCCTGCTGGAGGTGGGCTGACCTGCCACGCAGCCCTGTCCAGCACCCCCTCTCCCTGCGGTTCCACACCCATCTCCCAGCTCCCCAGCCAACACCCATGGCCCCCACACAAGGGTCATCTCCCAGGCTGGGCAGCCCACAAGGAGGGCGCTGGCCGTGGTGCTGACCTGGGAGACACAGGACCTGTCCTGCAGTCCGCAGTGGCTCGCAGGCCGCAGCCCACTCCCACCACACAGATCTTTGGCTGCATGGTAGGCCCAAGCCCCAGGCCAGAAGAGCCGGAACATTCAAGCTCGGTGGGTAAAACGTGTGGCCCCAGAATGGGTGACCCCTATTGCTGCCAGGAAGGGTTTCGAATCTATAGGCAGGCGGGGTACAAGCTTTAGCAGTGGTGGGCCCACCTGGGGATCTAGATAGTTACAGCCACCCAGGAGCACGGAGTCGAGGTCCACACTCGCCCTAACCTCAGAATGACGGCCACTGAGTGTCACATGGCCAGTCCTCTGGTCTCAGGTGGGCCTGAGGGGAGAACTTCCCAGTCTGGGAGCTGTTGCCGCATGCAGGGGCCATAGGGGAAGGGCTGACACCAGGGACAAGCCTCTGCCTCTTGCCAACCCTGTGAGCCCAACTTCAGGTTTCCCGCCTGTACAGTGGGGGACACGCCACTGCGCGGCAGCAGGAGTCACTGGTGGCACCCAGCATCCACTGGGGAGGCAACTGTGTGTGCGTGGCTGGGGGCGGGCCCAAAGGCACCAAGGCTAGGGGTCCTGACTCCCGCTTACCTCCCATGTGTCTGGGAATTGAGTGTGCTCCACAATGACCTGGTAAGCCAAGCCTGGGACAAGGGTGACTGGGGTGCAGCAGGCAAAGGTCGGTGCCACATGCAGCAGCCAGAGGGGTTCAGGCACCAGCAGTGGTGTCCAGCCCATGAGGCTGCCTGCGACTCTGTGTGCAGACGGGAACACTGGACTCAGAGAGGCCCCACCTGCCCTTGGGAGGCCAGCAGGCCTTGCTCCCCCGTACTCTGCCAACCTCGCCCAGGCCACCTCTGCAGTCAGGAGGGAGGCAGGCCTGATGGGGAGGCAGAACGTGCTGGGCCTCCCAGTCATCAGCCCCTCAGCCTCTGGGGGACACTAGCTGGGTCCCCAGGGGGACTCCCAAGCCCTCAGCCAGGATGCTCCAGCCACAGGGAGGACCCAAGGCCACCCTGAGCACAGGATCCCAGGGACCCCCTGCCAGCCAGTCCCCATCCACGTGGCCTTAGGGCGGCCTGCAGGGATGCTAACCCGGGGGGCTGGCTGAAGACTCAGGAGAGCTCCCCCCAACAGAAGAAGGCGGGACAGCTGTGCAGGTGACCCCGGAATGTGAGAGTGTGTCACTGGGTTCTCTGGCCCTAGAGTCTAGCCTGACTCTGTGCAGGTTTGGGGGGCACCAAGCAAGTGGGCTCTGAAGAGGAGCTCCTGGGCAGGAAAGGACATCCACAGGAGGGGATGGGGGGGAGGGGAGCAGACACCTGTGGAGGTAGGGGCAGGCCTGAGCCTGAGCCCCCTCCCTGGGTCACAAAGACAGGTGGGGCCCTAGGACTTCGGCGAAGCTTCGAGCCTGTTTTACAACTGAAAAATGGAGCAAGGCTCCCCCAGCAAAGGGCTGCTGTAGGAGGGGGTTGGCCTCCGGGGTTTATTGAAGCGAGGAAGGGCGTAGGCCACGCCGAGGCGTACCCTGTGTTCCCCGGCCTGCGGACAAAGCCCTGCGGGGCAGCTAGGCCCTCGGGGAACCCCAAACGCCCCGAGCCCGGGCTGCCACGCCCTCGACCTGAACCCCCAGCCGGCTCAGCCGAGCCGCCATCCCCGCGACCGCCTGCAGGGGCCGCCGCCTCTTCAGAAAAGCGCCGCCTTTGTCCGGGCCGCGCGGCGCCGCTGCACCGGGCGGGCCGAGCGCCTCCCTGCCTCCCAGCCCGCGTCCCCGGCCCACGCCCCGGCCCGCCCCGGCCCGGCCCGGCCCGGCCCGGCCAGGCGCGCGCAGGTGGGCGCCCCGCCCGCCGCCAGGCCCCGCCCCAGCCCGCCCCCGGCCCGCCCCGCCCGGCCCGGCCGGCGGGGACCCGGCGGAGCGCTCGCGCGTCAAACCACATGATCCCATAAAACATTCATCGGCTCCCGGCCCGCCGCCCTCGCCTCCGCGCCGTCGCCCGCAGCCCAGCCGACCGGGCGGAGCGCGCAGCCTCGTCCCGCGGCCGGGCCGGGGCCGGGCCGGAGCGGCGGCGCCTGGATGCGGACCCGGCCGCGGGCGGACGGGCGCCGGCCCCGGAGCGACTTTCGGTTCCCGACGCGCCCCGCCCGACCCCTACGATGAAGAGGGCGTCCGCCAGAGGTGAGTGCCGCGCCCGGGCCGGCCGCGCGCGGCATCGGGGCGCCCCTCCCCGAGCCGCGGGGCGCGCCCGGGCTGCCGGGTGCTGTGGAGGGTCACCGCAGTGCCGCCCGGCCCCGGGAGGGCGGAGCCCGCGGCGGCAGGAAAAGTTGCCGCTTGCCGGGAAAGTTAAGGCGGCGACGGGGCCGGCGGCGGGGCCAGGGTTGGGGGCTGCTGTCGGAAAGGGTGGGGTCCCGCTTCGGAGTGCCCGGCCGCGAAGGGGTTAACGAGCAGGTCTGCAGAAACGCGGGCACCCAGCAGGGGTGGGGGTGTCCAGCCGCCTCCCTCCTCGCGCCCCGCGGACTCGGCTCAGGACCTCTGGTTTTTCTCGGGTCAGACGCAGCGGGATGATGGGGGCGTCGACGACAGTAGAGGGCGCGGGGGGCGGGGCTGACCCAGAGCTGTCCCCCCCCCAGGGAGCGGGCGAGGAGAGGTGCATGCAAGCACCCCCCATCCGCAACCTGAGGGCCCCTGAGGGCTGCGCGGAGGGGCAGGGGTCGTGGAGGGACTCGAGCGCCCCCTCCCTGGCGGCTCCCGCTGGACCCCTCCCCTCTACCTGGTGTGAAGGGCTGGGGGCGGGTGGGGCATGCGTTGCCTGGAGGGTGAGCCCCTGGTCTCCCCCACCTTCGTGTCCGTGGTGCCGCAGGCTGCACACGTTTCTGTGCACGTGCTCATGTCCACAAGGCTGCACACTTGCACACGCATGTGCACACGCGTGCCAGGCTTCCCCGCGTACACGCGCGCACACGCTGTGGTGCACATCCGCCCCCGCCCGCACGCCCACGGCCACGCGTGCATATAGCACGCGCGCTGTGGTCGCCTCGGTGGGAGCACGCTGGGCGCACAGGAGCACGTGTCCTGGCCGGGAGGCCTGGCAGCGGGAACTCAGCGGGGGCGGGGAGGAAAGGGCTAGAGGAGCAGCCCGCGTCCAGGGAGCCTCCGAGCCCAGCCCCGGAGCCTGTGCGGCCTGAACTCCATGTGCGTCTGCACGTGTGTCTCTGTTCGCATGACCGCGTGTTCCTGCGAGCACAGTGGCGTCTGTCTCTTCCACTCCAGGCACAGGTGCCCTGTGTGCCCAGGCAGGCCATGGCCGGCTTCGCCCCCCCACCCCCCGGATCTGTAGCAGAGCCCCGGGAACCGTGTGCTGGGGGCTAGTTCAGTGCTCAGCCCTGGGCTTGAGGCCAAAGAGCTGTCTGATTGTCCCCCTCCCCCCAGGCTGGGGCAGAGCTGGCTGATGGGGGCTGGGACCCACCTGGGCAGGGAAGGCCCACTTCACACCTTGAGGTCAGTGCGTCAGTGCCTCAGTGCCGTAACACACAGGCCAGCCCCTGGCACGCCCCGGAGTCTGCCACTTGGTCCAGCTCAGGGTAAGCATGTGCCCACCCCACAGCTGACCCAGGGTGACCTCATGAAGGCTCTGTCCCCAGTGGCTGGTGGTCTCCACAGCGAGAATCCTCTGGGTTAGGGGTTCTGTGGTGGGTCACCTTCCTCAGCTGCTAGGCTGGAGAACTGAGGTAAGGGTGTAGGTTTCCCACTCTCACCGTGGTGAGCAGGACCCCAGGCCAGGGCTCAGAGAGGTGGGGCCACACCACCCGGCCCCCTCCAACAGTGTCTTTGTCTGTAGAATGAGGACAAGCAGCTCATCCCTATAGGCTGTGGAGTGGGTTCCGTGATGGGGCAGGCAGTGGGGACTGGCTGCTCCTTTTCTCAGCCTCAGTCTTCCTATCTGTAAAGTGGGTACCCTCCCCACTCCTGCTCCACTGGAGGTGAGGGAGGAACCAGCACCCACATGAGGCAGGAGGCTACTCACAGACCCCAATTCCTGGGTGTGGAATGGCAGGAGAATCAGGCCCAGATGTGGTCCCAGCTCCGCCACTGGCCATGGTGTGACCTTGGGTGTGCGGTTCACCTCACTGGGGACATGGGTCAATGATCAGGCCTCCCTCAGGAGTAGCTGGGGACACGTAAAGGGTGAGGCCCCCACGGAGTGCTGGCCCCGGTGCTTCTGCCTGCAGCCTACTGAGAACACCACCACCCCGCGCTGGTCTGCAGTTCCACACAGGGAAGTCCTCCTGGAACCTTGCACTGCCAGCAGGACACTCCCCACTAAGATGGGGAACAAAGGCCCATGGAGATCCCTGGGGAGCTGGAGAAGGGAGGGGCAGGTAGGGCCAGAAGGCAGAGAGAGCGCTGCAGGAGGGGGACGTAGCCATGTGTGTCCCCCACGCCAGGCTGCTGAACCGCGAGCCTTGGCTTTCTGACATGACAACCAGTGCCAGCTGGGGGCCCACGGTCAGGGCTGGCTCTCCGCATGGTCGTGGAGGAGAGGTGGGGCAGGCGAGCCTGGGCCAGGGGTCTCAACCAGCAGGAGGTCTTGTGGGGGTGTCTGTGGGAAACATGCTGGGGCTCCAGGAGGCAGGGGGGAGACCCCTGGGGGGGGGGGGCGTTTTTCCTGCTCTCCTGGGCCTGTAGCCAGAAAGTCCCCACAGAGCCTCAGTCTGTGTATGCACAGGGGGTCAGGAGCCCGAGGGGAGACTAGGAGTGTCTCTGGGAGTCGGGGGTAGGTGTGAGTGGCTCCCCCACCCCCGGCCCCGTCCTGGCCTTCCTGATTGCTCTTGGCTTGCACGGTCTGTGTGCCCTGACCTCCGACCCCCAGGCCCACCCGCTCCTCGCCTCCCAGCGGCCAGTCCCCAGGCCCTGCCTTTGCCCCTGGGTGGTCCCTCACTGGCTCCCTGGCTCTCCTGGCCGTCAGACGCCCTCTGAACCCGGCAGCTGAGCGCCGTGGCCCTTGCCCGTCTTGAGCTGCTAGGACTGAACGCTTTTGAAGGACAGGTGACCACGGAGCTGGAAGCATCCGCCCGGGCCGGAGGGCGGGCAGCACCCACAGCCTGCATCTCCGCCATCGCTAGAGCCTGTGGGCCTGGCCGGGCGTCTTCTGCTGCAGTTTCTTCCTTGGTCGCTGTATCTTAAACTCTGCGCACGATGGGACCCGCTCCTGTGTGTCTGGGTGTGCGGGTGAGGGTGAAGCCCTTTCCGAGGACCTGCCTTCAGTCGTGTGTCCTAAGCGGCCTTGGTCTCTCACCGCGGCCGCTTGTGCAGCAGGACACGGAGACCAGGTGCAGACACCATGCAGGGGCCGGGGGGTGTGACCGTGTGCCACCAGCTGCACCCCCCCCCACCCCCGAGAGGAGGCGGGGCCTAGCCAAGCCCCACCCACCTGCCCGGAGCTGGGCTCCGAGGGCCTCTCAGGCCCGGCCTGGGCCTACTGGCCACACCCTGGTCCAGCCCTGGTGCCCCCGGCGCCATGGGCCGGCCTCTCCCCTGCCCACCCTAACCCAGAGGTGGAGCTGAAGGAGCCAGGTGGCCGCACTCACACTGGGCATGTGGCGAGCCCCAACTGGGCCCTGGCATGTGGAGCCAGGCCCATGCTGACAAGGGGAGCCCGGGACAGGAAGCGGGGTGTCCCGAGCTGACTCAGCTTTGTTCAGGCAGCCGCCTGGTGCCCCCGAGGGGGGAGGGTGCTCCTTGGCCCAACGACATCACAGAACAGGCTCCAGGGGATCTTGGCTCCACGGAGCGTTGGGGGACTGGACGAGCATTTGGTGGTCAGGTGGGTTCAGGACTGGCTGGGTAGGAGGTGCTGATGGAACTTCTTTACTGCACGGCGTCAGATGGGCAGAGCCCCTCTGACGGGCACCCTGTGTAGCACACTCAGGGCCTGCTGTGCCCAGGAGCCCGCTTTGGGAACCGGTGGCTGAGGTCCAATGGAAGGGCTGGGAGGGGGACCTTGGGGCCCCCACCCAGGGCCCCAGGGAGGGGAGGCCATCCCACACAAGCCCTGCAGCCACACACCTGGTGGGCGGAGGGACTGTGCTCTCCTGGCAGCAAGGCAATGTGCAAATTTAACCTTTGGGTTTATGGCTCTATTTCTTTGCAGCAAATGTCACGGGAAATGTCAGGCTGAGGCTGAAGCTGATGGGTGAGGGGCCCATCGAAGAAAGGGGTTGGGTACTGAGGGACTCGGGCCATGGCAGGACCCTAGGTCTCTCACCTCCTCCAGGGAGCCCTCTCAGATTGCCCCTCAACTGCTTGGTCCCAGCACAGTGTCCCTGTTCTGTCCCAACCCTTGCGACTTTGCTGAGATGGTGCCTTTATTTACCTCCCGCCAGAGCCCAGATGGGACAGGCTCGGGGACCTGCCAGAATTCTCCTCTGCCTGAAGTCTGGCAGCCGTTGGATCAGCCCAGGCAGGACCAGCCTGCTGTGTGACCTTGGGCAGCAGCACCCTCTCCCAGTCACCAGAGGCCTCGTCTGTGACCCACAGCGGCCAACACCCGGCCCGATGCCTTCATGGGGGTGAAAATGCCCTGAGTCGGAGGTGTGTGGGGTGCTGGGTGTGTGTGCAAGGCCCGTGGGGGCAGGGGGCTGGCTCATGGCGTCCTGTGGCTGCTCCAGGCAGAGAGTAGGTGCTCAGCACACACAGAAAGGACTTGCACGGCGGGATGGGGCTTGAGGCCAGTGGGCAGTCCGCAGCCCCTGGACCTGCTGGCCTCCAGGCCAGCCGGGCAGGGCCAGCTCTGAGGCCTCAGCCTGGCCTGCCACGGAGTGCCGTCTGGGCTGCAGCTCTCAGGGGTCGGTTAACAAATGTCCACTGCTTCCGGGCTGTGTGCCAGGCGTGTGCGGATGAGGGGGATCTCGGGCCCCTGGGCTGCCACCCCTGGCAGCTCCGCACCTGTTTCCCTCCACGTGCCTCCCTGGGGGTCTCGGGCTCCCCAGCTTCAGTCTGTCTGGTGGTCATTGCCCTGTACCATGCGTCCCTCCACCCCTACATCCAGGCCCAAGGCCCAGCGTCCTGGCCACCTCCCGCTACCCTTCCCCAAGGGCAAGTCCAGTGTCAAGCCAGACCCCTCCCCGCCCGCCCCCTATATCCCTCCCTGGGGGTCTGCTGCAGACCGGCCCACTCCTGGGCCCGTGGCCACGGATGCCCACGTATCCTCGCCACCATCTCATCTTCCTTTCAGGCTCTGAGACGCTGTCCTAAACACACTGCCAACCACGTCCCTCCTGCCCTGAACTCTCCCGTGTCCTCCCCCCGCCCCCCCCCCCTCCCCCCACCATGACGAGGCCTGCTCTGGGGGTCTTGTTCTGGAAAGTCTCTTCCGCTCCAGCTCCCGAGTCCCAGCATTTGGCACTCACACACCTGCCTCCCCACCGTCCACGTCTCCAAGTTCAGACCAGGGCTGGTGTTGGGGCACAGGCTGGGGTGGGTGCATGCCCTCAGGAGTGCTCTGAGTCAGCGTCCAGAGCCCCGGGCGCCGGTGGTCTTTGGGGCCAGTGGCTGTCGGGCACGGGCTGGGTGCCCAAGATGGCCCCAAATAAAGGGTGCAGGTCTGCAGAGAGTGCCCACCCATGGGCAGTGCTCTCCTCAAGGGCTGAGGGGAACTGCATGGGGAGCATGGGCTTTGGCCCGGGCCAGCTGTGCCCCGGCAGGCCCCTCGCTCTCTGGGCCTCCCTGCCACTCCGGAGGTTTCTAAGGGAGTCAGTGGAGACTGCTGCCCAGGGCCCCACTGGGGGCTTGACTGTCCCAGCTCTTGGGGCCCCTTTATGTTCAGCTGGGACCCCCCTGCCCTGCGCTGGGCCATGCTATGGGAATAGAGATTGTGATGGTGCTGCCTGAGACCCCCACGTTCTGCCCTGCCCCGAGGACATCGGGCGGCGCTCAGGCTACATTGTGGGGTCCCCCCACCCATATGCCCCGTCCAGGCCCCCATCCACCTGCCCGCCCGCTGCATGGCAGCCTCCCCTCAGGACCGTCGGTTTGGCCTAGCAGCTGAGGCCAGACTTGGGGAGCACCCTCCTCAGCCCTGCTGGCAGGGTGAGCTGTGCCCCATGCTTCACACGACGTGAGGGGCAGGAGGACCCCCGACAGGCCCCTGAGGGTGGCTGGCTTCTAGCTGCATCCCCGGCAGGTGTCCCATGCAGGGCCGCAGAGACCTTGAGATTCCTGTGACATATTCAGGCCCTTGGGTCCTGGGGAGATGCCCAAAAGCCCATGAGGGCCCCCAGAGGAGCTGGCATGGGCGCTGGTAGGCTGGTGACGAGCCTGAGGCCTGGGCCCCACTGGGCCCCCGATGAGGCCACACTGGGCCCCCATCCTGGCCCAGGACTGGGGACTCCTGGTGCGAGGATAAGCCCCGAGACCCCAGGACGGCCTGCCGCGTGGGGCTCAGGAGGGCAGGGTCGGGAGAGTCAGATGAGTAGGGTGGCCAAGAGGGGTTCAGGGAGGGGTGCGGGGGAGGGGTGCGGGGAGCTCGAGCTGGACGGACAGGGCCGTGGGGGCGGGGGTGGTGAGCTCCTAGCTCCTGCTGGCGGGCATAGGGCCCCTGGCCAGATCCAGGCCTCATGTCATCTTGCGGCCTCAGCCCCGGTTTCTGCCAGGCAGAGGCTAACAGAGGGACAGGTGTGACAAGCGTCTGCTTCCTGTGCGAGAATCAGCAAAAGAAAAACTCTCCCCATAGAGACATTCCTGCTGCATCCCTCCCCGATGTCACCGAGAGGGCCCGTCACAGCCGAGACAGATGGTGGCCCTAGGGACCGCACTCGTCACCTGTTCCTGGGGCGGCGAGCAGGGCGGCCGGGGGGTCAGCGCCTCTCCGGAGCCCACCCTTCAGCACTGTGCCCGGTGGGCACTGGGAATTGGGGGGGCTCCCCGTCCGACCCCTGTGACCCATTTCCTGCCAAGTGGGTAGCTCGGACGTGGGGGCAGGGGCCACTGTCCCCATGTTGCCAGGTCTGGCCATCTGCGCTCTTCGGCTGAGGGGACGAGTCTGCGGAGGGTGGACCACCGGGCGGGGCCCTTGAGGGGCTCCCGCTGTCAGGACAGCCTCCCCTGCACCTCCTCCCGGGCAGTCACCCCGTCCAGTGTGGGCACGTGAGCCCAGATGGGCCAATGGAAAACACGTCTGACTCGCCCTGTTCGTGCCTGCGGCCCAGGGTTGGGGGCGGGGCAGAAACAAGCAAGGAGACCATCGAGGTGACCGTGGAGGGGGGGTGAAGGGCCCCCACCCATGGGGGTCTGTCAGGCTCACAGCCTCCGCCCCCCCACTCACAGATGACAGGCCTGGGTCTGAGAAGCCGAGGTCGCCGGAGTCCCCGGGCTGAGCAGGGAGAGAGGACGTGAAATGAATTAGGAAAAATTTTGGGGAAAAGGCAAACATGTGTGTCAGGCTGTGCAGAGCGTGGAGGGCCGGGCCGGGGGCAGGGAAGCCGGCTGGGAGCCGGGTGGGCGAGAGGCAGGGCCTCAGCAGGGCCAAGCAGTGTGATGTGCAGGTGGCCCCCGGGTGCCCAGCTGCAGGGTGTCGTCAGCAACACCCAGGGCGCCTCGGGGCTGCTCCCCAGCCCGACCTCGGCCTCAGGCACTTCTGGGCCTGGGAGGCAGGTGGTGGAGGCCCAGTGGGGCACCTGTCCTGGGGGCGGGTGCTCAGGAAACCAGGCCAGCCTACCGGCCCCACCCCGGGGCGCCTGGCACAGCGGCCGAAGCGCCCTGACCTGCTTCTCCACAAGCAGTGGTGCCCCATGCTCCCACCCTCACTGGTGAGAAGCCGCCAACGAGCTCCATCCCAAATTGATTTCAAATAAGTCAGAGTTATCACACAATCATATAGGAATAATTTATCACTCGTCAATAAAGGAGCAATTACTTATTCACGTCACCCACCCCTCCCACACGCCAGGCGTTTGGATGCAGGCACGCGACTGGGGCTTGCGTAGAGGCAGGAGGAAGGCCTGTCCGCGCTCTGCCAAGGTCAGCAGACCCTCCACCCCGAGGCCCCGGGGGTTTTTCCCCTGGCTCCCCTGCTCCTGAGGGTCCCCAGTCTGGGGTCAGGGGGTCAGATCTGTGACCCAGGAGCACCCAGGGCAGGGGACTCTGAGAGGCCCGGCGCACGAATGGTCTTCAGGCTAGAAGCCATCCCTCTGAGAGCCTGGATTTCCGAGGCCTCGGAGCCGAGCACCCGATGCTCCCTGGAGACCGGGGGCGTCCTTGGCCACCCTTGGCCGAGCAGCAGCTGAAGAGCAGCCAGCCGCCCGCCGCGCCGGAGGCTTAGGGAGCGTCAGTCCCAGTTTCTCCCCCGCCCCGCACCTTGGAGACGCTGCCGCTAACCCACGTTCCTCTTCACCTTCTGGCAGAGACACTTTATTTTCTTCTTTTTATTTATCTCTGTTTCTGAGGTTTCACTGCCAAGCCTGCAGTCTTTTTAAAAAGATAACACTGTGGTCGGCCGCGTCTTGCTCAAAGTTAAAGCCTGCGCCAGGCCCTGGGAGGCTGGTCCCGGGGCTCTGGTGTGCAGTCCTCCTCCAACCCACCTGCTGCTGCCGCATGCCCCGTTCTTCCAGATGGTTACCCCCACGTGTCCGTGGCTCCGACCCCAGCCCCCCTTCTCCAGCACGCTTGCCAGCGAGGCTGCCAGTTGAATGCATAACCAGTGTTTCCTAACCCAGGTCACACAGATGCTCGTCACCGCATGGCCACAGGGGGTGACCCCTCGCTCTGGCATGGCCCTTTGTTTTTCCTGGAGTTTACAGCTGACTTTGTCTTTTGCCCTTGTCCCAGGTGCCACCCTCTGGGGCCTACTCTGCTCCACGGCAGGCACTCTGCTGGTGGTCTGGTTTCTCCCCAGGGTGGGGGGAATATCTCCCTCCGGGCCTTCACCTTGCCATCCCCTCCTGGGCCGGGCACACAGCCGTCCCTTCACAGCTGCCCCTGACTGCCCTTTACCACCCAGTCTTTCTTGGGGTTCATGTTTCCCTCTTTCTGGGTTCACGTCCAGTTTTAGCTGAAGCACGTTCCACTGTCTAAGAAAGGCCCCGTGAAGAACCAGTCTGTGAGCCCTCGAACATTAGCAGGTCTAAGCCGCGTGGCCCACTTCAAAGTGAGTCTGTGGCCATGTCACAGTTCCTCTCCTGACCCTGAGGCCTGAGGTTGTACCACGAATGTCCCACGTTGTGCCAGGCACTCGCCCGAGGGGGTCTTCAGGTCTGGGAGGTTCTCAAGTAGTATTTCTCAGATAACTTTCTCCTCTTATCTTCTGTTTTTCTTTCTGGAGTTTCCTAAGACAGGTGCTGGCTCTGTGTTCATCTTTTTCTCTTCTGTTTTTTTGTTGTTGTTGTTCTTTCTAGAAGACTTCCTTGACCTTGTTTGCCAAACTTTCTATTGATTTTTGGTAATTTTAGTAGGTCTATCTTTAGCTCCCAGGATTGTTGTTTCCTGACGACTCTTTTTTCATAGCACCCTGTTCTTGTTTCATGTCCTCTTCTGTCCCTATGAGGGCACTGGTTGGGTTTCCCTAGTTTTTATCTACTCACCGCACAGTTTTTGCTTCCTCTAGAATCATTTCCACTTTTGTCAGCATTGGCACCTCTTCCAGACACCTGGTTTTCTGGTAATGCTTACTGGGGAGGCATGGAGGTTGGTGGGGTGCTCTGCTGAGAGAGGGGCCTGTCGACTGGCGGGTGTGGGTGATCAGACAGGAGCCACTCTGCACGTCCCAGAGGCCACGGCAGAGACCAGGGCCACCAGACCTTGGGGTCCACCTCAGGCAGCCTGTGGAGTGGGACTCCTGAGCTGAGGAAGCAGCACTCAGGGGGTCAGGGAGCCCAGAGCCTGCACTGGGTCGGGGGCTCAGCGGCTCACCCACTGCAGGGGCTGCTTCCCTGCCCAGCTCTCTGGGTCCTTTGGGGCTCAGCGCCTGCCCTGGTCACCTGGTGTGGCAGGCGGGGGGTCTTGGATGCTGTGCCCGGTCACCTGGTATGCCCCAGCAGTCAGCATCCTGCTGGCTCCCCGTGGTTACTGCCCCTCCGTCAGGCTCTGTGCCCGCGTCTGAGGCGTGGGGTTGATGGTCATCTCCTCGCTGCACTGGGGGCATGCATCTTCGCTCCCAGGAGTGAGGGGTGTCAGTGCCTTGGGTGTTCCCAGGAGGCCCACTGGTGCTGGGTGCATGTGAAGCTAGGGCGCCGGGGGGACGGACGGGTCCTCCCTGGGAGCTGAGCTTGGCCACAAAAGCCCTGCGCAACCTGAGGCCCCGATGCTGGGGTGCTCGAGGCTGCCTCCCGTCTGCCCTGCGCTGGGGGGGGGTGGGGGGGTCACTCCTCCTCCAGGGCTCAGGGCTGGGTCACACGGAGAGTGGGGCACTCGCTGGCCCACCAGCACCGCGCCATCCACTTGGTGGGAGGAGGGGACAGAGAGTCGGGTTTGATGTACTTCCCCCAACATCAGAATCCAGGCTCTGCCTGACAGATCTTCCCATTTAAGGACAAATAATAAAAGTGGGACACCTTGGTCAGGAAAGGGGAGATGCCATGGCACGCAGGGCCTCCTTGCCAGCAGGCCTCCTCGGAGCCTCCCGTGGACACACAGCCACCCGAAGGCGATGGCCTTGGCTGATGGCAGCGTCTCGGGCTGAGGGTCCGGGCCTCCCACTTGCCTCTAGCCGGGGTGCTCCGTGGGCCTTGCTGCTTCTCCCCACCACCTCCCTTGCTGGTTGCTGCCCCACCCAAGTGCTGCCGCTCAGTTTCAAAGCCCCCAAGCACCCCACCCAGGGTAAGCCCAAGTCGGGGCACAAACAACCCCGGTCGGGAGCGTGTGGGAGGACTTGGCCTTCCTGGAACAGCAGAAGCAGGCTCCTAGTCCAGCTTCCCCTCGAGTCAGCGGTGCCCACAGTGGTCTAGAGCCAGGACAGGCTGATCCCCGGGGTGAGCAGTCCAGGGCCTCCAGAGCCCGGCGTTGTCTTTTCAGAGCCGAGTAAGTCCCGCTCTGCCGACGCCGCCTCTGACCTCATCACCGATGCTGACAAGGGCTGAGGGCTTGGGAGCCGCTGACATGATGGCCCATCAGCTTCTGCCACCAAGGCCAGCTGACCCCTTGGCCCGGCCCTGGGGCTCCCACATCTGCCCGTGTCGCCTCGTCACAGCAGCCCCAGGGCCGTCCAGCGGGCTTGCCTCTGAGTCCGGATCACCCAGGCCCCAGTAGCACACGTCCAGAGAGGGTGTGTGTGTGTGTGTGCGTGCCCACAGTGCACGCCCAAAATGTGGGCCCCAGGCATGGGCTCCCACACTGCAGTGGCCTTGTCAAAGGCGGCCAATAGGGCTTCGTGGAAACAGGCAGCTTCAAGCTGGCCACAGAGGCAAGGTCCTGGGAGGACAGGGGAGGTCGGGAGCCAGCCCTGTTGGCCCTGCCAGTGTCGATGTTTGGTCTGGGACAGGAGAGGGCAGTGGATGGCATCGGGGCAGGCTGGTGGGCCTGGTGGTAGCTGTGTGGCAGCAGTTCCCAGGCCCTGGTGTGGGGCACACCCCGTCTCTGAGCCCCCCTGGGACAGGGGCATGTCAGCCGGCGGCCAGTTTCTCATTAGCATCCTCTGAGGACACAAGCCGACAATGGCCACTGCATTGCATTAGCACAGGACCCTGACAAGCCAGTCGTGTGGACAGAGATCCCCAGGTAATTAAGCAGCCAGTGTTTGCTGTGGGCCTGATGGTGTGCGTGGTGGGAGGAGGAAGTGCCTGCTGAGTCCCTGCTGGGAGTCGGGCATGGCCTACTCTAGCGGTCCTGGGGCTGGACCAGGCTTCCGCTGCCTGTCATCAGTGCTTCCACCCCCCCTGCCCTGTGGGGCCCCGGGGTGAGGGCCAGGGAGGTGGGCGCCATGGAAGAGCATGTGCCTGGACAGGGCGGGGTCCCGAGCCCGCGCACCCCGCATCCTGCCCGTCAGAGGGTGCTCTTGGATCCTCACTTGGCGGTGGGCTCCAGCGCACCTCCCTCGATGTCTGCCTGCGGCCAGCTGGGCTCCGTGGCCCCGGCAGCCCCCAGACGCTGTGTGGTGGGGTGATAGGTCAGGCAGCATGCACTCTGCACCCAGGCCTCCTGCTTCCATGTGGCCAGGCCCCCTCCCTGTCACCCTCTGTGTAACTGCCTCCCAGGTGCCGTGTTGGCTGGAAATCTGGGGCTTGAGGCGGGGCTGCTGGCTGAGGCCGCGGTGGGAGCTTTGGCTCGCTGCAGCTCAGGCAGGCCTTTCAGTGCCCGGACCCCTGAGACTGGGACGCCTGCCAGTTCCTGGGCTGTGAACGGGTGCCCCACCCACCACCCCCAAATCACCTGTAAAACAGGCAACACATTAGTCCTCAGGAGACTGCCAGGGCCGCTCACCCGGGTCTGCCCGTCACGGGCTCTGCCCACAGCGGGCCTGTCTCCTCCACTGCTTGGCCCAGTGTTTGGAACTGCTCGGCCCCGTGTCCAGCACCCTCCTGCCATGGTGGGTCACCTTGCCCACTAGGGATCGGGCCAGCCCACACACCCCCGCCACCCACCCCTGAGCCAGGCAAGGGGCCCAAAACGGCCCAGCCATGTGTGCTGCGCTGAGCGTGTCTGTGCCTGCCGGCCGGACGGAAGGTAGGCGGTGAGGATGAGAAACGGCGATGACCGAGGGGGACAGATGGGCGTCGGGGGCGGCGGTGAGCCCGTTGCGGGGGGAGCCGGCAGGGATGGGACGCGTGCAGCCACGCTGGGGAGCCGTGACCCTTGTGCGTGGACGCCACCCCCACCTGAGCTATTTGTGGCCTGGCTGAGCTGGCTGCAGCCCCCTGTTCTGCCTTGTAACCACAGTCGGTGACGTGACCCTCCATGAGATGTTCTCAGTGCTCGAGAGGGTCCTGAGCGGATGCTACCGGAGCCCACCACAGACCGCCAACCCCAGGCTCCAGGACCCGAGGCCAGCTGCCCACACCTCCAAGTCTGGCCCACTCCAGCTGCGGCCATGCCAGCTGCCCTTTGGGCCGGCACTGCTGGTGCCTCCGGCCCCTCCTGGCTGTTCTGTGGCTCCTTGTTTTGCCCACGTTTCCCCAGGACCTGCTCTGAGTGGCAGCAGGTCGCAGCTTAACCGCTCACTGCCTCAGCTTCTGAAGGTGGGCTCACACACTGAAAAGAAAACGGGTTCTCGCATGACTCCGACTCAGGCCTTTGTGTACCAACTGGTGGGCCCTCGTGACAGCCTGCAGAGGGGGTGTCACGGCTGCCCCGTTACCGCAGGGAGGCTCTGGGCCTCAAGGCTGGCAGCCCTGAGCCATCTCTTGGGTGCAGATGGCCTTGGAGGCCACGCTAGGCCTGACACCTCCCAGCCTCCTGGCCTTGTCAGCAGCCAGGAGGAGAGACCCTGAACAGCGTCTGGTCTCCATGCCCCCACCTCCCAGGCCCGAGAGGCTGGAACCACGGCTCCAGAGCAGACCTGGCCTAAGCTGGAGGTGCCTGCCCCTCTGCGGGGAGGGCACCAGAGAAGACCCTGGCCATTCTGTGCAGAGGCCCTGGGACAGGAGGGTTTGGCTCTGGAAGAAGCTGAGGGGGCCTGCTGGCCTGGCATGGGACCCAAGTCGTGAGGCTTGCAGGGGCCTGAGGGGGCCTGGTGCACCGTGCCATGGTTTCTGTGAATGAGGCCCACGCGCGGAACGGTTTTCTCACCTTGTGTGCAGGAGGTCAGCTCCCACTGGGGTCCAGTGGGGCCGGTGCAGTGGGTGGCCAGCTGGAGCCTGGGGGCGGGGGGGATTGAGGAGAGAGAAAGGAGAGGCAGGTGAGCAGGGCGCAACCTGAGGGCATCTGATCGGGGCAGACCTGGAGGCCTGAGAGGCCAGGACCGCGGGGGCCAGCAAGGAGGGGGCTGGGGGGAGCACTGTGGGACAAGGGGATGGGCTGGGAGACAGTCTGGGGATGGCTGAGGGACGGGGGGTGGGGATGCCTTCTAAGGTGGGAGGGATTAGGTGAGTGGTGGGATCCAGGCCCTGGGGCGTGGCCAGGGGCGGCTTCCCACTACCTGGTGGGGGCTCCCATGTTCCAGGGCCTCCGCCGTGAATATGAACACATGACCCAAAGTTGGACTTGATTATCTCATAAAGAGATGCCCCCTCTGCTTGCTCAGCAGAGGGGTTGCCATGGAGACCAGCGGGCAGGCCCCAAGGGGGCCAGGCCAGAGCCAATTACCGCGGCTGAGGCGAGGAGCGGGCCCACCGCCGGCTGCTGTGCTAACAGCAGGGCCCATGCAGAGGGACTGACCCTCAGAAGTTGGTTTCCAAAAAGCTGCCGGCTGGGCGAGAGGGGAACCATGTCTGTATGCCTGATGCCTGCCTCCTGGCAGGACCCAGACATGTGGCCTGTGGTCCTCTGGAGGCCCCGCATGGAGATGGCCAGTGCTGGTGGTGAGCTGACCTCAACCCAGACAACTTCACGGACCGTAGCTGCCGGCCTGGGAGCCACGGGTCAGGGGGCGAGGGTAACAGGGCTCAGTCGGCAGGCATGGGGCGGGTTGGTCACAATGGCGTGGCCCAGCCGTGGTGGTGAGGTCCAGAGTCTGGGCTGATGAGGGCCTGCCCCCCGCCTGGCCCCCACCCCAGAGAGTCCCCTGCCAGAAGGTTTCAGGAACAGGAAGTACCATTTTTATAGCACAGGCACATTCCTCGGTAACAGCAGTGGGAGGCCACAGAGCTGGCTTCACCGGGCCTTGCCTCCCAAAGGAGGCCTGGAAGGAGACAGTAGGGAGGGGATGCCAGCTGAGATGCCACCCGGTGACCTCCTGTGTGCTGCCAGCCCAGGGAGGGGCATCCAGGGCTTGCAGGAGGTGGGCCTGGGGCTTCCGTGTCCCCAGCAGCCAACAAACGGCCCAGCCCCAGGGACACGCCCAGCCTGCTGGGCCTCTGGGCTTGGGGCAGGTGTCAGCACCTGCCCAGGCAGAGAGGACCCAGGAGGGGGCGGGAGCCCAAGGTCACAGTTCTGGGTGGGGGAAGCTAACCCATGGTCCTCTCCTTTCTCCCTCCCGGCTCCAACCCCAGCACCTAGCTGGCCTCAGGTCTGCAGAATCCTGCTCTTAGCTAGCTGCCAAGGAAAGTGTTAGCTGTCAATGCAGGTGTTAGCTGTCAACGAAGGTGTTAGCTGATAACTCAAGTGTTAGCTGATAAGCCATAACCCTCCCAGGGGGATTCACATTTTAATAGACTCACTCCTGAGGCAGAAAGAACCTCTGCATTCAAAGCAGAGGCTCTAATGGTGAGGTGACAGGCAGGGAGCCCAGTGGTGGGCGTGTGGCCCTGCCGGTGAGCCCAGCCTGGAGACAGCACCCAAGAGTGCTCTCCCACCCACTCCAGGTCTTGGGTGAGGCCCCGTGATGGGGGAGGGAAGATGGGGGCTGCATCCGTCTGGCTGGGGTGGAACCCCTGGGAGAGTGTCTGGGCATAAGGGTTGGGCGCAGCTGGACTGGAGTAAGCTCCTCGCCCGGGTAGGAGATGGAGCAGAAAATGAGGTGGAGGGGAGAAGGTGGCCAGAGGTTCACCAGGAAGCATGCCTGCCCCCAGTCCTGGACCTTCCTGCGCCTGCCCCTGCCCCTGCCCTCAGGGCTCCTGATCCAGGAGCTGGTGGGGCAGTTTCCTGGCTCCGGCTGTGGGACCAGACCCTGGCTGAGGGCCGAGGGGCTGCAGCTCCCAGCTCCCTAGGTGGTGATGCTCCCTAGGGGCTCTGGGTCACAGCCCCACCCTTCCTGCAGCCTGTGAGGACCTTCTTGAGGTGAGTGATGCTGCTGCAGAAGCTGTCAGAAGACAGGCCTAAACGTGAGCCGTAGCCCCAGGCTCGCGGCATGAGTGGGGCCCACCTGGTGCGCCAGTGTTTGCCAGGGGCTTCTCTCCCCGCCTGGCCTGTGAGCTGCTGGCGCTAGGACTGCGTGCAGGCCCACCGGTGATTTGGCGTCTACAGGTGTGCGTGTCCATTCCAGGAGGCCTTCCCGTGGACCCCGAGTGGTGGCTGCGGCGTGGCAGCTCATGTATTTGAGTCCCAGGCGGCAGTCAAGATTTCCCGCGGAGCTTGAGACCGCTGGCGGGTTTTGGGGTGCAGCAACTTCCTCATGGCAGGTGGGGCAAGGATCCCCGCACTGGAGGTCCCAGGGCAAAGCTCCTCCTGCAAACCCCGCCCTCGCTGGCCCCGCCCACTCACCGGGGCGGAGCCCCTCCTGCAAGCCCCTCTCGCCGGCCCCGCCCACTCACAGAGGCAGAAACCCTCCTACAAACCCTGGCCCCGCCCCGCCCACTCACCGCCCTCCACTCTGCCCGCAGGAAGCCAGCTGCTGGCCTGGGTGCTGTGGCTGCAGGCGTGGAGGGTGGCGGCGCCCTGCCCAGGCGCCTGCGTGTGCTACAACGAGCCCAAGGTGACCACCAGCTGCCCGCAGCAGGGTCTGCAGGCCGTGCCCGCCGACATCCCGGCCGCCAGCCAGCGAGTCTTCCTGCACGGCAACCGCATCGCGTACGTGCCCGCCGCCGGCTTCCGCGCCTGCCGCAACCTCACCATCCTGTGGCTGCACTCGAACGCGCTGGCCCACATCGACGCGGCCGCCTTCTCCGGCCTGGCGCTCCTGGAGCAGCTGGACCTCAGCGACAACGCGCAGCTGCGGTCCGTGGACCCCGCCACGTTCCGGGGCCTGGGCCGCCTGCACACGCTGCACCTGGACCGCTGCGGCCTACGGGAACTGGGCCCCGGCCTGTTCCGCGGCCTGGCCGCCCTGCAGTACCTCTACCTGCAGGACAACGGGCTGCAGGCGCTTCCCGACGACGCCTTCAGCGACCTAGGCAACCTCACGCACCTCTTCCTGCACGGCAACCGCATCCCCAGTGTACCCGAGCGCGCCTTCCGCGGCCTGCACAGCCTCGACCGCCTCCTGCTGCACCAGAACCGCGTGGCGCGCGTGCACCCGCACGCTTTCCGGGACCTCGGCCGCCTCATGACTCTCTACCTGTTTGCCAACAACCTCTCCGTGCTGCCCGCAGAGGCCCTGGCGCCCCTGCGGTCCCTGCAGTACCTGCGGCTCAACGACAACCCCTGGGTGTGCGACTGCCGTGCGCGCCCGCTCTGGGCCTGGCTGCAGCAGTTCCGCGGCTCCTCGTCAGAGCTGCCTTGCAGCCTGCCCGCGCGCCTGGCCGGCCGCGACCTCAAGCGCTTGGCCGCCACTGACCTGGAGGGCTGCGCCGTGGCCACGCGGCCGGCCCCTCCCCTCTGGACCGGCGGGCCTGCCGACGAGGAGCCTCTAGGGCTGCCCAAGTGCTGCCAGCCGGACGCCGCCGACAAGGCCTCGGTGCTGGAGGCCGGGAGGCCCGCCTCGGCCGGCAACGCTCTCAAGGGACGAGTCCCTCCCGGTGACGGCGCTCCGGGAAACCGCTCTGGCCCCCGGCATATCAACGACTCGCCCTTCGGGACCCTGCCGGGCTCAGCCGAGCCCCCCCTGACCGCGGTGCAGCCTGAGGGCTCCCAGCCCCCTGAGTCCCCCACCACAGGCCCGCGTCGTCGGCCAGGATGTTCCCGCAAGAACCGCACGCGCAGCCATTGCCGTCTGGGCCAGGCGGGCGGTGGGGGCAGTGGGGGCGGCGGGGCCGGCGGGGTGGAGGGCTCGGGCGCCCCACCCGGCCTCGCCAGCGGCCTCGTCCCCGTGACTCTGGCGCTGGTGCTGTGGACGGTGCTCGGGCGCTGTTGACTGGCCCCCGAGCGCAAGGCCTCTCTCAGCAGCTGGGTGTGTGTACATACGGGGTACCCTCGCGCCACCAGCCAGCCGGCCTGCCGCCCTCCCTGGCGGCGCCGCCCACTGCCCACCCGCCTGCCCTCCCCAACTCCACCTGTCATGTTTACAGGGCAAGGCGGGGCGTTTGTTCCAGAACGCCGCCTCCCGCCCGGAACGCAGTATAGAGAGATATGCATTTTATTTTACTTGTGTAAAAATATTGGACGATGTGGAATAAAGAGCTCTTTTCGTAAGCTGTGGCCTCTCAGGCTGGGGGGACCTGTGAGCCGGGGAGGGGGGTGAGCTGGGAAGTGACACCCCGCCCCCTTCACGGCACCTGGAGGCCCAGGAAGGTGGGGGCGTCCACTGCAGGTGCTGCGGTCTGGGCATGCAGCGAGACCTCTTTCAGCCCAGCACTTGTGCCAGCAGGGACCTGGGGCGCTACAGCTGCCGCCCCTCCCAGCCGTGCTGGCCTTAAGGCCGACCCCCGTGTGCCTTGGCCCCCTCCCTCCTGGCTGTCCTGACAGTGGTGTCTCCAGCGCAGACCATGGCCAGCAAGACAAGGCTGCCTTTGTGGGGCCGTCTGCTCTGGGTTCATATGGAGTCCCTAGCAGTCCCGGCCTCCCAGTGCCACTTTGGCTGCCCCCACCAGCTCCTGTGTGGGTTGGGGGGTCCCAGAGGGCCCTGCAGGTAGGCTCGGGGTGGCCCTGATGGAGTACTGGGCGGTGAGGCCCTGCAGAGGCTGTGTGCCACCCTCACCCCTGGGCCTGGGTGCTGACGCCAGAGCCAGAGCTGGGCCTGCGCTCCGCACGCCCACACCATTCTGCACACACGTGCATGCACAGGCCAGGCAGGGACCACACGTGTGCACACATATGCACGCACACGTGTACTCACACGCAGCACGGGCAAAAATATCAACATGCACGTTTTCCCAAAACCTGGGCATAAGGACTCGAACTAGAGAAGCCATGTGGCCACCCCGCCCTCCCCTGGGGCCGGGGCCTGGGGAGGCTAAGAGGGAGGAACACACAGTCCTCTAGGGAGGGGCGTGGGGGTGCGGCTAGCGTTGCCGCGGAGCCAGCTGGCCGTGGGCGCTGCTGGGGCTCCAGAACCTGGGGGAGGGGCAGTGGGCCGGGTGTGCTCAGCAACCAGCCCCTGCTCCCCCACCCAGCCCCTCTGCGCCCCTGGTGGGGGCTCAGACCCCCACCCCTGCCCCAACCCAGGGAAGAATCGGGCTGCTGTGTGGAGGGGGGCTCCCTGTCTCCCATCCAGCTCCTTCCCCTCCTCGGCTGGGTCCTCCCACCACCTTCCTGGTAGCCAGGAAACTGCAGACGTCCATTTGCACAGAGCTTGGAGGCACACCTGAGCTCCTCGCCTTGCACACCTCCTGGTATGGGGTGGACACTGCTTCTCACTGAGAGGCACCTGTCTGCCCTTGGGGCACTCCTAAGGCTGACTGTGTCTGTTCCCACCAGCTGGCCCTCAGATGGGAGCCAGGAGCCCCCCAGAGGCCCTGCTTCCATGGCCACACGCTCCTCCTGCTGCTGCCTGAGCCCCAGCCCATCTTCTGGGGGCCCCATGTCCTCCTCCCGGCCCCCAGGACAAAGAAACCCAGGCCACAGTGAGCGGGGAATTGGGACAGGGCTAGCCAGGCCTCCGAGGGTGAAGCAGGTGAACTGGGGACGGGGGTGTGGTCTTGCAGACTTTGTCCCTGTTCTGATTTCCCACAAAAGCCATCTGGCCACTGAGAGCACAGTGGGCACACAGGTCTGGCCAGGCCCAGGTCAGATGGGGCCCAAGAGGGATGGGCATGTTTGAGCCGGACCCAGCAGAAAGCAGCGGTGGGCAGGGCTCCCGGCCCTGGTGCTGAGCACCCTGTTCCCGAGGCGGGGGTGCCCAGAGGAGCAGCCCCCGTTGTCAAGGCCTAGGAGACATCTGGGCGGGGGTGTCGCGTGGGCTGTGCAGGCTGAGCTGAGGAGAGGGGCCCGGGCTGGAGGACAATTTGGGAGTTGTGAGTTTGGGTGATATTTACAGCCCAGGAAGCAATGACATCACCACTGGCGCTGGGCCCAGGGCAGCAGGCTCAGCTCCTGTGTGTCTCTCCCAGCCCAGACCCCCGCCAGTCAGCATGTCCCCGGGGGTCAAGCCCGCTGGACATTGGGAGCCAGGCAGGGCACTGATTCAAGCCACGAAAAGAGCACTGAGTGTCCACTGCCCCAGGCTGGCTGCTGGTTTGCCAGGGCGCTCCTGGCCCTCATCCAAGGGTGGCAAGCCGGCCACAGGGCAATGGTGCACGGGTCCCTTGCAGCTCACAGACCTTCCCGTCCCCACCCAGAGTGGTCAGGGCAGGGCTGCCCCCGGGGCCTGGGAAGGACAGGGCGGCCTGCCTGCGGGCCTCTGGGGGCCGAAGGGGCCCGGGACCACCATGTGCTGCCGCCAACCTGCAGGGCTGGCCCAGGTCCCCAGACAAGAGCTCCTGACCCAGTCTATCTGGTGCCCAGGGCTCCGCACAGTAATTGGAAAAAATATTAGGATAATCCTTGAATTAGTTATGAAATAATAGAAGCAGCAGAACGTTCAGCAGCTGATGGTGGACCGACGTCCATAGAGACCGAGAACATGTCAGGAGTGCATTTACGGGAAGAAAGCGTTTATTGGCGGGCAAGCTGGTCCCCGTGCTGCAGGGCGGCTGCCCTCCACGGGCCAGGTAACCTGGTCCCGCCTTGGCCCCCACAGAGCCTCTCTGCCCTCAGGCGCAGCCCCGAGGCTACCCTGGAGCCCTGCACGCCCGGCCCAGCCTGTGCTTGTCATGGGGGGCGGGGACAGCAGCATTCCAGACACAGCCCTCCCCACGTGGCCAAGCTGGAACCCTGGGGGAGTGTAGTTCCCCCACTACTGCCCACCCAGTGTCCAGACACACAGCACCATGGGGTCCTCCTCCCAGCACCCTCTGTTCACATCAACACTCAATTCTGACATTACCCGCTCTGCCAGGAAGCCCTTTGAGATCCCCCCAGGCTGATCCCTCCCCAGCCAGGTGGTCGTGGAGGTCCTGGAAGGCACCCACAGGGCCCAGACCTAAAGGTCCCTATGGCTCATGGAACCACTATGAGGGGGGGCTCAGGCCAAGCCAGAACCAGAGGGACTCCTGGGCCACTGAGACAGCTGCAGCCCCCAACAGAGGGCAGACAGCCCATTCCGGCCACACCATCTGCGAGCCATCCCCCCAGCGGACGCCCCCCCCAACCCCACAGGCCTGTCTTCTGGGCCTTCAGAGTTCGCATTTGGAATTCCAGGCTGTGCCAGCCACGGCGGGGCTGCTGGGGCTGTGGCCGGAGCACCCACCGAGCATCCCTTTCTTCCTGCAGCCAACAGCACCCTGGGCCGCAAAACAGGAAGCAGACGGGCGCCCAGCCTGCAGCCCCCGTGGGAGGCCTGGGGTCCTTCATGCCGGCGTTTCCCAGGTTGAGAGCTGGGGGCCGGCAGGGGTGCTGCTGGACTTCGGGCGTCCTCCCCTTAGGCTGCCTGGGACGGGCAAGGGGAGGCCAGCTGTGTGGTCTGGCCTGCGGAAGCCCCCCAGGGCGAGCCCGGCCGCACCCCCCAGGAGAGGCCTGGGGCCCCAGCCCCTGCTCTGTAGGGAGCACTAATTAAACCCACTGCTGACAACTCGGTGGGCAGGAGGCTCTGATCTGTCATCACGAAGGGCTGTGCAGAGATTTGTGGGCCATGACGGAGTATCCATCTCAGGCAGGGAGGACGGGGAGGCGGACCCTCCCCTCCGACACGGGCCCAGGCTGTGGGGGTGCCCACCAGGGACAGAGGAGCAGTGATGTGAACCATGGGGTTGACAAAGGCTGGGCAGGGGAAACAAGGCCAGCCCCCCGGCAGGGTCTGGGGACGGAAGCCAGGGACCCCAGGTCAGGGACCACATGATGCACACAATTATTTGTGAAAAATGATGGAACAGAGATGAACAGTTGGGTGGGCGCAGGGGTTCCAGGGACTCCAAGGATGCAGTTGCTGTGCCGAGTCGGGGGGGTCTCCAGGCCTCGGGAGCTCGGTGTGGGGAGGGGTGCCGCCTCTGAGAACCAAGGGGGTACTTCATGGCTGAGCCACCCAAGGGGGCCCTCTGCCCCCCAGGAGCAAATGCAGCCACAGCTGGCCACCACCAGGCTCTCACCCATCCCCGTTCCTGACTCCCGTCCCTCCCACCCCAGGGCCCCTGTTCTGTCTCCCCTCTGCCGGCAGTCCGGGCAGGGCTGAGGGCCCCTTCACAGACCCGTCCACCTGCTCACCATCCATACACACTCTCCACTCTTCCCTAAACAGGCCTCACTGCCGGGGCTAGGGAGGGGGCCCAAGGCTCTTCTGTCACCAGGTCAGCGTCACCAGGATACACACGGCCCTCCAGCCCCGGACCCCCAGAACGGCAGGGGCACAAACCGGCCCTGAGGCCACGTCCTAGGCCAAGCCTGACTCAGAGTAACAACCCAGGCCGAGCTGGGGCTGCTGCCTTGCCCACCCTCATGCCCACTGCTGGGTCCAGGCTGTTCAGGGGACCCGGCCAGGCACCCACCTGGTCTGCTGGGGACAGACACACCCAAGGGGCGAGATGGCCCCCACCCCAATCTCCCCACGCAGGTGAACTGGGTCCAATGACGTTTGCAGGTCTCCTGCACATTAGGCACTGTCTGTGAAAACCAACCCAATTAACACCACCACACAGAAGCACCCAGTGCTGCGCTCCAGAAATAGGACGTGAGCCCAGGTGAGAACTACGGGAAGTGTGGGGGCGCCTGGCACCCGCCGTCCCCGCAGCGACATCTCCGGGAACCGCTATGTCCTCGCTGCCCGGGCAGTCAATGCAGTGTCTGGCTCCCAGCGGTCTCCACCCCGTGAGTCCTACCGATGCTCCAAGACCCAGATCAGAGACTACCTCCTCCTGAAAGCCGGCCCTGACTGCACCCACCAGCCCCGGAGTCTGAGCCCTCATCTGCCTGCAGATGGAGCCCTAGCCATGTTAGGTCCGAACTCAATCCGACCCTCCGTGGCCAGGGGGGACCCAGCCTCCTGCCTGTGATGAGCCAGCATTGGGCCTGGGCTGCCTCTTGCCCCCACCAGAAGGCCTTCCTTGGTCTGGAGAGGGGGCATGGGAGCAGCCACAATGCCTGAGCAGCACCGCCTTCCTGGGACCACGGGGCAGCCTGAGGCAGAACGGAGCCCCCAGAACAGACAGTGCCACGCGGGGGCCTCGGCCTCTGCCAGCTACACGACTTGCCGCCTGCCTGGTCATGGAGGGTCTGTCTCCTGCAGCCTGGCTGGGGCCCGGGCTCACCTGTCACCTGTAACCGGTGAGGGGGGGGGCGCAGGGTCTCCCCAGGGAGCCCAGTGAGGGGTGCTGGGTTGAGCAGGGTGCGGCTGAGGGCAGAGGGAGGTGACCGGGCGCCCCTGGAAGGATGCATCTGAAGGGTCTGCCCATCCCGCAGCCTCTGGGGTCCCCAGGCCCCCACGAAAGGCAGCTGTCCTTTCCGAGCCGTCCCCTTTCCCAGCCGGCCTCCAGCTCAGCCCACAAGCTAGAGACGCCATGATGAAGCATTCGACTTGCAAAGTCGGCCAAACGGCGCTGATGAGAGGACGGGTTCACGTGGGGGTGTGGGGACCTGAATTCAGGGCACCCAGATCTGCCTCAGCTGCGGGTGAGAGTGCAGGAAGTGGGGCTCAGGGGACGCCCCATCAGCCCAGCCCCTGCCTGCTCAGATCCAAGGCCACAGAACACTGTGATCAGGGAGGTAGCCGGAGAGGAAGGTGCAGTGCCCCCCCCGCCACAGGCCCAGCGCCTGAAGAAGGCCCAGCCCTTCCCTGGGCCCTTGTGGGGGGCCTCGGTGGGGGTCTTAGTCTGGGGGCCTCACAGACTCCCCCGCCCCAGCCGGGACCCCCCCAACCCAGCCAGGACTCAGTGGCTGTGCTCCGCGTGTGGGCCCCTCAGTCCCGAGAAGAGCAGCTTGCCCCCTCTTCCAGGTCCCTGCAGGGACTCGGAGCTGGCAGGGTGGGTCCAAGCGGTCAGAGAACTGGCACCTCATCACAGGCTGAGCTGGGCGCACAGCGGGTGGCCCGCGGGCAGCGTGGGGGGCTTTGGAGTCAGACATCTCCTCAGAAAAGGCTGCAGGCATGCGGTTGGGGGCAGGCTGAGGACAGGCCTTGCTGGAACTGCACCTACAAACCTCCTAGAGCCCTGGACCCCTCTCACTGGAGGGCGATGGCGGGAGGAGGGGCTGGGGCGGGACCCTGCTGAGGCCACTGCCACCCCAGAGTGTCCCCATCACAGCAGGGCCACGCCCTCCACGTGCCTGCCCCTGGCACCAGGGAGGGCACGGGCCAGGCTGGACACCGTGGCTAACTGTTCATTAACCAGGAGACTCGCCAGTGATGGCTGTTTGTGGCCGGCTGCCAAGTGCACCACCCAGAGGGAGCTGAGTGGGGATGCCCCACCCAGGAGAGCCTTGAGCCCACCAGTGCTTTCCGGGTGATACCGTGTGGGCAGCGGGGGTCCCTGGGCCTAGAAGGCCCCGATGCTCCTGTGTCCCGGTCGGGGGCACTGTGCCCAGCACCAGCCCCCTGTGCCCCCGGCTAGAGGCTGGGCCCCCAGACAGTGCTCAGGCCGGGCAGGCAGGGCAGCAAGTGGGCTCCCGGGGGAGAGCGCCCACACCACAGCCCCCAGCATGGTCACCGCCGTGTGTGCTGCCCACCTGCCGGCCCACAGCCCTGAGGGCACCCCTGCCTTGGGTGGGCCGCCCCCCGCCCCCAGGGCGCCCCTGCCTTGGATGGGCCGCCCCCCACCCCGCCCCACTCTCCCCTGCTTGGGGCCTCTCCCTGATGTGGCCTCACGGCGCCTTGGTGCCCACTCTGTCGACATCGGCACAGTCTTTGTTCACTGGAGCCTGGCACTGCAGAGAGGCATGTGCAGCCCAAATAGCTCCTGGTCCTTGGGCACTGGAGGGGCACGGGCCCCAGGGTGGGGGGCAGCCTGGGGCTGGGGGAGCTGCCCCGACCTCCCCAACTCAGGCCACTGGGCCAAGCCGGCGTGGACAGTTATCATCGTGAGGTGGCAAGACATGAGAACCCAGGTGCTCCGTCCAGAGGGAGCACAGTGGCAGGGAGGTGGCTGGGGTGGGGAGGGGCTGACAGGCTGCAGATCCAGGGGCCGCCCCACCAGACCGGGCCTCGTTTTTCCCTTCTGTGAAGTGGGGTGATAGGGAGACCTCCTCGGGGAGTGCCCAAAGGGCCCCCGGCCCAGGTTCCTCTACTCAGCAGAGGATGCTCTCCAGGGACCTCGCGGCATAGGCTGGGTCTGCGAGGAGCCCCTCGACGTGTTGTGCGTCTGGGGCTCTTTTCGTCCATCCTAAGGCCCCATCTGTCACCCCGCGGCCCTTGGCCACCCCTGGAAAATGGGCTGCCCAGGCCTAACCGTGCGACCCTGGGCTCAGCCCCCCAGTCCGCCGGGTGCCATGGGGTCTGGACCCTCAGTGGTGCTCAGCCCTGGGCCGTGGTGAGGGGCGGGGGGCCCCCTGGTAGCCTGACCCCAGTTGGCCGGGCGTTAACACTACAAGCTGCTGCCCCCAAGGGCAGGCGCTGCAGTGACCACGGGGCATGGTGGAGGGGACCTGAGCCGGGAGGCCCACCAGCCTCCAGCGTCCACGGCTGGAGCCTCCCGAGGACTTGGGGCTTCTCTGGAGATGGGCCCAGAACAGGAGTGGGGGGAGTGGCCCTGGGGCAGCAGGAGACCCCAAGTGTGTGCGCACAGTCCTCTTCTCAGAGGTCCATGGCCCACCACGGCCATGCTCCAAACCCAGTGAGTGTGTTCTGAACGCCTGCCCTGTGTCCACGCAGCTGAGGGAGGCGGGTACAGGTCTGTGGAGCTGAGCGAGCTTGGGTGTGGCCCACGTGGGCTCCAGGCCTTGCACAGCCAATGCACGCCCTCTGGGCAAAAGCTCTCCCCTTGTCTGGCCTGTGCTCACAGCCCATGGCCCCGGGGGGCCTCCCCGCCTCCCCAGGATGAGGCCTAGGGGGCTCCTATGGGACATGGACCCAGGGGCTCTGAGATGCCTCAGGGTGGCCAGCCCGGACGGCATCCTCCGTCCATTCTGAGCCTGGGGCCCCGCAGGGCCCGTCCTCACACGAGGAGCCACAGGGAGGCTGGATCCGCAAAATGGACACCCCAGGGAGCTGCTCAGACACGCTGACTGTAAACAGCTGTTAGTTTCTTGGAGAGCAAAATAAATTGTTTTAACAGCAGAGCCGTTATTCTTCTCTGTGCAGCTTGGGGCTCAGGGCCCTGGGAATTCCACACCCTGCTCCAGCTTGCACCCTAGTCCCGCCCCTGACAGCGAGGCGGCTCAGCCAGCCTGGATTCTGGGTGAGCCTGTCTGGCCTGAGCTGCTTCCTGAGACCCGCAGGAGCCCGATTCTCCACCTGCTGCAGGGACACAGTCACTGTCGGGAGCGTCCCCTCCTCCCCTCCACCTGCACCCTACCTGCACCCCACTCACCTGTGCCCCACACCTGCACCCCACCCACCATCATGGTGCTGGGGTCTCTAAGCAGGCCCTGTCTTGGGGACCACACCACTAGGCCCACGCCCCGGGACACTGTGAGCTGGGGTCGCACCAGGGGCAGTGCCTACCCAGAGGCTCCGGGCAGGGGAGCAGCTGTCGGGGGCTGGTGATCACTATCACAGCCCTGACACAAGCCCATGGCTTCTGCGGACCCCGCTCAGGGTTCACAGCCAGTTTGTGTGTGTCAGTGAACACGCCCCATGAGAGGCACGCCTGTGTGCCCGTGAGGTCGCGGGGTTGGCCCGCCTGGGAGGGAACTGGCCTCGGTCTCGGCTGGAGCTCCCCTTCCCCCCAGACCCTGCGCGGCACCCTGGCCTTCAGGCGCACGGAGCGCTCCTCCAGGGCCCGGCCGTGAAATGCCAGCCAGCTGGTGACCCCTCTCCAGGTTGGCCGCCAACACACGGTCCCCCACAGGAGGCTTGTGCCCTCATCACCCAGCTCTAGAAAGGGCCCTGGGGTGGTGCCCTGGGCTGGGCAGAGGGTGCTGGCCGGGGAGGGGTCTGTGAAGGGGGAGGCCATCTCGGAGCCACGGGCAGAACAGCAGCTCAGCCCACTCGCCCGCCCTCTGCGACCGAAAAACATCCTCGGGCTGGCCATGTACTCAGCACCTGCTCGCAGCACCACAGCCTCAGTGAAGACAGGAAATCCATACTGGGCTGAGCGATGCTTCCAGCGAGGTCAGACCTGCTGTGGGGGCGGGGAGGCGAACGGGGGGCAGGCCAGGCTGCCCACCCTCACCGTTCACAGGCTGGGCCTGCACCCTCATGCCTCCTGAGGCTGACCTGGGCCATCCCAGGGCCAGGTCCCACCAGGCTCCACTGGCCCTTGGGGAACCCTGGGGTCAGGCCATCGCAAGTGGACAGCAGGTCACAGGCACCACGCCACGGCTGCCCCACAACGGGGGCGCTGGGATGGGCCCTGGCAGCCTCCTTTCCCCAGCCCTGCCCCCGCCCACTCCAGCACTGGCAGAGCTTCAAAGGCCGCTGCTGGGTGCCCCCCCCCCACTGCTGCCCACCCGAGGGCACAGCTCATCCCCACAGCGAGCTGTCACCGTGGATATCACCTGCACCACCCGAGGCTATCAGTGCTGCTCAAAGTGCTCCTCTGGCCCCCGGACCCTTCAGCCTGGAGAGGCGGCCAGC
Organism: Odocoileus virginianus; assembly: GCF_023699985.2. Lineage (NCBI taxonomy): Eukaryota > Metazoa > Chordata > Mammalia > Artiodactyla > Cervidae > Odocoileus > Odocoileus virginianus. The sequence continues at coordinate 68,192,423 of NC_069685.1, read as the reverse complement.
AGGATTGGCATCCTGAGCCCCCCCAGGGGACCTACCTGCCAGGTGTGAGGTCAGGCTGCATGGTGTTGGGGCTCAGTAGTGTTTGTGAATGAATTGAATGAGTGAGTCCATGAGTGAGTGAATGAATGAGTGAATGAATGCATGAGTAAATGAACAAATGAATGAGTGAGTGAGTGCATGAGTAAATGAATGAATGAGTGAGCGAGTGAATGAATGGAGTGAATGAATGAATGAGTGAGTGAATGAATGAGCGAGTGAATGAATGAATGCATGAGTGAATGAATGAATGAATAGGATAAAAGGACAAATCCCCAGGGGTCCTCTGGCCCCAGGTGGGGGCCAGAACCTGCGCTCTGGGCCCCACACCCAGGGGCCCTGTGGAGGGCTCTGGGTTCAGCTCTGATCCAGGCTGTGGTGCCTGCTGCCCGCTGCAGGGCGCCCAGGGCCTCCTGGGTCCACCCACTGCCCTGGGGGGCAGGATGTGCGGTGCGGCCTCTGCAGGGCAAAATCACGCTCACCAAGCATTCCCATCAGTACCTTTCCCGCCCAAGAGTCCGGTCCTTCTGACGCAGTGGCTGTGGGCAGTCCTGGCCAATGGCCTGTGGACAGAGTGGCTGGGCACGTGGAGCTGGGCGCCAGGCCAGGGGCTCCCTCTCGCCCTCAGCCAGGGTCCAGAGAGGTCCCAGCTGGCGGCTGCCCATCAGCCTGGGTGGGCAGATGATTTTGACCCGGGTCGCCCAGCAACAGCAGGTTTCATGTGAGCAGGAACCCTCTTCTGTTGCTTTATGGTTAGAGCTGTTTGTTATGTCAGCATGTGGTGTCCATCTGACTGATACAGGGTCAAGCCCTGGACACAGAAGCAGGAGACAAACAGAGTCTGAGGCTGCCCAGGGAGGCGCAGATGTAACGCCCCCTCCTGGGCAAACATCTGCAGGCTTGAAGCCCATGAGGTGGAATCTGACAGGCCGGCCTGCAGCATGGGCGTGCAGCCACGGCCCCTGGGCCTTGCCGGGCAAGGACGGGCCTTGGGCTGTGTGTCAGTGAGGTCGGCCTCTCCCTCGAGAGCCAAGGCCCGGTGGTCCGGCCTGGCTGGCGCAGTGGGCCGTGCACCCAGCTGTCGTGGGGCCTGAGTCATCCAGCCTCCATCCCCTTTCCCTCCCGCCCCAGGTCAGGCCTCACCCCACTCCCCTGGCCGGGCTCTAGAGGGGTGGGGGTCCTGGCAACCAGTGCCCGCCGGTCACTCCTCCAGGCCAGGCCATCCCTCTTAACCCCTGCTGGGTCCGGAGTACTTGAGTGGCCTGCCTGGCACACAGCAGGTGCTCACTAAGAAGCCTTGAGGGGGTACCTGGTCCCCCATTTACGCAAGGGGACACCGAGGCTCAGGCCCCCTGCCCCAGCCCTCAGGCCAGGCTTATCAGGGAGCCCCAAGACCCCATGGAGGGCATGTCGCCTGCAAACGCATGTTTTCATTACCAAGAAATGAATAATTAATACCACGGCGCCTTTGAAACTGTTTTGGTTTTTATTTTAAATCTTTTTTCTTCTATGTATAGAAACAACACTTCCGTTAGATACCAAATTTATTCTTTCATAAGCACTATTTAATAGTTACTTATTCCACTCTAGGCTCCCTGGGGTGGCCTAACAGAGGCCTGTCAGCCCCCACCCTGCCGCCCAGCCTGCTGAGCACACAGTGGGGTGGAGTGCAGAGGGCATGGGCTAGGGTGCACCCTTCCTGGAGTGCGCCACCCACCCTGGGTCCTCTGTCATCACCCCCCCACAGGCCTGGGCTGAGGCGATGGGTGGGTGGAGCCCGGGGCCAGGTGGCCTCGCAGAGTTCCAGGTGCAAGCAGGGTGCCCCTGGCATAACAGCATGTGCCGGGCGGGCCCGGCGGGCCTTGGGGACGTGCGCCCCCACTCCCTCCACGGAGCTGGCAGCCTGGACCATCAGCTCGATGAGCGGAGAGTCAGCGGGCAATGATTTCTGGGCTCTGGGAGTCCATCTTCAAATGCCACTATGAGACAACGATTTTTTCAACTACAAGCCAGGGAGCATGCAATCAGTAGAACAGCCTCCGAAAGCTCCTCCCCCTACCTGAGGCTCTGCTGGACCAGGGCCATGTTGCCCCGCACGCCCACAGATGGGTCAGGGGTGGACGTCACGGCCCGCACACCTCCGTCCCACCGCCCGTGGCTAGAGTGCAATGCTGAACAAAACAGTTGGGGTGTAGACATTTTTCTTCTTACAAAACATGGTCATTAATTTTTTAGAGTGTGCGATATTGTCCTCGAGAAAACACATGAAAAATGAGTCTTCTGCTCCTAATAAATATTTTCTAGATTAAGTATCTGTAACCCTATCAATTATTTATCTCCATATATGGAGAATACATAATTTGTAATAAAATGCAGAAAGTGTTTAATTTTTCTGCACAATATATGAAATTGAGTTTTTGACTAATACACGAATAAATTGACTCTAATCCCTCCCTGTCACAGTGTATGGTATTTTTTTAGGTATAAATCTCTTAGCTTTATACATGTTTCCAAAAAATTAATCTCCAATATTTAAGGACCGGCATAAATCTCCATAATGGAGTATTTCAGCATATTCCCATTTGTAAAGCCTATCATTTCCACACGCCCTGCGGTCATCACCAGCACATGCCAAAGTCACACCAGGGCGCCCCAAACACTCAAAAAAGCTTGCCGTCTACAGAACACGCCCTGAGCTGGCTGTAGGAGGGGCAGGCTGGCCCCACGTTGCCAGCCAAGGGCTCAGCCAGAGTCCAGGCTCCCGGCCCGGTCCCTGACAGGCAAACAGGAGGCTGCACCACCCCTGCAGGCCCCCCACTTGAGCAGGCAGCAGACGAAGAAGCAGGACTAACACCTGTGGCCCCAAGGAGACATGGGCCCCAGAGAGCCCACAGCAGTCAGCAGTGGGGGAGGGGGCGTGCATGGTCACTTCACAGTGTCAGGGTGAGGGAGGGGCCACCTGACCTCCACCGGGCTGGAGTGGGGATACAGACTGGGCTGAGGAGCAGAACGCACCCCCTGTCAGACGCTTCCGTGGGGTCTCTCACCCTGAAACACAGTTGGGTCCACCCTTTCTGCTCTCTCACCCTGAAGCACAGTTGGGTTCACGCGGTCGGGGGGTACAAGCCCGACAGTACTGGGGCCTGGGGTTTGGCACGGGGACCTGTCTGTCGGGAAGGTTCACCAAGGAGGGGGCACGGCCCCAGGGGCCTGGGCACTCGGTCCTAGGGCCACCTGGAGTCCAGCCGTTCTGGAAGACATCCCTGGGCCTGGGGGTTTCACAGCAGAACCTGGGCTCCAGGCCCGCGGGACTCCATGTGGCAGTCCTGTTGGCTCCAGGAATGGGCTGTGGGGCTGTGGGCCCCTGGGGCTTAGGCTCCGTCTAGGCGCCGTCCACAGCTTGCTCCACAGGAGGTCGCAGGAACCCCTTCCTCACAAGTGCCCAATCCTTGCAGAACCAGAGAGGCCGTCTCATGTTTAAAAACTGAGACTCAAGCCCTCGAAATTAAGAGCAAGACACCCGCCCACCATTTGCTGCAGGACACTGAAAGTCCAGGTGCCAGGTGGCAAAAGGCACGCAGCAGACACAAGCCAGACACGGACAGAGCGAGGCGGCGTGGCTCCAGTCACACGAGGTCCCTGGGGCCGTCAGAGTCACAGAGGCAGGAAGCAGGCTTGCCAGGCTGCGGCGGGGCAGCATATGTAACGGGCACAGGGTTTGGAGATGACTGCTGATGGCTGCAGGAGGGCCTGAGCGTCAGCGCTGCTGAGCCACACACCTGAAAACGGTTCAAATGGCAAGCTTCGTGTTACATCTGACCACATTAGGGGGCTCCCCGGGTGGCTCAGACAGCAAAGAATCTACCTGCAGTGCAGGGGACCCAGGTTCAACCCCTGGGTCGGGAAGATCCCCAGGAGGAGGGCAGGACTACCCACCCCAGTGTTCTCCCTTGGAGGATTCCATGGACAGAGAGCCTGGTGGGCTGCAGTCCAGAGGATCTCAAAGAGTCGGACACGACTGAGTGACTAACACACTTTACCACATTGAAGATAAAAAGGCCGTCTTCCCTCTAGAAACGCCTCCGCCTTGTAAGTCTATGTGCCGTTAACGCGTTTAAAATTCATAAAAATAGTCTGGACTCCATTCTAGGTTGAGGCGCAGGATTACCTGCTGAGGATGTCCCAGTTACACAACCTCTGTCTCTGCACACGGGTCACCGCGGCTGTAGGACGGAGGTCCAGGTGGGCCGGCGCCGGTTCCCCCGTGGCTGCTGGAAGGTGGGCGCCCCGGCGGGGAATGGCCCTACACGGTCCTGTCAGGGAGCAGTCGTGCTGGGGTCCTGGCAGGTGAGGGGCAGCGGTCAGCACCCCGTGACCCAGGGCTCCCTGTGCCTTCTATTTTCTGCATTCTGATGCTTTGTCACGCTCCTCACTGACCCTGGAGCAACTGTCCCCCGCCCTGAGCTAGCCAGATCCCAAAATTTCATCCACAAACCAGCCAATCCAGAGCCCCACCCCGGGTTTCCCATACTGCAGGCCACGTCCCCCATCCCTGGTCACCCAGGGCAGGGGCCAGACAAGCAGGGATACCCCAGCATCCCAAGGCTGCTCTTCCGGCCTCCTGTCCTGCCAGCAGGAGTAACAACAGAGGCTCCTACTGCAGTTTCCCCGCGCGGCCCCTCCTCTTGGGATCCTGGAGGAACAGCCCTCTTCCAAGCGACGTCGGTCTCCTGACCTGTTGGCTTTGCTGTCGCTGCCGTTCAGTCGCTCGGCCATGTCCAAGTCCCACGGACTGCAGCATGCCAGGCCTCCCTGTCCTTCACCATCTCCGGAGTTTGCTCAGATTCATGTCCATTGAGTCGGTGAGTAATAATACCTGAGTAATATTAGTAACAAGACCTACATTTAAAACAGACAACCCGCCGAAACGTGTCAGGGCCATAGAGGGGGTGTCATCTGCAGGGGTGGGCAAGGGTGTGGGGACCCCATCCCTCTGGGACAGCCTCCCCTCAGGTGGGGGCCCCCAGGGACAACTGCTCCCCAGGATGGGGCATACAGTGGGCACAGGACCCTGGGCACTGGGGGTGGGAGGACAGCCCTGGGTACTGGGGGTCACAGGGCACTGAGGGTCACGGGGTACTGGGGGTCACGGGACCCTGGGCACTGGGGGGTCACAGGGCCCTGGCACTAGGGATCACGGGGCCCTGGGTACTGAGGGTCATGGGGCCCTGGGTACTGGGGGGGTGGGTTGGATCAGGTGGATGCATTCCCGTCATTTCAGTCCACTGGGTGGGAGTGTGTTGAACAGCAGGGGGCTCTGCCCAAAGCCCTAGGGAGCTGAGATTAGGAAGTGGGGGACCCCCAGAGCCTGGGGTCCAGGACGGGCAGGGTTGGACCAGAGCTAGGATGGAAGAGATGCTGGGGACAGGCACCTCCTGCAGGTACAGCTTGCCCAGCCAGGGGACCACTGGAAGCCGGGCTTTCTGTGGTCAGTCCCTGCCGGGGGGAGGGGCAAGACAGGGGGAGAGGGGGGGGAAGGGGAGCGGGAGAGGGAGGGGGCCCCAGCAGCACAGAGGGCACAGCTCAGGGAGGCCACCAGGAGGCCAGGCTGCCAGTTGGAACTCGGGGACCTGGGCGTGTCCTCGGGTCTCCTACCTCTGGGGCGGCCCTTAAGTCTGTCCAGCGGTGCTCAGACCTCAGGGCCCTGGCTTCACTGGACACAGGCCAGGTCCACTTCCAGATGCCGCTGCTCCCAGGCTCGGGATCCCCCCACCAGGCCCGAGGTGCCTCAGAGACTCCTGCCCCTGGGGGTAGGGCCCAGCTGGGCAGGGGCACAGAGGCCAGGCCAGGCCCAGGCAGGAGGCGACAGGTGCGGGCAGACACAGCTGGGCCCCCGGAGGCCCTCGCACTACGGACCGGTCACTGAGGGAAGGACAGGCAAGTCCAGCATGTGATAGAAGCCCCAGCTTGGAGGACAGCAGCCTTGCCCACCAGGGAAGCAGGTCCCCAACCCCTAGATGGGCATTCAGCCTGCTGGGCGTGGCGACGCAGGACAGGCAGCAGCTGGAAGCCTGCAGAGGGCAGAAATGCTGCCCCATCCAGGGAGGGAAACTGAGGCTCCAGGGACACAGGTCTTGACCGAGGAGCTAGGACCTGCTGTGGAGCCTCAGAGGGGACACGGCTCTCAGAGCAGGCTCCCTCCCCAGGGAGACGAGGGGGTCTGTGAAGGAACCCAGCAACGGCACACATCACCCCAGCAGGGTCCCAGGGAGTGGAGGACAGGGGGCTACTGAGGCCAGGGGACCAAGAGCCCCAGAGGGCCCAGTTGCGTGGGAGGTGGGGTTGGCGCCCAGCTCCCCCCAGGCTCAGATCCACACCACCAAGGACAGCCAGGTGCCCTGGGTCACTGCAAGGCATGCAAGAAGATGGGCATCGCAGGGTCCAGGCTGGACATGCCTCCTCCTGCCAGGCCACCCGCCCCAAGCCTCAGGCTACCCTGTCCTCCTTGTCTGGAGCCTGGGGATGTGTCCAGACGGCATCCACGGGCAGGGTGGAGCACAGCCTAACACCCGCCCCGCGTGCTGGGGCCCAGCCTCCTCCATGCCGCCTTGGCTGGGCTCCCAGCCCATCCTCGCTGGTGCTGGCGGTACCCCGGGGCTGCAGGGTCAGCAGTGACCCAGACAGCGGTCTGATGAGCCCAGTAGTGCCCTGTGTGCCCAGGCACACAGCTCTGGGGAGGGTGAGGCTGAGTCACTCTCTACCTCCTGAGATATCATCGCCTGACTTGGGAATCACTGAGAGCTCTGCTTCCAGCCCTCATCCACCTAGTCTCAGAAACAGAGAGGCAAGCACTCCAGCCAGTGAGGGCCTTGGACATCAAACTCCTGGGTCTTCCCAAGGATGCTCGTGCTCGGGCAGTCTTGCATCCTGGGAGACCAGCCCCAAGCAAGGTTGGAAGGTGACAGGGGGCGGCCCATGTCTCCCCATCTGGGGATGCGGCCGGAGGCTACCAGCAACACCTGGCCACAAGATAGAGTCTGGGAGTGACAATGGCAGGGCGGCTACAACCCAAGGACGGGGTACAGGAGCTTGAGCCAGACCAGGGAGGCCTCTGCGGGGCCAGGGGTCCAGCCCAGCTCCCAGCCCAGTCATCAGGTACCCACCAGATGCCCGTCCCACAAGCAGAGGCCCTGCCCTGCGTCCCCTGGGGCCCATGATGGCCCCAGGCCCCGTCCACTGGCCCCAGCCGTCAGTCACTATGCACACCCCCAGGCTGGAGCAGGCTCCCTGAGTGACAGCAATTAGGGCCGAGGCTGGCAGAGCGGTCTGCGGCACCCCCAGCCCCTGATGCAGGCGGCAGCAGCTCCCTCGGGGGCCGCGCTTGGATCTGCTATAAAAATGGAAACATCCCCTACGTGAAATACAAGCTGGCGGGCAAGGAGCCTCCACTGCAAAATCTCTCACCAAGAAGGGTGGCAGTGGCCAGGGGTGTGCCAGGCAGGAAGGCAGCCTGGGGAGCCAAGAGCCCCTGGTCAGGGGGGGTTGCAGGGACAAGGCTGAGCCCCCCACCCCCAGCCAGACAGCCCCACCTCAAGCAGCTGTTTCCCAAAAACGCCAACAGAGCCAGTGCCGGGCTTTCCACGCCTGCCTGGAGCTGCTGGAATAGTTGTGATGGAAGTGGGCATGCTGGCACGGAGGGGTGGGGGTCATCCAAGCCGGGGGGGGGGGCGCTCCCCACCCCCCCAGCCCCAGAAGCACGGCATCCCCAGTCCAGTCCTGCTACCCGGTGGGACAGGCCTTAGCCATGGCGTCTAGGGCCCAGGGCAGGCTGGAAGCTGGCCAGGGTGTCCAAGAGCTGGGGGCCTCAGAGGAAATACACAAGCCAAGCACACAGGACCTGGGCCTGAGTACCCCGGCCACGGTCGGGCTGGCCCAGGGCACCCTGGGGCCCCCACCGGTAGCACAGCCCTGGGGTGGAGTCACCCCTCTCCTGGCCAGGGTCCTCCGTGTCGACCCCCCACGAGCTCGTCTCCTGACTCAGCAGCTCTGAGCTCCCTGACGGCTGAGCCAGTGCCAGTGAGCTCCTGCAAGCTGGCGGAGCCGTGTTTTGTGTGCGAAACTCCCCGCCAGCGGGCTGCTCCCACCCCCTCCAGGTTCACTGCTTGCTCTGCAGACAGTGGGCTGCAGGCCCTGGGCTGTGTCCTTGGGGGGCCGGCTGTGGAGGGCCTCCATCTGCTTTCTGTGGTGTGTGGGCAGGGGCTCACAGCAGGCCCGCCCTTTTGGGGCCTTTCCACATAAGGCACCAGTTTTCATGAGACCTAGTGGAGGGGGCGCTGTGTCCCACATACCCTGCAACCCGTGCCTAGCTCCAGGCTGGTGAGGACTGCCCATCTGAAGGCCACTGGCCTCTGGGCACGTCACCACCCAGGGCCGCGAGCCAGGCATTCCAGCCTCAAGACAGCCCAGGGGCTCGGCCGCCTGTCCCGTGGGCTCAGCCAGCTTCTGGAGCCCACTCCTGGGACTCAGGCCATGGGGATGCTGAGGTTCAGAGGTCAGGAGGAGGCCACAGACAGGACAGGGCCCATCCCCCTCAGATCTTGGCCCCGAGACCCCCAAGGCCTGGAGACACCTGATCCGGGGGTGCCTGGGGCTGGGAGGAGACAGGCAGGGGTCACAACCTACCTGCAGGACCCAGCGCTGGGAGCAGATGAGGTGGGTGGGAGCTGTCCACAGAGCCCCTGCTCGGGAGGCACAGTCGGGGAGCAGCAGGCCCCTCGCCGGCAGTCTGGGGATAAGGCTGGCCCTGCCCAGGGGTCCTTGTCGGGGCTGTGAAGGCTTCTGTACCTTTCCAGCCAGTCTGACAAAACCCTGACAGTGAGGGAGAGCCCTAGGAGCCCCTAGCAGCTGGGCGCTGTGACGGAGCGATGGACCTGGTGGGCCTCCCTTTGGGCAGGGGCCACCAGCCCCTCCAGGCTCCGGGCAGGGCGCCGGGCCAGAGGCAGGGAGGCTGGGGGCCATGCTGGGCTTGGCTGTCTCTGGCAAGGCCCTGAGGTCGGCTGCGCCCGCAGGGAACACTCAGGAACCTGAACTTCAGGGGCCCATCCGGGAGCGTGCAGAGGTGTCTGCTCGGGCCAGGGCCCGCTCCATACCCTCCCCTGGTCACAGACAGTCAGCTGGTGACCTGAGGGCAGCCCTGCCCAGGCCTGCGCTTCTGACCACCTCTCACCCCATCCACACCTCGGCCGCCCCCGAGCCCTCAGAGACAAGCAAACAGGTTTGTAGACTGGCACTGGGTCTGATCCGGGTCTGGGGCCCCCACAGCTGCCCACCTGCACGTGCATCCATCCATCCATCCGTCCGTCCTGCACACCAGCTCAGGTAGGCAGTGGGCTGTTGTCCTTGGTGCCCTGTCCCAAAAGGCCTGGCCTCAGGGTGCCCACTGCCTTCCTTGTGACCCATGGGGCCCATGGGGAACGTCGGGGGCCGTGGTCCTCTGGGTCCCCCTGAGGACAGCAGGGAGGGGCTGCCGGAGACTGCTAGGTGGGTGGGTGTTTTCTCACTCAGGGGGGACAGCAGCCTGGATGTTAATCGGGAGTCAGAGGGCTTCCGTGCTTCATCACTCTCCTACGTTTGCTCTGCTGGTCGGCTTGCCAAACCACAGCTGAGCACGCCCAATAGGCACCCATCACCCCGGACAGCTGGGTCACCTCAGCAGGGCTTTCCTTGGGGGGCAGTGCTTGAGGGGGTGTCTGTGATGAGTTCAAGCCTCAGAGACCCCAAGGTCAATGCTGCCGACACCACCCAGCAGCCCCCAGGCCACAGGGCCCTGGAGCACCTGCCCCCCGGACGGACCCTGAGCTCAGCCCGCTGAGGTCACGCCTGGCCCTGGCTCATCCACCCGTCAGCCCATCAGTGAGGTTGGGCACAGTGGTGACAACATCCTGGCCACTCAGGGCCCATCCTGAGCCCTGGCCTGGGAGCCGTGCTGCCCAGGGCTGCCTGAAGGGCCCACAGGGCCACAGCCGCATGCTCAGGCCCAGAGACAGGCGCAAAGTGGGAGCCAACCTAAATGGATCCATGCAGGGCCCCCTGCCGCAGAGGGCAGGCGGTGGGCGGGAGCCGTGGACTCCGCAGAGAGGAGGACATGGGTCCTGAGCCAGCCAAGGGCACATGCTGGGACCCCGCACATCCGGCCTGGACTGTTGGCCCCGCGGCCGTGCACCTGTGAAAACCGCCACCCCCTGCCGCAGGGCCAGTCACACGCGTGAGTCGGTGCGTGAGCAGGCGCAGAGTCCCCCGCCGCACACACCCGTCACAAAAGCATGGCCACCACACTGGGCTGGGACCGGCCCAGCCTCCTCGCCCAGCCAGAGGAGGGGGGTGTCACACAGCCACAGGGCTGAAGCCAGCCCCTCTCGGTCCCCGGGGCCGCCCAGCCCAGGAGATGATCGGCTGATGGAGAGCAGCATTTAAGTGCCCAGGGGGGAAAAAACCAATTCTCCTGGTTCCACTTTAATCCATCAGTTCCATTGCTGATGAATTTCCTGGTGCCCGGAAGACACAGGTGGCCAGGCTGTGCTGGCCTCAGTCGCCCCTCACACAGGGGTCCAGGCTCACAGCCTCCCTCCAGCAGGGATCCCTCCACCCACCCACCCCAGCCTCAGCTGGGAGAGTGGGGGCCTGAGAAGCAGGAGGGTGCCCCTCCCTGACACCCTCCCCTCTGGCCCAGGCCTGGACACCACACAGAGCATCCAGGTCCTGGACAGAAAGCCGGGCGGAGCCCCCTGCCCACCCTGCCCAGCCTGAGCCCCTGCCTCCCCAGGCACGGCTGTGGGGCTCCAACTCAGAGTGAGAGTCAGGCCCCAGCTCCAGCCCCCTCACCCAACCTCAGCCCCTCACCGTGACCCAGAGACACTGCCACCTCGACGGGGCCTGGATTAAGCTTGTTGATTCGGCTGCCGCACCCGGCACCGCAGAGAAGGAAGCTGGCAACAGGGGCAGCGGATTAGACAGCAGTCAATATTTGCGGAGTCAAATTGAATCTGTCGCCCGCGGGCTCTGTGTGCTCTGGTTGGTTCTGCGGTTTCTGCTGGGGGTGGACAGCCCAGCAAGCAAGCCCTTGAGGGGCCTGCTTGGAGCCTGACCCAGGTGAGGGCAGCCGGGCTGGGGCAGGGGGGCAGAGCCCAGGGCGGCGTGTCAGGCTGAGGGGCCTGCCCTGTCCACCCTGCGTCCTGCTGGCCCTTCAGGAGAGGGGTGCGCTGGTCTCCTGGCAGGGAAGCGACTCCAGAAGACCCAGGCCGGCCTCCTCCCGGGTGGTATGCTGGCCAGCGCTGCCCACCTCCAATCCCCAAAACCCAAACGGGATTGGCTCTGTTTGGACAGCAGCAAAGCTGCTTACATCTGAGCCAAGAGAGCGCTAGGCTGCATGAAGGAGGACCTGACAGGATGCGGCATAAAAACGGTGCTAAGTGACAACAAAGTCAAGGGCACAGTCTGCCTGGCTCGGTTCAGCCCCAGGGACCCTGAGGAGCGGACACCATCTGTCCAGGTCGCTAGTGCCCAAGGCCACACGTGGGGCCAGGACACCCGGCAGAGGGCGAGGTGGTTCGGGTGAAGTCCCCTATTGCATCCAGGACCCGGCACGTGGGGGCGGGAACGTGTGCTTTCTTATCACGTCCCTCCAGCATCTGGGGAGGCGGAGGCCCTGCGGACCAGACCCGGTCCCTGGCCCTGAGCGCAGGCTTGAGCCTGAAGGGGACACTGGCGGGGCGGGGGGAGCGCAGCCCGTGGGCAAGGCTGACCCTGCAGCAGTGCCCAGGGGGCCCGTTCACCTCACCCTCCGGGCCTCCGCCCCCGGCGCCATAGGAAGTAGCCCACTGTGAAACCCTCCAGATACGTGGTCCCCAACAGCCGGCTCACCAGGAAGGAGGGCAGGGCGCGCGTGGACCTCAGTGCAGCCTGGGCTCCTGGAGGCCCCCACCCCCACCTGCTGGCTACTTGGGAGTGCTCCGCCCTCAGGCTGCAGGAGATGGTGGGGGAGGGGCAGCAGAGCACGGGGAGGGCAGGGGTGCCCGGGCGGGGGGGTCTCCTCAGGGGAGGCGGAGGCCAAGACTGCCTCCAAGGAGAGCTGGGGGCCCTACAACCTGTCCCCACGGCTCACGCAGCCAAGAGCAGAGCCCAGGGCGGGCAGAGACCACATCCAGGCCTGGTGGTCGGGGCGGGGGGAGAGGCGGTCACCAGGCTGCCAGAGCTGCAAGGTTGCTGGATGGTAGACAGGCACCAGGTGGATGGGGCAGCCGGCTCCGGCCATCTGAGCTCTGCCCCGGGGTCCCAAGCCGGGAAGCGGCGGGGCCCACTCTCAGAGCCCCTCCCTGTGGACCATCTATCTCTGGGGCTCAGGGCAAGACCGAGTTCCAAGTCATGGAGCTTCCTGGACGGCGGGCCCAGTGCCTGCCAAGCGGAGGTGCCTGGCCACCCAGCACTGGGTTAGCCCACACCGGAGTCTCCCAACTCCCCCATGACAGGGTCCAGGAGGGGCCGCTCCATCCCCACAGTTAGCAGCAGTAAGTGACCAGCCCCCATGGCCGCCTGGCCTGCTCACCGGCCCCCACCCCAGGGACGGGGGACCCAGCCAGCCATCCCAGGAACGTGTCACAGCCAGTCAGACATCAGACAGACTGGCCCTCCCCCCGGGACTGTCCCCGGCCACCAGCCACCACCCAGGGCAGCTCCCTGCATCCCACCCTCGGGCGCACGTCCAGCTTTGGGTGCCCCTGGGTTCCTGCCTCTGTCTGGGCCTCAGGCCCTGCGCCCCCAGCAGACTGCCCCCTCATCTCCCTCTGGGCCCTGGCCTGACCTCTGAGAGCATGCCCAGTGCTGGCATCCGAGTCAGCATCCTGCCACCCCATGGACTCATGGACTCGGTGGCCTCATTCTGGCCTCTGTCCTCGTGACTGGCCAAGCCTGCTTCTCCTCCCAACCCTGAATCATCAGGATTTGGGGCAAAGATGGGCCTGTCTGCCACGCTCAGCCCCTTCTTGTCCAGGCCACGCATCACCCCACCTCGTGGCCATGCCATCCCCGGGAGCCTCCTCGTGGGCCCAGTTCCCTCCTTGGAGGGGCTGCAGCCACTCTGCATGTCTTTCCCTGGCAACTTCCGAGGGCTCTCCCAGTGCTGCCACCTTCCCCACTCCTGGTTCCCAAACGCCTGACCCAGGTACAAAGCAGGTCTCCACAGAGCACTGCCCACCCCCCACCACCCAACTGGGTGCGGCCCAGCAGGGGCGGCCGTGGTGCTGAGAGTGTGCGGAATTCCCCGGCCCACTCCGCGCCCACCAGCGGCTCCAACTGCAGCTGTCCCCTCAGTAGCTGCAACTCAGGCTGTTGGGGGGGGGGGGCAGTTTCCTCTGAAACAGGGGGTCCCGAATCCTGGGAGATCCACGAACAAGAAGCCAGATCCAACAGGCAAACCTGACCACGGGCCCGAGGGGAAGGACTTCCTGAGAACGAAAGCGGGGACACTTGGAGCTGGACTCAGGGGCTCAGCTGGACCCACGCACTGGAAAGGCCAGCGATGAACCCGGCAAAGTCCCAACACTAACACAACGGGAAGGGAACACCTTGACGCTAGGAGCACCAGGTGTGAGCAGACCTGGGGGGGGGCGGCCTGAAGCCGGCTAACACCCACGGCCCACCCGGGAGCCCCAGACGCCCTTGCCTGCCGCCCACCCTCCAGGCAGCACAGAGGGGCCCGTCCACAGCCTCTGGGGCTCGGCAGGCCGGACATCCGCCTCCCGGGCGGTCAGGGGCTGAGGCTTCACCCGGGGTTGGGGGTCCTTTCCTGTGCAGAGGAGTGGCCAAGCCAGTTCCTGAATGGGGTGGATGGATGGAAGGATGGAGGGGCAGATGGTGTGTGGAGGGGTGGCTGGTGGACGAATGGGGGTCTCCGCTGTGTGCAGCCACTGACCCCTCCCCTAGCCTGTCCCATGGCCCCTCCAGGAGCTCTGAGGGGGGCCCCCTCTTTCTGGGAAGCACATACTCCCTTTGCCATGGCCCCATCCCTGGTGACTTAGATGGTAAAGCGTCTGCCTGCAATGCAGGAGACCCGGGTTCGATCCCTGGGTCGGGAAGATCCCCTGGAGAAGGAGATGGCAACCCTCTCCAGTTATTCTTGCCTGGAGAATCCCGTGGATGGAGGAGCCTGGCAGGCTACAGTCCCTGGGGTTGCACAGAGTCGGACACGACTGAGCGACTTCACTTTCCTCCTTGCCTTTCCTACCACAGCACCCTCAGCCCGGCCCCTTGCTGGGGGCTGCAGGTCGACCCACTGCCCGCCCTCTGGTTCACTGTGCAGAAGGACAGAGCCCCATGCAGCCTCCATGAGTCTTGCCCCCATCCTGCCGCCAGTCAGACCCCACCCAGCTCCCCAGCCCCTGCCGCCTCAGCACTCCACCACCTGGCCTGGAAGGGGGCTGCAGCCGCACCAGCTCAGGACGCCTCTGGCTACATATATTGAACCTGAAGCATCAGATTACATGTTTGTTCAATAGCCATAAACTCCCAAAGTTTTATGGGGTCGTAAAACCACTGCCTCGGCTCCCACTGTGGCGGGGGGAGTGTGATGTACACAGGCTGGCTTTCCTGCTAATGGGGCAGTGCAAATGATTTGGGCTTGTTGGCTGGAAACATCACGTCTGTGTTTCCCAAACTGTCATAAATAAAGCCGCCCGTCAGAGCACCCCAAACCTAGCCTCAAAGTTCTGGGAGAAGGGGGGAGGCCAAGAGCACTGGAGGTGCCCCCCGAGATGCCTGGAGGGGGTGAGGAGGGTGGGAGACAGACAGGGCCGGCTGCACGCCTGCTAGGCAGCCTGGAGTGGTCCTGCCCACCTGCACCCTGCCCTCCAGGTTAGACTCCAAGTGCACCCTCTGAGGTGCGGTTCCAGGCAGGTGTGAGCTCAGAGGCCCAGCTCTCAGCTGGGGTAGGTGTGCACCACGAGGCCTGGGGCCAGCTAGGGGGTCAGACTCCTTCGGGGAGAAAGGGACTGGGCTGGAGGGGCCAGGGCAGGCAGAGGCTGCCAGGAGGGTGCAGGCATTCGAGAGGGCGCCACGTCCAGGGCTAGGCCGGGTGAGTGCGGAGGGGAGGAGATGGAAGCGGCCACACAAGGGGCAGTGAGCCCCCTGTCCTGGGTGCTCCCTGTCTCAGGGGCTCGCTGTCCCGGGGTGCTCCCTGTCCCGGGTCCTCCCTGTCTCTGGGGCTCGCTGTCCCGGGGTGCTCCCTGTCCCGGGTGCTCCCTGTCTCGGGTGCTCCCTGTCTCAGGGCCTCGCTGTCCCGGGTGCTCCCTGTCTCGGGTGCTCCCTGTCTCAGGGCCTCGCTGTCCCGAGTGCTCCCTGTCCCAGGTGCTCCCTGTCCTGGGTCCTCCCTGTCTCAGGGCCTCGCTGTCCCGAGTGCTCCCTGTCCCAGGTGCTCCCTGTCCTGGGTCCTCCCTGTCTCAGGGCCTCGCTGTCCCGGGGTGCTCCCTGTCCCGGGTGCTCCCTGTCTCGGGTGCTCCCTGTCTCAGGGCCTCGCTGTCCCGGGTGCTCCCTGTCTCGGGTGCTCCCTGTCTCAGGGCCTCGCTGTCCCGAGTGCTCCCTGTCCCAGGTGCTCCCTGTCCCGGGTCCTCCCTGTCCCAGGTGCTCCCTGTCCCGGGTGCTCCTTATCCCAGGTGCTCCCTGTCCCGGGGATGCTCCCTGTCTCAGGGCCTCGCTGTCCCGGGTGCTCCCTGTCTCAGGACCTCGCTGTCCCGGGTGCTCCCTGTCCCGGGTGCTCCCTGTCTCAGGACCTCGCTGTCCCGGGTGCTCCCTGTCCCGGGTGCTCCCTATCCCAGGTGCTCCCTGTCCCGGGGATGCTCCCTGTCTCGGGTGCTCCCTGTCTCAGGGCCTCGCTGTCCTGGGTGCTCCCTGTCCCGGGTGCTCCCTGTCTCGGGTGCTCCCTGTCTTGGGTGCTCCCTGTCTCGGGCTCCCTGTCCCGGGGGGGCTCACTGTCTCAGGGGGACTCCCTGTCTCGGGGGTTCTGTCTCAGGGGGCTCCCTCTTGCAGGGGGCTGCAGAGATGGCCCCAAGGAGGGGTCCTCCACTGTGGCCTAGACCCTCAGCTGCCAAGCCAACTACCCATGGGAGACACCTGGACGGGGCTGGCCTGAGGCAGGTCACTCAGCCTCAGCCGGGAGAAGGCTACGGGGTGCCCAGGTCTCCCACACTGCAGGCAGACTCTCCACTGTCTGAGCCACTGGGCGAGGCCCTGCCCCTGTTCACATGGGCGCAGCTCCAACGCTGGCCCCTGGGTGGGCACACAGCCACATCCCCCCAGCTCAGTGGGGGTGCTCGGCGAGTGAGTGACTTTGCCCTGATCCTTGAAACTCTGCTATCGAGCTGATCCTCAGAAACACATCGATTTGCCCGAATCAATATTTATTGCAGCTTCAAAGGTTGGGGGTAGGGGAGCTGCAGGTTGATAAATGGACAGCCAAGGCTGGAGGCCCCCCCACCCTGTGAGTCTCAGGCCCTGCCCGCCCCACCCAGGGATGGAGCAGGGTTGCTGTGCCTCGGACACCCGGGGTCCCGGTCCCTGGGACCATCTGCTTGCTTCCCAGCGCATCTGGGGAGCCAAGGCCTGTCTCGGCCTCGGCCCGTGCGTGTGCGAGGCCCTAGAGGCTTGGGGTGGCATGCACTGGCTGGGCCCTTGTGGTCGGTGCCCTCCGTGTCCTCCCCAGGCTGCTGTGTGGGCGGAAAGTCAAGGCACAGCTGGTGTTGCCGCAAGAGCCATGGAGGAGGTGAGTGCAGGTGGGTGGAATCTGATGTCTTGAGCCCAGAACGTCTGCCAGAAACTCAAGGCATTTTACTGGATACTTATCCTAAAACAACTCGTGACAGCCACCCATGAAGACACATGTTTCTGTCTCATGTCTAGCACAAGAGACTTTTGCCTTTACAAGCCCCTCTCTCTTCCCCAGAGAGCTCTTTCTGTTTTACCCCAATCTGTGTCTTCAGAATAAACTCTCGTGTTTTGCATCTTGGAAGCTCAGGTGTGGAGACATCTCTGGGAGCCTTCTTGGAGGAGGAGGCCCGTTCCTGGCCACTCCTGGGATCCCGCAGATCAATCTTCAAAGAAGGATGAAGGTTGGGAGAAGGCCAGGGCCTGGCAGACCATCGACCGTGTCCCGGGGTTCAGTCTCAGTGGCTCCCACCTCCTTCTGAGCTGTGCCAGTCCCCCGTCCTGGGTGGTCTTTGGGGCGGGTCTCCGGCTCCTGCCTGCTGACCCATCACCGCTAACACTGCACCCCAGCATCTCGGTCTTCCAGATTAAATGCAGCTGTGCCCAGGGCCTCATTCTAGGAAGCCGGGAATTCTGACTCCTCCTTGGTGGGGGCCAGGAGCAGGGAAGCGGTGGTCCCGGGCTGCAGGGTCTCAGGGCAGCGAGACTCCCAGAGCCCAGCGTAGCTTCAGGCAGAGCGCCTGCCCCGGGGGGAGGGGTCAGGCGGGCCGTGGCCCCCGAGGGACACACGTGCGGCCGGATGCAAGTGACCCTCTGCTCTGAATACACTGCAGCCCCTCACGCCAGCCCCTCCACCCGTGTGGGCCGTGGGCTTCGGGAACAGCCCCCTGGCAGCTCAGGGCGTCCCAGAGCCCCCCAAATACTCCTTTCCTAGACGCCCTCCCATGAATATGTGTGTAGAAGGTTAACAGGCACATAACAAGCACACCTGGACACAAGCTGAGGGCGCAAGCGGACATGAGACCCGGGGGAGCCCAGGGCTGGACAAGCAAGGCCACGACCACTTTCTCCTGCAGGAGCCAACGGGGCTCCACCTCCACAATGGCCAAGGAGGCCCATATGAGGGGGCAGCAGGGGGTTCCCCACCCCTCCCCGCCCCTCCCCTCTCCTCCCCCGCCCTCTCCCCGCCCCCTCCCCACCCCTCCCATCCATCTCCCCACACCGCCTGCTGCCTCACCCTGCCCATCACCAAGGCTCACTCCACTCCATCCTGCATCCGCCCACCTGCTTCACTATTGTTTACTGGAGGGTTTTCTTCAAATGGATTTTTTTCACTTAAATGATTATATTTTGAAAAGAAATCTTACAGCACCACTGGAAATGGAAAACAAGCCTTGCAGGCGGCAAGTAGAGGGTGTCCATACAAACAGAATGAAAACAAACCTGTCAGGAAACTCCACGAGGCCCGGACCCGCAGGTCTGCAGCCCTGGTGGGAAGCTTGGCTCCACACGGAGCTGGGTGGGACAGTGGTCCCGGCACGGGGTCCCCCACCTGAGAGTCAGAGGGCCCTTCCTTCATCCAGTGGGCATTAATGGGGCATCTCCTGTGAACACTGTCTAGTGGGCCCCAGTTCAGAGGAGGCATCTGGGGATTGGAAACACACAGCCAGCACTGTCCTGGGCGGCTCCGGCCTCACCCCGAGCCCTCACACAAGGCCCAGGACAGAGCGGGAAGACAGCAGGCCGCGCCTGGCAGCATCTGCCACAGACTGGGGTAGAACCGGGAAGGAAGGGGGAACTCCGGGTTAAACAGTTAAGGATGCCCTGCAGGACTTCTCAATACCTTGAGTCTGTGTCCAAAGGTGGCTCCACCCAGTTCCAGCCATTGGCCATGCACTCCTTGCAGGCCTTAGCAGCACCTTGATGGAAGCCCCTCTACCTGAGCCCAAAAGAGGAGAGAGGAGATGTCCTCCTCCTGCATGGAGTTGCTTCCTGGGTGGTGGGCTCTGTCCTTGGCGTCAGCAGCCAGGGGCACCATTGAGGGGGCGGCACTGTGGCCGACCCTCCCCACTCCTGCCCTGAGTCCACGGAGACCCCTTGCCTGAGTGGCTCATTGGCCTCAGCCGCTGTGTGCCACTCTAAACACTGGCAACCTGTCACTGTGCCTTGTGCGATTTCCAAGGTGTTCCCTGGATTGGTGAGGTAGGAGGTGGACCCAGAGTGCAATGGAGCTGCCACACCCGGAGCCAGCTGGGCCTTCGCAGTGCCCTTCTGCAACCACGCGGACTCTCACCCCTCGGGTCCAGCCCCAGACCCCCAGGTTCCCTGCTGCATCTTTCCACTTGTGACGGGCCCC
This sequence comes from Odocoileus virginianus, assembly GCF_023699985.2. Taxonomy (NCBI): domain Eukaryota; kingdom Metazoa; phylum Chordata; class Mammalia; order Artiodactyla; family Cervidae; genus Odocoileus; species Odocoileus virginianus. The sequence continues at coordinate 68,173,282 of NC_069685.1, read as the reverse complement.
ATGGGGGATGCTCCAGGCGAAGGCAGGGCCAGGCTACGAACAGCCTCAGGCACACCTGTGGGGGCCCCATCTCAGGGAAGATGGCATGGAGGCAGCAAAGCTCTCACTTCCCAGAGGCAGTGTTGGCAGGTTTGTGAGCACGGCCAGGTCCACGGGACCTGTGACCTGCTGGGAACCAACCGCAGGAAGGAATGAGCACGCTCATGTGGCCCTGCACTCCTGGCACACGCCCCCCCCCCAAGCCCCCATTGTTGGCCCAAGTCTCCCCGGGACCCTGCTACCCCCGGATCTCCCCTCTGGGTTTGCTGGAAGCTGTGTGCCATGCCAGCTGGGGGCAGCCGGTCCTGCTGAAAGCCATCTGTCCCCCTGTGCACCGGACGCCCCAGGCAGGATTCTGTGCCAGGGACTCAGACCTGTCTTCGTGCCCAACCCTGAGCCCCCGAGGCCCTGCACCTGGGGCTCGGAGCCAGGCACTGCTCTGGGGACCCTCGAGTCTGCTCAGGGGAGAGCAGGGCCAGACACGGGGGTGGAGTCCAGCGTCTCTCTGAGTGGCTGGACCCGAGGGACACCGCCACCGGACCTCACTGGGCTGCCTGACCGCCTCGGACAGGGCGGTCCACAGCCATGGGGCAGGCGGGCAGACCAGGGTAGGGACTGCCAGGTGCTCAGGACTCATCCTGACCTGAGCCCAGCCAGGTCACGCGGGTGCAGCGTCCACGTGCCTGGACGAGCCCACGCGGCCCGAGGGCCGGGCAGATGCAGACCAGGCTCTGGGGTGGACAAGCAAGCTCAAGAAGGGAGGACTTTGTCACCCAGAGGAGCGAGAGGCAGAGGCTCGGAGTGGAGAGAACGAGGTGGGGCAGCAGGGCCGTGGGGAGCAGCCGAGGGGACCAACGCTCACGGCCCACCGCTCGGAAGTGGGGCCCGCGAGCACAGGCCGGCTGAGCCGGGCCTCTCCAGGGCACAGGCCGAGCTAAGGTCTTGCGGAAAGGTTCTTTACGCTGAGCCTCTGGGAAGCCCTGCCCTCGCCCCTGGGCCGGTCGCGCAGTCCTCCCCTCGCCCCGCAGTCCTCCCCTCGCCCCGCCTCTACTCCGCCCCTGCCCCGCCCCTCGTCCCTACTCCTTGCCGCCCCCTCCACTCTGCACTCCCAAGTGTAACTGGCCCGGGAGTCTGCACAGCCGGTCTCACATCCCCCACCCTGGGCACCTCAACACACCGGAGCTCAGGGATTGACGCCGAGGCCCAAAGACTCTCCAGGCCGCGGGCGCGGAGCTGAACTGGGGCCCGGCCCGCTCCAGGGGCTCCGTCCGTCAGGCGGACCCTCAGCAGGCGGGCGCCCCTGCCTTTTGGACACCTCCCTTCCTGGGGGTGGGGTAAGCAGAGCCCAGGACACCTCCACGTCCGCAAAGTCCAGGTGCAGAGCGCGGGCTCCTCCAGGCCTGCTGCCCCCGGTACCTCCTGGGGGACTGCGCCCCTGCCCCGCCCCGCGGAGTCCCTCTGGGGGGAACCGCACCTGCCAGCGGGGCTGACTGATGCGCGATCTCTTCTCCTAGCCCGAAACTCGGGACATAGCCCAGCCACATAAATCCCAGCCCCGGGGCCTGGCTGACAGGGGGCGACACCGGAGTTAAACAGCGCTGTCACGATTAACAACCTGTCAGAGGGTCCAGAGTGGAGCCCAGCCCAGCGGACGAGACTCTCTCCCATCTGGGGGTCCTCACAGGCCGCAATGGGGTCAGCAGGACCCCAGGTGCCTGGGGGGTGGTCTCCCAGGTTCGGGGGTCTGCCTGCCCCCTCTCTGTCCCCCGACCCGCCCCACCCTCCCCCACTTCACCCCCCAAACCAGCCCCCCACCATTATGGGGTCAGGGTCGCTCAGAGGACCTGCAGCGAGACGGGCTAGTGTGCAGCCCACGTCTGCAAGGGCTTACATGTCCCAGTGAGGCCCCTGTGGCCACACTCCCCAGGTTTCCGCGTGCCCACCCCTCCCAGGCAAGTTCAGTCACCCTGCCCCACCCCACCCCCCTGCCAGCTGGAACATCCTCCACCCTTCAGGGCACCCAGGCCCTGGGCTGATGGGACAAGGAGCAAAGCCCGCCCAGTGCCCGCGACATGACCTGAGGTGACCGGTGGGGGTGGGGGGCACCCACGAGCCCTGGACCTGGAGGCCCAGCTCCACAGCTTGTGCTCTGAACAACAAGACCTTCTCTTGGGGAACACAGCAGAGCCTCCACCCCCGGAATGGTCTGAAGATGAAGACCGCATGGCCCATGGGAGCCCTACTGACTTGCAGACAGACACCTCCAGGGTCCCATGGGGGTTGCATGGGGACCCAGGTGTCTGGCCATGGGCTTAACATGCAAACCTCTTACTGGGGCAAAACAGAGCCCAGGTGAGACTTCACTGAATCAAAAGCCCCAACCTTGCATTGGGAACAGTCAAATGGTTAGTACCAGTGTTAGTCGCTCAGTTGTATCTGATTCTTAGCAGCTCATGGCCTGTAGCCCATCAGCCTTCTCTGTCCATGGAATTTCCCAGCCAAGAATACTGGAGTGGGTAGCCATTTCCTTCTTCAGGGGATCTTCCAGACCCAGGGATTGAACCTGGATCTCCTGCATCGCAGGCAGATTCTTTACTGTGAGCCACTAGGGAAGCCCAAATGGCTGCCGTCTCTTAATTGCCCTGGAGCTCCCTGTTTTGTAACTCGATAATTGTGATTTTGTTTTCTTATTAATGTCATTGTTTTAAACCTCCTCCTCCATGCTCTCCGCTGGGCCTCAGGGTGCAAAGCGGAGGAGGTGCTGCTGAAGGGGAGGAGACATGGGAGCGGGATCTCAGGGGTGGGAGGAGCCTGGGTGGACAAGGGCTGGGGTGCTCAGGGCATGGGACCGCTTGGACGAGGGCGGGAGGTGTGAGTGTGGGCACCAAGGGAGGTGGATGCTGGGGGGGTTGGGGGGGGCACAGAGTCAACATTGCCAGTGGCGGGGGCAGGGGCGTGTGGAGGAGCATGAACTTGACCTTGGATGTGTCACAGTGAGCTGAGGGAAGGAGCGCCCAGTGGCCCAGGGAGGGGGGCGGGGGGAGAACCCTGCCAGAGCAGGGGTGGGGGCTGCCTGTGGGGGGGGGGGGGCGAGCCTTGGGCCCACAACACCCCAGCCCCCCTAGGCCCTGGGGAACTGCCTGCATTGGGAATTCGGGGCAGGTCCAGCCTGCTGCTGTGTCGGAGAAATGCAACACGATTAATTAGCCCCTAAAAAAAGCGTTTGAAGTGTTTATTGCAGGACGGCGCTCCTGGTTTTATAAGCAGATGGGGAAATAAAGTGGTGGGGATGACAAGCCGGGAACAGCTGCACAGGGACCCGGAACCTAATTCATAATTCAGCGGACTAATCAGAGAACATCTTCTGCCAGCACCATGAGGAAGGGACGTGAGGCCGCAACTCATGAGCCGCCTGCGCTGGCCCGGGCCCGCCCTGCCCCAGCGCCATCCCAGGTACCCATATCACTGGGCCAGAATTTTCTCTGCAACCCAGTTACTCATTCACTCTCTTTTTGGGAGGGGGAGCTGAGCCCCAGGGTGCCTGAGCCTGGGGACCGGGTCCTGGCGGGCACACAGCCCCTCACCCGGGGCCAGGGTCCCCCAGCCCTGGCTGCAGTGACCACTGAGGTCACTGGCTCTGCAGCTGGGGAGGGGATGGGAGTGGGGGTACAGTGCTCAGAGTGCTCCAGGGCATGGGTAGGGGGGCCCAGGGTGGGGAGGGGGCTGAGGCGGGGTCAGGGGTCTGGGGGTACACGGGGCAGTGCACGGGTCCCCTGAGGGAATGGGACCATTGAACATCAAAAGTCACGTTCATTCTGACTCTTTCGCTCCAGCAGGAGCCAGTGTTCATGGCAGACAAGGGCTGTAAAACGCGCAGGGGGGAGTATGTCAGCCTGTTTGCTCCTTGGCTGCTTTTGCAACAGCGGGAGGTGGGGGGTGGGAGCCGGGCGCCCCCTCCCGCCCCGCTGGCCCCTGCCCCTCTCAGGGGTTTGCTGAGCAACCCCCCAGGACCTTCACCAGCAGGCTCTGCACTATGGTCCATGTGCCCCGTGTGTGCCTGGCCCATGTCCTGAGCAGCTCATGGCCTCCCAGGCAGACAGACCGGGTCAAGCGAACGTTGCACGAGCCTTCTAAACACGAAACCACGAGGTACTGATGCTGTAGCAGAGGAAGGCCCGCTGGGGGGTCGCGGGGGCCTGTGGGCTGGGCTTTGTGGGGTCAGTAGGAGCCCGCTGGTGCGAGGAACCCCTGTCACTGTCCTGTGTGCCAGTGGCTCTGATCAGATCTGGACTTGGATTAGAAAGCGAGCCAAGTCAGACCCGGGCCCCACTGCCCTTGGGCCCTCCAGCCAGCGCGGCTGGGTCTTTCTCAGGAAGCCAGGCCCCTGGGCACCATCTCTCAGCCCACGGACTGGTCACCTCCCCGCAGGCTTGAAAGGAGGGCAGGGGAAAGACAAGTTCCCAGGTACCTGCCACGGGGACAGACAGGCCCAGAGACCACAGGCTCTAGGGCCACATTTTGGCCCCAGGCTGGCCCTGCCCTTCCCTGTAGCCAGGCCCCCGGAGCACACATCTGGGGTCCATGCTGGCCACCTTCCATTTTTCCCCTGCCCGCCAGGGGGTTGGGCTTCCTTCCCTAGGGAAGGGGGCCATTCCTCCGGCCTCAGGCTCAGGGCTAGGACCCTCCCAGGGCAGCTCAGAGCCCTGGTGTCTGGGTGGAGGGTGGGCGGTGATGGCCACCGGCAGGACACCAGCTCTGGCCCCACAGCAGGGCCCACCCCGCCCCCACTCCAACCTCTGCCCTCCAGCCAGGGCTGCCCGCTCCCCCCTCCAGGCCATTGTGGAAGCCCAGGCCCAAGGCAGCCTGCACCCACGAGGTGGCCTTCCCACTGGTTCACTCCTCCGCCACCCAACTCCTCCTGGAATGGAACCAAGACTCCGGGGATGACGGGCCCACCAGGCAGGGCCCCCTTGGCCCCTGGCAGAGTGCCCATGAGGACTGCCGTGGTCAGTGGGCCATCAGGGCGGGACCCCATGCCCTAAGCTGGCTCCCAGCCCTGCCATCCCCTGCCCGGGGTCCTGCTTGGAATAGCTGGGTCCTGGGGTACAGGGCTCCCCACTATTGGCCTCTGTGCCTACTGCCCAGCCCCAGGACCCCAACCCCCAGGACCTTGTCCCAGTGACAGCTGCGGGAATCCAAGACAGCAGAGGGGCACCGGTTTTTGCAATTTCTCTCTTCTAATTTTTCTGCGTTTCCTGTTCTTCTAACAGGGGCACGAACTTCTCAGGCAATCAGAACAGACAGTGTCAGCAGGGAGAAAACAACTCCCCTCAGGAGGGGGGAAGCTGGCGGGTGCCCCAGGGCCCAAGGGTGCCAAGCTCCCTTGTCCTGGGCTCCCCAGCACATAGGCCAGTGAAGGGCCACCTCCCGGGCCCAGGCGGGGTGTGGTTCCTGGGCGTGGCCACCCACCCATCCATCCAGCCTCCTGGTGTGGTCCGGGCCTGTCCCCGGGGACATACCAGCCTTATCTCACGACCACTGCAACGGTCGCATTAACTTGTATCTAACGGGACGCAGACAAGGAGCAATTCCAGTTTAATTAGGCATCAGGAAGCTGGGCATTAATTAAAATAACAGAGTCAGCACAACGCAGGCTGGGCCAGCCGCTAAGGCTGCAGGCAGCGCGCGGGGCGCAGGGCTCAGCGCAGGGACCCTGAGCCCCCGACCCCTCAGACCCATGTCCTCCACCCTAGCCAGCCTGAGCCACGCACTGAAGGCCAGTGGGTCCTCTCGTCCTGCCCACCAGGCCCCACAGCCCTGGGGCCCACCCTGAAGGAGCCTGACCCCTGCCCCGGGCACAGACCGCACTCAGCACTGCTACCTCTCACCATTGGCAGACACAGGGGTGCAGGCGTGGGGACGGGGGCCCAGGACCGTGGACAGAGACGGGACCTGGGCAGCCAAGGCCCCCTCACCCTCTGCCCAGCCCCTCACCTCCCGCCCCCTCACCCCCGCCCTGGTTGGCAGTCTCGGCAGGGTAGTGTTTGCTGCACGTATGGGAAGCGATCTACTCAACTTTTTATTTTTAAGGGCAGGAGAGTTGAGGGCTAATACCTTTTTCTCTAAGGACAAACAGAAACCAGATCAGGCGGCTCCCTTCCCCGGAACCCTGGCTGTCTCCCGGGGTCCCTCTCCACCGTGGCTGCCCTTGAGGCCTCGCCGGGGCTGTCCTTGGCCCCCAGGAACAGGACCAGGGGTCACTGATGGCTTTCCCACACCGCACAGGGTCACCTCCTCCCTCCTGGTCTTCGTGGATCTATGGATGCACTCTGATCTCCGTCCTCACTCCCCCAGGGAGGCTGAACCTGGAGGTTTGACCCAAAGGGCACAGAGGCCCGGGTGTCCCAGCAGGTCAGGGCCAGTGGCCGTCTGATGAGCTCCAGGCCCCCAAACCTGCTTGAGTGAGACGGTTCCCGTCAAAGCCACAGGGCTGACCAGGTGGGAGCCGTGGACCCCTCCGTGAGATGATGCAGCCAAGGGTCCCCACGGCCACCGCCACTTCTGGGGAGCCACCCCAGAAGGCACCCGTCTCAAAAACTGTCAAGCCTGCCCACCGGCCCCGCTTCCGTGAGCACCACGGGGATGCCAGCCAGGGAGCAGCAGGGCCGCCTGTCCCGGGAAGGCAGGACAGGGCTTCCAAGCCGGCAACGGGTGGACCTGGGCTGGAGAGTGGGAGGGCCCAGTCGGCTCTGCGTGGAGAGGGTTGGTGGATGCCCTCGTATCGACGTTTCCCATAATGATGACCGTATTTTCCCCATCAGTCGAGCCCCAAGTCGATGGCATTTGAGTAATCGGAGATTGATTTTAATTAAGTCTTAGAAGTTTTGTGGCTATGCCCGACAGAGAATGCCTGTCCATGGCTGCAGAGGGAACAGCGGGAGCCTGCCCGGGAGGGGGGCGTCGTGGGCCCTGGTCTCCCCGGGGCCCGCCGTGTCCTCTGCCCTGGTCTGCAGAATGAGCCTGGGAAAGAGCCTGGAGGTGGGCTGTGGCCAGTGCTGGGGCCTCCCTCCCAGCGCAAGTCCGTCCCCTCTCCATGGCCCAGGTCCACCCTGCAGGAAGGGACACCATTACTTCTCCGAATCACCTTGTGGGATCACCCTGAAGATGAGCTACAAGTCTCTGTCTCCACAAACCTCTTCTTCTGTGTTTGCCACCATCCGCAGGGCCTGGGCCAGCCTGGCCACAGACCACACCCCACAGCTGCTGACCGCAGCACACAGACCCCTCACCTGGGTCCCCTGCTGGGTCCCACCCACCCTCCGGAGCATCTCCTGTCAAGACCAGGAGCTGGAGACCCCGCACGGGGCTCCACACCAGCCCCTCAGGGCAGAAGCGCCCCACCCCGCCCCGGGACCCCAGGCCCCCAGCTGCCTCCCACCAGCCACCAGCCCACTGACAGACTCAGTGCCTCAGAGGCAGGAAGGTCCTTAGCAGGAATGAATTATGAATGAGGACGCCTCGTTAGACCAGTGAATCAGCTCTCACCCTGAGTCCCTGAACACAATCGGGGAAGCTCTCAGAGTAAGGGTCTGCCAGGCTGCAGGGGGGGCCCTGGGTACCGAGGGCCCCACGGGTGTCTGGGCCGCAGGGCAGAGCCCCAGGACTGTCCACATCAGCGCCCTGGGGACCCCAGTGCCTCCGACTGGCTGACACAGGTCCTACCTGCTGAGCCTGTGCAGCTGGCCATGGGCAGCAACTCCCTGCCCCAGGCCCTGACCGCAGCCGGGGAGCCAAAAAGGTCTCAGAGTCACCGACACCTCCGGACAGAACCATGACAGGCTAACAATGGGGCGCTGGCCAGGGGTCGCTCAGAGCGGTGACCCTGGGCCAAAGGTCAGGAGAGTCTGGACCTGAGAACTTGGGCCGTGAGTGGGACATGGGTGGGGCAGTGGCCAGGGGCCTAGCTCCTGCCTTTGGGGCCTTGGGCAGCCCCAACCCTCTCAGGGCCTCAGTTTGCCTATCCAGGGAGCCCTTGGGACAGGGCTGATAGACCAACAGGTTAGATAGACCCAGAGCCTTCACAGCCCTAAGCAAGGATGATTTACTTAATTCCAGATAAGGATTGCAAGACTATATCTTACATCAATTGAATGCAAATCAACCACTTTAATTAAGCTAAATCCTCCCTAGATTGGTGAAGGGAGGTGGAGCCCCCCACAGCAGAAGACAGGGTTGGGGGGAGCCAGGCAAGGACGCACCTGCCCCACCTCCCGGGCCGCTGCAGCCAGCTGTCTGTGCTGAGCGACGGGGGTCCCTGCCCAGCCCTGCCTGTGGGCTGCGGTCTTCTGTCTCTCCACCTGCTCTTAGCTTGGGCTTTGAAAACTGTGAACTCTCAGCAGAGCCACAGGAGCAGGACTGAGCGGCCATCCGCCCACCCAGAGCAGGGCCAGGGGCCTCCCTCTCCCACCACCGCCTTGGGGCCAGCTGAGTAGGAACCACTGGCTCTGGACGGGGACCAGGTGCCTGAGCGCTCGGAGGAGGGGCGTGGCTCAGGCAGGCCTGCCTTGAGGCCAGGGTGAGGGGGCCGCATGGCAGCGTCAGCTGGGAGTCTCACCAGGTGGGGCCAGAAACCAAGATCGGAAAACATGGCATGTGAGGGGCATGTGAAGGGCAGCAGGCCCCCCAGGGCTGTGGGCTTCCTGGTAGGCTGTCCAGGGCTGGCAGGGTCCAGAGACTCAGGTGACTAGCACCAGGACTCTATCGCCTGGAGCTGCCCTCCTCCTCGCCCTCAGGTGAAGGCTTCCGGAGACTGCAGGCCTGGTGGGTTATGGCAGCACTGAGCAACCACTCACACTTTAGTGAAAACTGGTGCTCTGATCCAGGAAACGCACCATCAGTCTCAAGGCAGAAAGGGTATTTGCAGGGTCCAGAGGTGGCGGAGGCCCAGAGGCCTCCCATGGGGCAGAGAATGTCCCTGTCTACCAGCCCTGAGACCTGGGACACCCACAGGTACTAGGCAGAGATTCTTGGGCTCATTGAGCCAATCTGACAGCCCCCTCATAAGCCCCCAAGGGAGGGAGACCGGCTCCACCCACCTGGCCCAGTGACTGGGCAAGAAGCCCCCCCAACTCTCTGCAGGAGAGCATGGGGTCCTCACCCTCTGTGTGTGGCTAACATCCACGCCCAGGGCACAGGCCAGGAAGTGGGCAGCCGGAGGGTCCAGAGAACCACACCCGTGTGTGGTTCCAGGATGACTTGTCCACTGCCCCGCCCCCAGCACCGAGGTTCCCACAGTGTGTAGAGCACTGGCAATTCTGATGGGCTTTCGTTTAACTCTTTCTTTACCACAATCACTTCGGAAACTATTAAGTGCAGAAATAGCTGTGAAACGAAGAGAAGCGAAAAGCAAAGGAGAAAAGGAAAACTACTCCCATTTGAATGCAGAGTTCCAAAGAAAAGCCAGGAGAGATAAGAAAGCCTTCCTCAGTGACCAATGCAAAGAAATAGAGGAAAACAACAGAATGGGAAAGACTAGAGATCGCTTCAAGAAAATTAGAGATACCAAGGGAATATTTCACGCAAAAATGGGCTCAATAAAGGACAGAAATGGTACAGACCTAACAGAAGCAGAAGATATAAAGAATAGGTGGCAAGAATACACAGAAGAACTGTACAAAAAAGATCTTCACGACCCAGATAATCACAATGGTGTGATCACTCACCTAGAGCCAGACATCCTGGAATGTGAAGTCAAGTGGGCCTTAGAAAGCATCACTATGAACTAAGCTAGTGGATGTGATGGAATTCCAGTTGATTATTTCAAATCCTGAAAGATGATGCTGTGAAAGTGCTGCACTCAATATGCCAGCAAATTTGGAAAACTCAGCAGTGGCCACAGGACTGGAAAAGGTCGGTTTTCATTCCAATCCCTAAGAAAGGCAATCCCAAAGAATGCTCAAACTACCACACAATTACACTCAACTCAGACGCTAGTAAAGTAATGCTCAAAATTCTCCAAGCCAGGCTTCAGCAATACGTGAACTGAGAACTTCCAAATGTTCAAGCTTGTTTTAGAAAAGGCAGAGGAACCAGAGATCAAATTGCCAATATCCACTGGATCATTGAAAAAGCAAGAGAGTTCCAGAAAAACATCTATGTCTTCTTTATTGACTATGCCAACGCCTTCGACTGTATGGATCACAATAAACTGTGGAAAATTCTGAAAGAGATGGGAATACCAGACCACCTGACCTGCCTCTTGAGAAACCTGTGTGCAGATCAGGAAGCAACAGTTAGAACTGGACATGGAACAACAGACTGGTTCCAAATAGGAAAAGGAGTACGTCGAGGCTGTATGTTGTCACCCTGCTTATTTAACTTATATGCAGAGTACATCAGGAGAAACGCTGGCCCGAAGGAAGCACAAGCTGGAATCAAGATTGCCAGGAGAAATATCAATAACCTCAGATATGCAGAAGACACCACCCTTACGGCAGAGAGTGAAGAGGAACTAAAAAGCCTCTTGATGAAAGTGAAAGAGGAGAGTGAAAGAGTTGGCTTAAAGCTCTCAACATTCAGAAAACTAAGATCATGACATCTGGTCCCATCACTTCATGGGAAATAGATGGGGAAACAGTGGAAACAGTGTCAAACTTTATTTTTTTGGGCTCCAAAATCACTGCAGATGGCAACTTCAGCCATGAAATTAAAAGACCCTTACTCCTTGGAAGGAAAGTTATGACCAACCTAGATAGCATATTAAAAAGCAGAGACATTACTTTGCCAACAAATGTCCATCTGGTCAAGGCTATGGTTTTTCCACTGGTCATGTATGGATGTGAGAGTTGGACTGTGAAGAAAGCTGAGAGCCGAAAAATTGATGCTTTTGAACTATTGTGTTGGAGAAGACTCTTGAGAGTCCCTTGGACTGCAAGGAGATCCAACCAGTCCATCCTAAAGGAGATAAGTCCTGGGTGTTCATTGGAAGGACTGACGCTGAAGCTGAAACTCCAATACTTTGGCTACCTCATGTGACGAGTTGACTCATTGGAAAAGACCGTGATGCTGGGAGGGACTGGGGGCAGGAGGATAAGGGGACGACAGAGGATGAGATGGCTGGATGGCATCACCAACTCGATGGGCATGAGTTTGAGTAAACTCTTGGAGTTTGTGATGGACAGGGAGGCCTGGCGTGCTGCAATTCATGGGGTCGCAAAGAGTTGGACACGACTGAGCGACTGAACTGACTGATTCATCATTAAGTAATTATTATCTGCTCGTATATTAAGTTTCTGGTCACCAAGAGTGTCACGAAGATTTAAGATCTTTAATTGTTAATAGTGTTTCCCAAACACAAGTAAGGTTTAACACCCCTCAATATGTTCCCCCTACCGCCGCCTGGATGAGGCAGGGATGACCCCCCACTACATGTGTGTTCTGGGCCCTGGGCATGACCCAACTTTCCCCAGTCCCGCTTAGGGCCCCAGAACACCGGGCCAGGGGTGTGGCCCTCTCCCAGGGTCCACACCCACCCACATCTGCCGACATCTCTGAGGCCCTGGCACCAAGGTCGACTGGATAGTGGCTGAGCGAGAGCCCTGCTCTCCCCAGGTCAACTCCAGCCCTGTGACCAGCAGACCAGGAGGAGCCACGATGGTGGAGGTGGTGATGGTGATGGTGAAGGTAGTGATGGTGGAGGTGGTGATGGTGATGGTGGAGGAGGTAGTGGTGGAGATAGTGATGGAGGAGGTAGTGATGATGGTGGAGGTGGTGATGGTGGAAGTGATGGTGGAGGTGGCGGAGGTGATGGTGATGGTGGAGGTGATGGTGGTGATGGTGATGGTGGAGGTGATGGTGGTGATGGTGATGACGGAGGTGATGGTGGAGGTGGTGATGGTGGAAGTGATGGTGAAGGTGGCGGAGGTGATGGTGATGGTGGAGGTGATGGTGGTGATGGTGATGACGGAGGTGATGGTGGAAGTGGTGATGGTGGAAGTGATGGTGGAGGTGGCAGAGGTAATGGTGATGGTGGAGGTGATGGTGGAGGTGGTGATGGTAGAGGTGGTAGAAGTGATGGTGATGGTGGAGGTGGTGATGGTGGAAGTGATGGTGGAGGTGGCAGAGGTGATGGTGATGGTGGAGGTGATGGTGGTGATGGTGATGACGGAGGTGATGGTGGAGGTGGTGATGGTGGAAGTGATGGTGGAGGTGGCGGAGGTGATGGTGATGGTGGAGGTGATGGTGGAGGTGGTGATGGTGGAGGTGGTGATGGTGATGGTGGTGACGGAGGTGATGGTGGAGGTGGTGATGGTGGGGGTGATGGTGATGGTGGAGGCGATGGTGGTGATGGTGGAGGTGGTGATGGTGATGGTGGAGGTAGTGATGGTGGAGGCGATGATGGAGGTGGTGATGGTGGAGGTGATGGTGATGATAGAGGTGATGGTGGAGGTGATGGTGGTGATAGTGGAGGTGGAGGTGGTGATAGTGGTGATGCTGATGGTGATGGTGGAGGTGGTGGAGGTGATGGAGGAGGGGACAATGAGGGATGAGGTGGTGAAGGTGGTGGCAATGATGATCAGTCCATGGTGACAGCAGTGATAATGAAAGCGGATTCTCCGGGATGCAAGTTTCCCAGACAAATGAGGTCTTGCCGCTGTCCTCACCCTAGCCACTGGCCAGGTCCCTGCCTGTGAGCTGCCCTCGGAGGCAGCAGGGGAGAGAGCCTTGACAAGGCCTGACAGCACAGTGGGATATCCTGAGCTGACAGAGAACGTTTAATCTTGGTTAAAAATAAATAAGTTCAATTATTAGAAAGGGAAAATATAGCCTAGTGTTTACTGCAGGTGAAAGGAAGACGATCACCCTGGGAGAAGTCCACTGTGGGACACTGGGCACCAGCCCCTACTGTCAGGGGCCCTGCAGGCCGGTGGGACCACCTCACCTCATGGGCCTAGTGGGAGGGGGCCAGGCCCCCCACCCCCAATCTGGGGCCTCCTTCCACCCCCTCCCACACCCCTGGCTGGGTGAGGTCACCTCCCCAAAACCAGCATCAGGGAGTGCCAAGATTTGGGGGCTGGCAAGGACCCCAGCCCCCACCCCCGGGTGGCATGGCTGATAAGCAGCAGAGAGCCCCTGCCCGTGGTAATTAGCATGAAACGTGCAGCCTTCGCCAGGGAGGAAAATCTCATCTTGGAAACACACGTCTAGAGCAGGTTCAATTTCACCCGAGGGGCCATAAAACCCTTTTCCAATCACCTGGAGCCGTGGGCTGCCAGCGCCATTAATCCTGGGGATGTTATTTAAAGCCGAGACGTCACTCGGGGAGAATCAGGCCCAAGCCCCAAAAGGAGCCCTTTCGGTTCCCACAGGGGCCCTGGGAGCCAGACACGGCCACCGGGCTCGGGGGGTGGGGGGGGCCAGGGGGGTCCTCAGCTGCCCTGGGTCCTCCCCAGCCACCGCCAGGCTGGCAGGGTCCCACACAGGCCCACCGTAGGTGCAGCTCCGCCCCACCCGCCCCCCCAGACTTCCATCATCCCACAGACTCTCTTTAAAAGTTGTTTCCTTGATTACCAAGGGTAATAATGAAAACATGTAATTGAATCTCCAAGAAATTACCATTTTTATAACTTGCGCCCAGTTCCTGGGGTAAATGAACGGCTCTCTGCACATGGCAGGGGCCCCACAGTGCCTCCACCAGAAGTGAGCCTGCCCCCTGTCACTGACACAGGCCCCATGCTGTCTCCCGGTGGGAGTGTGGGGGGCTCCCCTGCTGGAAAGCCGTCAGTGGTTGGAGGGAGCAGGGTCAGGGTGGGTAAGGGAGGGCCGCAGAGAGTAGGCCTGGCCAGGGGGAATGGGGGCTCCCCACCTGCTCCCTCCTGCTGACCACCTGCCCCCAGGAGCCAACTGCCCAGCAGGCCAAGTTGGGCACCCGAGGGTCCTGGGGCATCTCAGGCCGGTGCCAGCAGGGAGGCTGGAGCGGTGACCAGTGTTGGAATGGTCGTAAGCTGGTGGGCTGGTGGGTCTCGTGGGTAAGGTAAGTGCCTCTTGTGGCTGCGTGGTTGCTGGGTGGGTGGCTGGATGGCTGGCTGGCTGGGTGGATAGCTGGATGGCTGGGTGGGTGGCTGGGTAGCTGGGTGGATAGCTGAGTGGCTGGGTAGGTGACTGGGTGGCTGACTGGGTGGGTGGCTTGGTGGCTGGGTGGCTGGGTGACTGGATGGCTGGTTGATTGGGTGAGTGGATAGTTGGGTAGGTGACTGGGTGGGTGACTGGGTGGGTGGCTGGCTGGGTGGTTGGCTAGCTGGGTGGGTGGCTGGGTGGGTGGCTGGCTGGCTGGCTGGCTGAGTGTTGGTCCCTGCTCCCTGGGGAGGGGAACGCCCCCATATCAGCACAGGAGCCTTAGCCGTCCCCAGCCTGCAGCCACCCTGGGAGCCCCGCCCAGGCCCGGCCCAATTCCTTGACTTCTGAGGCCCACCCAGAGCCACGATGGTCCACTTCACCCCCCCCACGAGCGACCGGTCCTGCACCCCAAAACCTCACCTCACCAGGACACAGCCTGGCTCCACGGAGCAAGGGCTGTGCCCCCAGGGCTGAGAGGTGGAGGCCTTGGGGCCCGGTCCCACGTCCAGAGAGCCTGCCCTGAGCAGCCCCAGGCTCCGTGCCCAGCACACAACCCAACACCGGATGTGTCTGCCTGACAGGCTCTAAGAAGGATGAGGCCAGGCATGGGGGGTACAGGTGGTTCCAGGCTTGTTTCTGTGGCAGCACCGCGAGGTCACCCCCAAAATGGAGGCTCTGCCCGCGGCCTGGCCAGCCCCCACCCCAGGACCAGGGCGGCGGGCACTCGGCACGGGGCACCAGCGGCCCCCACCCCCTCAGGGGCTCCTGGCCACCCGCACAGCCTCCCAGGCACCTAGGAGACCCTGCAGGTGACCGCCTCCTGCCCCACCCTGGCCCATAGGGAGTCCTGGACACCAGCCTGCCCCGCCTCAAGACAGGCTGTCACCTCCCAGAGCCTGGGCCTCACAGGCTGGAACCGGGGCCCCCACCAGCTGTGTGCCCACTGACAACCGGGCAGCCTGGGGCCAGCCCGGGGCCACTGGAGGGTCCACACCGGGGAGCCCCACCCCGGGCACCCACACCCAGGGCAGGGAGCAGACAAGGGGCTGAAGAAGGGTGAGCCCCAGGGTGAACCCCAGGGAGGAGCTGGCAGGATGCAGTCAGACCCCCACAGGAGCACAGGTCGGGCTCCGGAGGGCTTTCTACCCCGCACTGGCAGATGGGGATCACCCACCGGGCTTCAGGGTCCCCAGCCTACAGCCCTTCTGTGGGCTTGTGTGGCCATCTGGTGGTAGATTCTGGGACCTACGCCTGGCCGGCCTGGAGAGGATGAACCGTCCTTCGGCACCAAGGAGCCGCGGCCACGTGGTCTCCGCCCCCCACCTGACTCCAGGTCTCACTCACCCTTCCACGTTCACTCCTCAGGGGCAGGGATGGGCACACGAGTCGCCCCCTGCTCCCAGTGAGTGCAGGTCAGGGGCGGGGTATAGACAAAGGTGCCTGTGCGTCCTGCACTCTGGCCCTAGGAAGGGTCTCCGGAGGTGACCCCAGCCTCGGCTGGCTGGGCTGGCTTCCCGGGCTCACTGTGGGCCGGCTCACTGTGGGCACAGGTGAGCCCAGATGGCAGGGACCCTCTCAGGGGTCTCTGGGCAGGTTCCGTCCAGCCGCCCTGGGTGGGGCCTCAGCACGGCCGCCCACCAGCCTGCAGCCCTCGGCACCCTCCCCGCAGCGAGGATTTTCCTTGACACTTGTATTCTCTCTTCTGATTCTTAAATAAAAAATGTGTGCAGCGGCTGTCCAGAGGGGCTCTGAGGGAGGGAAGAGGAGTGGGCTGCCCAGCGCATGCCCAGGGAGCCACTCAGTCACCCGGGATGGGCAGGCACACCTCCCAGCCAGCCTCTGAGACAGACCCGCTGTGGGAGAACCCCACGGGCGCCTGCTCACCCTCCAGCTGCGCCCCTCTCCCAGGGCCCGGCCCGGCCTGCTCCTCGTCCCTCAGGCCAGGGTGGGGCAGGGGCCCGCAGCAGGCAGCGGCCGGCGTCCACCCCCCCGCAGCGCGCCAGCCCTGGTCTGGGCCGGTCAGACCCCAGGCTCCCCCATACTCTGCCATTCCCGGTGGACCCGTCCTCCTGGCTACAGGGCTGGCCATGCCCTTGCACCCCAGGAGGGCACCAGACCAGCCTTGGCACCCACGAGGCCCAGCCTCGGGCCAGCGGTGTCCGTCACAGACCCCCAGGCCCTGGGAGGACAGGATGCCCCAGGAGGAACCTGAAGGCCCAGAGACGGGGAGTCCCCAGCCTGGGGTGGCCCCAGGAAGCCTGCAAGCCCGAGGGTGTGAGGGGGGCGGGTCCGTGTCAGGGGCCTGCCCTGGGGGTGAGGAGAGGGGGCTGCCCCCAAAGGTTGTGACTGGCCCAGGGGCCCTGAGCTCCACCTGCCCAGGCCTGTTGACCCACTTGGGAAGCACACCTGGGGCCCTGAGCACTGAGGCCGGGCAGGAGGTGTGCGGCCTCCAGGCCTCTCCCTCACGGCCCCACCCTGCTCACAGCCCAGGCTCCCTGAGGCCCCCTGGCATCACGGCACCTTGGGCAGGGAGTGGCTGCCATGGCAACTGTCGTCCAGAGAGGCACGCTGCTTGGTAACAAGGGCCGTGGCTCCCCGCGATGCTCAAGCCAACCCAGCTTCCTGCTGCGGCGCAGAACTCGGCCACGGGGATTCACCCCCAGCCCCTCGTGAGCCTCCTGGGGCCTGGACTCGATTCAGGTGCGCGGGGGCACCCCCGCACTAGTGAGATTTGCAGGGCGCTCTGCCATGGGCATGTGTGTGTGCGCACACGTGTGCTCGGTCATGTCCAACTCTGCGACCCCATGGCCTGTCTGTGGAAATGCCATCACAGCCGGGGCTCCCTCTGAGATCCCCCCCCCGGGCCACGCCCAAGCTCAGGGCTGCGCTGCAAGGACCACAGGGACGGGGCGAGGAAGGTTTTGGGTGTGGGGTCTTCGGGGCTGGGTTCCAAGCCGCCAGCAATCTTCCTAGGCGGTGCAGGGGCTCAGACTGTGTCCAGGAGCGGGTTCCAGGCGACTGGGGGAGGCTCCCATGCCATCGGGCATCCGAGGCACCCCCCCTGCAGACCCACCTGGGTGCCCGGGAAAGGCTCGAGGCCTCTGCCAACAGTTCCCAGGGTGTCTTTGCTCTTAGTACAGAGGCCTCCGTCTCCATGAGGAGCTCCTCTCCCCCCATTGAACGTTCCAAAGCACCTGCTGGCTCCTGACAGGACGGTGCCCCTGTCCCACCCCGGGGGTGCCATCTTCTCCAGCGGAGAGTGAGCTCAGGAGGCGTTGAGGAGGCCGTGGGGGCCTGAGCTGGGTTCCAGGCCTGTCTTTCTCAGCCCCTCGCAGCAGAGCCTGTTGCTAGTGCCCAGATGCACCCCCAGAAACACAGAGCAGCCTCCAGGGCCCAGGCCGGTGTGCTCAGCTGGCACAGCCTGTGGACGGTGCATGTCCCTTCTCTGTGGGTATCCCGCATTCAGTGGGGGAGCCAGACCACCAGCAGATGAAGGGTACTGACGGACTTCTATAGATGGGAAGAGGGGGCTGACTGTACCTGGGTGTGGACGAGGCAGGGCTGCTGACCCGGGCTGGCTAGGGGGCGGCTTGGGGGGCCACCCAGCACGTGCGAGGGTCAGCAGGTGGCAGGGGACCCACAGGCAACTCCCCGGGCTGCCCTGCTCCAGACGTCTGCCCAGAGGACTCCCCGGCTGCTAATGGGGAGTAGCAAAGCCCTTAGCCATTCCTGGCAGGAAGGCCTTCCAAAGAGAAGATCCCCAAGGAGAAGCAGCAGGAAGTGAAAGCTCCCCTCCCCAGCCCCCAAATCCACTTTGTCCCTAAAGGAGAACAGGAAGCTCTGAGAAAAGAATAGGGAGAGGCAGAGAACAACGGAGAAGTCCTGGCACGTTACAGCAGGGTCTCACACGGGGAAGGGCCTGACCTACCGGCCCAGCCTCACAGGCAAGCAGTCTGAGGTCAGAGTGAGCAGCCGGCTGATCCTCAGGGGTCTCCCGATCTAGCTCCCCACGCCAGAGGCTAAAGCAAGCACCTGTCAGCCAGGCCTGGTGCACTTGGCTGGCCCCACCGGGTGGGTCTCTGTGGTCTCGCTGGGCTTGTCAACCCCCTCCCAGGAGCTGGGGACCCGCCGGGATGACCAGAGCCCCCCCATCCCCATGACCTGGAATCCGAGAGCAAGGTCACAGAGGATCCACATAGCAGCGAGAAAGTCACCACCCGACACACAAGCGTTGTTCAGACCTCCTGGTAAGAGCCCACAGGCCCAAGCAGGTCCCTGGGCTAGCCCAGAGCCCAGGGTCACGTTGCCGAGGGTCAAGGACACAGGGACAGCCAGGATCTGCAGCTGTGTCCCCCACACGGGCACTCAGGTTTCCACCAACCCTCTTTTCTGAGGAAGCTGCTTGAGGATGTGCTTCTGTGAAACAAGGGAGGGAACTGAAAGAGGGTGTGCTGTGAGTTGGGGGCTCCAGGAGTGGGGGGCACTGTGGAGGGTGGGGGGTTGCAGTAGGACAGAGCGGGACATGGCATGAGGCTATTAATAGGGGAGGGGAAACCGGGGGGGGGGTAGGATGGGGCGCTGGATCTGGCTGGCACTCTGCAGTCCCTGAAAAGACCCCTGAAGTGGCGAAAAGCAGGCTGGACTAGAGTCCAGCCTTGGCCTCCAGTGGGTGACTCAACCTTGGATAACAGTCCTTGTGGGACCACTGAATGTTAAATAAATGACTTAAAAAAAATTGGGGATTCACAGGTGAAAAGGTCAGGCTGTGGGATGATCTCTTCTGGGTGGAGAGAGGCATGGCCACCGCCTCCAGGAAGGCCTCAGCCTTGAGGCTCTCGGGTGGGGCAGGGCCACATTGGGTACCTGCTTCTGCTTGACTTTGCTTTTAGCTCACGTCTGCAGGAACTGCTGTACAGTTTAAGATAGTAGCTGATGGGACGTGGTGGGAGGGGCCCAGTCAGCCCCACTCTGGCCACCACCCCAGCCCATTATGACCTCCCTGGTCCTGCCCAGGCCTTTGTGACAGTTGCCCCTGAGGTGCCTATGAGCCATGACACCCAGAGCTCCTTTAGTAAGAGGGTGGCAGGACAGGTCAGGCCAAAGCCTGGACCTGGGGTCAGGAAGGGGTCACAGGGAGGAATGGAGGGGCCGAAAACCCTGGGACCCTGTGGCCACACCCACCCCCAGTGCCCCCAGCCCCCAGCTCCAAGCAGCCATGGGGGGTGCCTGGACCCACCCTGCCCAGTGTTCGCCGGGTGGCCCTGCATGGTGCCTCTCAGCTCCACCCACTCGATGGAGACTGCCAGGCCTTTCTCAGCCCTGGGGACAGGGGGTGGGGGGCCCAGGGTTGGGGGCGAGGTACCCGGGAACTTCATCACAACTGAGGACGGCGAGCTGCAGCGACAGAGGCCGCGAGACCCGGCAAGGATGAGACAAGGACAGACGGATGCCAGGCTGGGGTGGGGCTGGGCCCTGCACTCCAGCGAGAGCGAGAGCGAGAGCGAGAGCGAGAGCAGAGGGCTTCCCGGCAGGCGGCAGGGCCCAGCTTGGGGCCCCAGCCCTGCCCATGCCCACCACTGATCCCGGGCACAGGGGCCTCGGCCTCGCCCAGGGCAGAACCCCCCCAGCTCCAGGGAATTCCCCTGGGGCCCACAGAGCAGTCTTTCCTCCAGCTGGAGCAGGAGAACCAGAGTCTGGTGAGCACCAGGCCCCAGCCCCGCCAGACCCCATACCCTGCCAGACCCCACACCCCACACCCGGGCCCCGCCAGACCCCACACCTCAGCCCCATCAGACCCCCAGCACAGCCGGGACCTGCCAGACCCCATGCCCCGGACCCCACGCCCCAGCCCTGCCAGACCCCACGCCCCACACCCGGGCCCCACCAGACCCCACGCCCCGGCCCCGCCAGGCCCACGCCCTCTCCCCTGCGCTGCCCCAGACACAGCTGTCCCCATCTCCCCATCTCTGTGCCCCACCCCAGAAGAGGCAGAACCAGAATCTGCGGGAGCAGCTGGGGGCCCTCCTGGGGCCGGGGCAGCAGTTCCTGCCCTTGTGCCCAGAGCACTCGAGCTGTACGGCCCTGGCCTGGGTGAGTGCGGGGCGGGGCACGGCCCTGGCAGGACCGCGGGTGGCTCTGCGGAGAGCCCTGTGGCTCCATGCACTCCCCCCCCACCCCACTCCCAAGCAGTCCATGACCACGGACACTGCCGATGGCCTTGGGGCTGAGCCAGGGGCTCCTCCGCAGCCCCCTGAGCAGGCCTGCGCCGGGCCCCTGGAGGACAGGGCCCCTCTGCAGCTGCTGCGGCAGGAGCTGTGCCGGGGCGAGGAGTCCTTCGTGCAGCAGTCCCAGGTGGGCCGGGGGGGGCGTGCCGGGGGGGGGGAGGGGAGGGGTTGGGGGGGGGCCAGGGCTGGGTGGGGTGGGGACGGGGCGGTGGGGGGTGCGAGGAGTCAGTGCTGCAGCCCCAGGTGGGACCGGGGGCGGGGCCTGTGTGGGACCGTGGTGGGGCGGGGCGGGGCCGGGGCGAGGGGAGGAGTCCGTGCCGCAGTCCCTGGTGGGTCCGGGGCATGGGGCAGAGATAGGGAGGGGCGTGGGCGGGGCCGGGGCGGGGGGGTGGGGAGGAGTCCGTGCCGCAATCCCTGGGGGTCCGGGGGCGGGGCCGGGCGGGGGGGAGGAGTTCGTGCTACAGTCCCTGGCGGCCCCGGGGTCGGGGCCAGTGAGGGGCGGGGTCGGGATGGGGAGGGTCCAGGGAGGCGTTCCTGCATCAGTCCCAGGTGATCCTGGGAGCGGAGCCGGGGGCGGGGCCAGGCCGGGGCGGTGGGGAGGAGTTCGTGCTACAGTCCCTGGTGGGCCCGGGGGGGCAGGGCCGGGGCGGGGCCGGGATGGGGCAGGGGGAGAGGGGCGGGGCGGGGGAGGGGTCCGTGCCGCAATCCCTGGAGGGCCTGGGGGCGGGGTGGGGCGCAGTGGAGCGGGAGCCGACCACCCTCCAGCCCTGCCTCGGCCCACACTGCTCCCCCTCCCCAGAACGAGCTGCAGCAGATCCGACTGTCCTTTGAAAGGAAGAAAATGGCTATCACCGAGGTGCCACCTGCAGGGGTGGGTGGGGGCGCCGGGCGGGGGCTCCACTGTGGAGAGGGGCGTCCAGCACGGGTCCTGCTCCATCCTGAGGGCGTGACCCAGCCTCGCCCCTCCCACCAGGTGTGGGACGGCGTGGCTGAAGTACACATGGCCCTGAACAACCAGGCCACTGGGCTCCTGGTAGGTCCCCAGAGGCTTGACGCCAGAGGATGAACGGGCGGGGACAGGGCGGGCGAACAGGACCCCCATTTTACCCTCTCTGGCCCCCAGAACCTCAAGAAGGACATCAGGGGCGTGCTGGACCAGATGGAGGACATCCAGCTAGAGATCCTGGGGTGATGTGGGGGCTGGAGCCCCAGGGGCAGGGGCTGGCTGAGCTGCGACAGTCTGGGTCAGGGTGCGGTGGACCCATCCCTGACCGGTCCCCAGTTCCCCAGCGCCAGGGCAGTGGTGCAGGCTGAGGACGGGGTATACCTATGGTGCTGACTGCAGCACTCCTGCCCCCCCCCCGCCCCCCCAGGGAACGGGCCCAGTGTCGCACCCAAGCCAGGAAGGACCAGAAGATGGCATGCAGAGGGGTAAGCCCCCACCACCCCCCCCCCCCCACCGTCCCAGAAGCCGCGCTCGGGCAGCGGGGGAGGAGCTGGGTGAGCAGGCCTGCCCTGACCTCACGGGCTCGGCCCCTCCTCCGCAGAAGGCACAGCCGCAGCTGGGATGCTCCGAGGGCCTCAGAGGCCAGCTCTGGTAGGTGGCCCAGCCGGCGCAAGGACCGAGCCCAGTGCCCAGAGCCCATCCCCGGGCGCCCCGCCCCCTGACCACCGCCGCCCGCAGGCTGCTGGCCCTGAGGCTGCTGCTGGGCGCCCTGCTGGCCTGCACCGCCGCCTACGTGTACGTGGTCGACCCCGCGCCCTTCGAGGGGCTGGTGCCGCCCCTGCTGAGCCGCGCCGCCGTCTGGAAGCTGCGGGCCCTGCTGGGCCCGTTCCTGCGCCTCGAGGTGGACGGCTTCCTGCCCTTCTAGGCCGGAGGCCCAGCGGCCCCAGCGAGGAGGAAGCCAGCAGGCCGGCGCGGCCCCCGGCGCCCAGTGGCCGCGCCGGCCCCCGCCCACCGCACTGCGGCGCACCGTCCCCGCCCGGAAGCTTGGAGAAGGGAGGGGGCGGGGGCTGTCCTGAGGGCTGGGCCTGTGGCCGGACATATAGTCGTGACTCTCCGCCAGTGTGCTTGTTTCCATGGATACCGGGGCGGGCGCTGGAGGCTGTGACACCTTCCCGGGCTGATCTTGCAGCGAGGGTCCCCGGGGTGGCGCCCCTGTCTGGCACCCCTCGCCCACCTGCTGCGGGGGCAGCCTCTCCGAAGCCCCCTTGCCATCAGAAGGGGGGAGGGAGCCCCAATGAAAGTGAGCTCCTCAGGCCTCGTCCCCAGGTGGGCGGACCTCAGGGAGCAGGTTCTCTGCCCCACAGGTGCTGCTGAGCCCAAACACAACCCGCGTCCCTGTCTGTCCTGCCACCCACCTCCCACACCTGCCCAGCCACCACCCAGCCCACTCCCTACCCCCCCCCCGTTCCTGTTTACCTTCCCAACCCAGGGTCCCTGTCCAGTCCAGGCTTGAAGGACAGGGGGACCATGGTGGTGGACAGAGCCTTGTAGGTAAAACACCAAAGATTTTATTTACTGCGTTAAACCGGGGTGAGGGAATACCTTTTAGAACAATAGAGACCAGATTTGTGGCTGCTCGTCCCCACGTGAGAGAAACAGAGCTCTCTGCTGGCAAGGGGGGGGCGGGTGCCAACCAGGGCCCTGCCCCGCCTCTGGGGGCGTCGGGGGGGTGCCCAGCTGGCTAGGGGCTGCAGGGCTGGGGGTGGCGGGGCCCTCTGAGCACCCCAGGTGTGCAGAGGAGGGAAGACCATCGGGGCAGGGCTGGTGGGCTGGGGTCTCCTCTGGCTGGCTGCTGCAGGAGCTTAAGGCATCCGTTCATGTGCAGGGTGCAGGGGGAGGGGGCAGTGCAGAGACCTGCAGGGGCCGCCTGAGACCCCCGCCCAGCCCAGCCCAGCCCACAGAGGCCGGGCTCCCTGGGAAGGAAGGGACGCGTAAAGTGCTTGGTCAGGCAGGGGGTCAGGTGCAGGGGCAGCAACAGCCCAGAAGGCTGTGGTGGCCCCAGCAGCTCTGGGGCCCCCGCCCGGGGGGTCTGACCCTCTGCGGCAGGCGGGGGCCTCCTGAGCCGGGAGGGTGCAGGGTCATGGGCCCTGGCAGGCTAGGGGTCAAGTCAAGCTGTGGCTGGTGGAACGGAGGCCCCCCGGGGCCCCTAGGGTCCACGGCAGCCCGGCCCTCTGGGGCCCCAGAGTGGCCTACTTGCTGTCCCGCTCAGGCCCCGAGAGACTGGGGAAGAGGCTGGAGGCAGCCAAGTGCAGCCGGCACACGGCCCCCCGGGGGGGCGCTCCTGGGGCTGGGCTCCAGGGGGCCCGCAGCGGCGGGTGGTCCTCTGGGAGGCCGAAGTGGCACAGGTGCAGGCTGGGGGGTGCCCAGGGCTGGCCGCGCCGCCCCCATCCACGGCTGCAGGCGCCGATCCAGCCCCTGCAGGTCGCAGCGTCCAGTGAGAGAGAAGCAGAAAGGCGGAGGTCAGCAGGCCAGGCCCTGCCCCGGGCCTCCAGTCCCCGAAAGGCGGCAGATTCCCCCCACCCTCCCCACCACGCGTCTGAGGAGGGGCACGGGGACTGGTCCAGCTGCCCGACATCCCAGCCCACGGGCACCCTGTGCTCGGGGGCCCTGGGGTGGCTCAGCCCAGCCCCCGAGACACCCTGTTACTGCCGGGGTGACACAGACACGGGGGGCCACACACCCCTGCCCGGCTTCCAGCCTGGTACCGGTCCAGGAGTGCCCACACAGAGCAGACAGGCTGCCACCCCCTCTCCCGCAGCCTGAGCACCTTTGCCCCACCCGGAACCCTGGTCTTGCTCAAGGAAAGGACCCAAGTGACTCTTTTTCTTTTTTTAATAAAATTATAGATATATAGATGTAGATATAAAAACATAGAACAGACAAAATGCAAGCGGACGCTGCCGTGTGCTTACTCTCGGGTCCCTGGCACCAGACGAAACTCCGAGCCCTCCCGATGTGCTTCCCACGTGGGCCCCAGGCTCCAGCGGGGCCTGGGCTTTGCGTGCCTTGGGTGGGGGTCTTCAGTTTGCAGGGAGGGGGCATGGGGTGGCCTGGGCCCCGAGGAATGGCGTCAGGCCTCCTGTCTGCTCCCCCAGCCCCTGTCGCCTCCCACAAGAGCATAAAGCAGAGGTTAAGGCTTCAATTAAAGCATGTTTCCAGGCGGGATGGGGGAGGGGGACGGCAGGGGCCCGAGCGTTGACATGTGGGACACGGCATGGCAGCTCAGAGCACAGACGTGGGGACGCGCCCACCAGCGGGGGCGAGACGAGACACACGGAGCCAGGACCCCACCCATAGCTGGCTGTCTGTCCGTCTGTCCGTTTGTCCACCTGTCCATCAGAATAGCTGGGTGCCGTGGGCTGGGCCCGTGCTCCCTGCGAGAGAACTGGCCATGCCATGCTACAAGCTTGCAGCAGGTCCCTGAAAGGCAAGGGGTCGGGGCAGCCGGGCGGCAGGGCCCTTGGCCAGGGGCTCAGGCCTCTCTGTCCGTCTCTGGGCCATGGGGACCCGCGCGGAAGGGAAGCGGGTAGGGCCAGCCGGGTGACAACCTCAGGGGCACAGGCACGCTCTGTGCCCCTCGCCGCCCCAGCTCACAGGAGCAGGACCACCAACACGCAGGCCTGCAGCCCCGCGGCGCCTGGTGAGCAGGTGTGGACGAGTGGCCGAGGGACGGGCTGCGGAGGCATGGCTTTCCTCGCTGAGGCGTCTGAGCCAGGCCTGGGCCTCCTCTCCAGGGGCAGAGAAGCTGGGAGGGGTGGCCGAGGGGGGTCGTGGTTCCCATGGTGCTCGGCGACGGGGGGGGGAGGGGGGACAGTCGGTCCTCACACAGAGATCTCGTATGTGGTCCCACCCACGCCGGACACCTTCTTAACCAGCGTGTGCCGGGCGGGGCTGGCGGAGGGCCCCGGGGGGCCGGGGGCCGGCCCCAAGCGGGTCAGACCCGGGGACTGCCCATTAAGCTTACTTGGGGGGGTCTTCAGCTGAGGGTGGTCCCTGCATCGAAACAAGCAGACACGCGTACACGTGAACACGGGAACACGGCAGAACACAGCCAGCAGAGGCAATGGACAGAGGACACAGAGAGACGGAGCCCTGGGCCACCCCTGCCCGAGCCTGGACACTCCCACATGGAAATGGGGGTCGGGGGTAGAGGGCAGACATCTGTCAGAACAGCCACCCTCCCTTCCCAGGCCGCTCAGCACAGACCAAGAGCACAGGGAGGCCAGGGAGACCCCAGCCAGTTCATCTGTGTCCCGGAACCCTGAACTGAGGAGCCTGCAGTGACCCTGTGGTGACCCTCTGACCTCCTCCTCGCTCCCTCCGAGGAAAGCAAGGGGCTGTCCTTCGGCCCTGCAGCCGCTGGGCGCTGAACAATAGCGTGGACCTTGCCACCTGCTGAGCCTGTCACCCAGCCTCCGCCCCACGCCCAAGCCTCCCTTTGCCCATCTCTGAGCAGGGAAACCCCCCGAAGGCCAGGACCATGGTGCCCAGAGTGCACGTCTCGCAGTGGGATGACATCCCCCTGACTTGGCCTTCTGAACATGGACAGATGACCGTCTCTAGAAGGACCTGGGATGCCCCACTCACTGGGTCTGTCAGCCCGGGAAGAGTGCAGGCTTGGCTCAAGGTGCAAAATCGCCTGCACCCCCCACCCTAGGGTGTCCAGGGCATCCTTGGAGCCGGCGACCCTGACTCTGGCCAGCAGGAGCCTCCAGGCTGGGTGAGGCCCACCCCTCAGGGTAGCCTCAGGCCTCCTGGGCAGCCCCCCAGCCAAGAGCCCCGCAATCCCCTACCCCGTGTCCGGTGGCCGGCCGCACCCCCAGCACCCACCTCTGCACAGCCAGCGAGGGCGGTGGTTCCGGGAGGTCTGCGTGGATGAAGGCGACGGCCTTGGGGCCAGCATAGGAGGGCGAGCAGGGGGTGCCAGGTGGGGACGGGGGCACCTGGTGCACTGGCGACCTGTGCGGGCCGCTGGCGGGCCGGGCCCCTGGGCCCCCGCTAGTGGCCAGGTCTGCCTGCAGGGAGGAGGAGGAGGTCCGTGGTGCCCGGCTCACCGCACTGGACAGCGAGGACAGCGAGGTCTGCAGTGCAGGGTTGCGGGCGCCCCCAAAGCCAGGCCCGGCCACCAGGTCGTCCCGGGAGCTGCAGCGCAGCCCGGGGCCGCGAGGGCCCTCAGACAGCACGCCGGCCTGCTGCAGGCTGTAGGAGCTGGGCGTGTCATAGACACCCGAGTCGCCGAAGAGCGAGTCGGCCTGAGAGCGCAGCAGCCGCTCCCGCTCCTCCCTGTCTTTGCGCTCCTGGATGGAGGCCATGATGGTCCGGGACAGGTTGTCGTAGCGCACTGGCGAGGGCTCCCGCTGCCGCGGGCCCAGCACCGGGCTGAAGCTGCGGGGCGGCGGCCGTGGCGGGTCGCCTGGCACCCCTGCGTGCAGGTAGGGTGAGCGGTAGCTGGGGGCGCCGGCTGTGGGGTGGGCCGGGCAGGCGTGGCCCCCGGGGGAGCCGGGGTTCAGCAGGCTATCGTAGGACAGGCTGCCGTTGCGGTTGGGCAGCGCGTGGGGGGCAAAGAGGCTGCGGTGGGGCGTGGGGGGCCCACCCTCGGAGCGCAGGGGCTGCAGGGCCACGTGGTCCCCGCCCCGCCGACTGGCCGCCTTGAGGCTCAGGGAGCGCAGGGCGCCTGAGAAGGTGTCGGCCGCGCTGAGGGGTGGGTAGTCGGGCAGGTCCAGGCTGGGCTCCGATGCAAAGTCCAGGCTGTGGATGCTGTCCTCCCCCAGTGTCAGGGAGTCGGTGCCCGTGACCTGCAGGGAGAGAAGGCACGTCCACGTCTGCCCACTCCGGGCCCTGCAGACGCCCTGTGCCCTCTGGGAAGCTGCCATCAGTGGCGGCAGGTGCAGCAGCAAGCTGCTCCCAGACCCCTCGGTCCCCTCGCCCCAGGAGAGAAGGGCCAGGGTGGGCACGGCAGTGCGGGTGGCCCCAGGAGAGAAGGGCCCAGGGTGGGCACGGCAGTGCGGGTGGCCCCAGGAGAGAAGGGCCCAGGGTGGGCACGGCAGTGCGGGTGGCCTCAGGGCACATGGACAACCAGCCAGACCCTCCATGGGATCCAGGACAACCCCAGGAAAGAGACGACCATTCCGAGAAGGGCCACCGGACCCTGGCTAGGCAGGCCATCGGTCCTGGGGGAGCGCCCTGGGGGTCCGGGCGTGCTGGCCCGCCACAGGCCTGCCCTCCAGTGGCCATGAAAGAAGCATGCAGCCCAGGGACCTCAAGGCTCTTGGCCTCTGCTCACACGCCCACTGCTCCACGTGAAAGCAGAGAATAAGTGTGCTTTCTCAAACAATCTCAAATTCCTCTGAAGCCTTCGCGGGGGCCCTGAAGGCCTCAGGCGGTGACTAACGTGGAATTCCAGGAGCCCTGCACACAGTGCTGCCGGGGGCAGCGCCCACTGAGGCCCGGGGAACACCGCCGAGCCAGCAGGTAGGCAGGCCAAGGGCCAGAAGAACCAGGACACCCTGCCCCAGCTGGCACGCTCACACCTCTGTGACCCAGGAGGGGTCTTCAGGAGTGCCGCCTGGGGGCGGGACCTCCAGGGAGTGATCTTCGAAGAAGTCTGGGGCGGGGCCTCCAGGGGAGGGGCCTCCTCAGGTAGGACCTCCAGGGGCGGGGCCTCCTGGGCGGGGCCTCCTGGGCGGGGCCTCCTGGGCGGGGCCTCCCGGGCGGAGCCTCGGGAGCCCGGGCGGGACCAGGCCTCACCTGCTCAGTCGGCCCGCAGAATGGCGCCTTGGGACCCGTGGGAAAGGCGGGCCGGAACTTGTACATGGCAGGTGTCGGGGGGCTGGTCCTCTGCGCCGACAGGGCGCTCTCTGGAGGAGACGGGCAGCGGTCAGGCGGGATCGCTCGGCGCCCCTTCCTCCCCTCGGGTGCTCCCACCTCACCAGCACTGCCCGGGCGCGGGGTCTGCAGGTCGCTGCCAAACGTGCCGGCCTCCACCTTAGGGGGCAGTGGCGGCCCCAGGTCCAGGGGCTTCTCATCCAGCCGGTCCAGGCTGCCCTTGGACTGGAAGGGGATATGGTCAGTGGTGTGCAGGGTACAGTCCAGGGGCAGGGCTTTATCAGGGACTCCATCCTGGCGCCAAGGACCCTGACCCTTCCTTTGTTCGGCTCGGTCCTCTTCCTTCTACTTCGTGGTCCCGCCAACCTGGCGGCTTCCCGCAGCTCCCCATCCCCCGCCCACCCCTGGGCGCCCACCTTGCTGCGGCCCAGGCCAGCCTTCAGCCCATTGTCACTAAGCTTGACCTTGAGTGGTGGCGCTCGCTCCAGGAGCTCCGGCCGAAGGAAGGGCGGCTTCAGGCGAGCAGCCAGCGGCAGCCGGGGCGGCTCCACCACATACCTGCACCAGGGCAGAGAATCAGTGGCCAGGGCGGCCCCCCCTGAATGCGACCAAGGGGAGGGCCTGCCAGGCCAGAGCAGATTGGACGGGCTGAGAGCCTCACCGGGGCGCCAGGGGGCTGCACAGCACATGCTCCACGTTCCCGTAGCAGCCGCGGGTGAAGGGGTTCACGCCCCCACGGAACTTCCCTGTCACCTGTGGATATGGAACCCCTCAGCCGGCCTGGCCACCCAGGGTCTAGCCAAGGAGGGGAGGATGACACGCAGGGACAGCGGGGTTCCTCAGAGGTCAGTTGGGCAGCGTCAGCCCAGGGGTGTCCCCCACCTAGGTCACCAGGACCTGCCCCTGCATGCAGTGGAACTTCTAAGTTCTGATTCACTGATGGCCGCAGTGGCCACCGATGGGGGTGTGGAGGGGGACAGGGCAGGCGAGACCCTATATGCCAAACCCCACTGGGGGCTCCAGGGCCAGAGCCCTATGTGCCAAACCCCACTGGGGGTTCCAGGGCCCAGAGCCTTCCCCAGCACTGCTGCGCATCAGCCAAGGGCCCCCAGGCTCCTGCTCTGACCACGCTCCTGCACGTCATCGTATGGCCCCGGGTCCTTGCTCAGCCTGTCAGGGACCCGCCCACGCCCATCCTCATCAAGAATGCACGCCCCCCCACCCAGGTCTGCACCTGCTCATTGGTGGTGCGGCCCCGAGTGACCAGCACCACGTGGAAGCCCGTGAGGCCGACGACGGGGATGAAGAAGAGGCCGGCCACACACATGACGGCCATGCTGGCCCGTTAAGGCCAACGGCCGAGGGCGAGGACGGAGCAGCTGCCTGTGGACAGACGGCCCAGGCCCTCCCCACCACCCACTCAGGGAAGGTGACCCACACCCCTGGGGCTTCCAGGCTCTGTCCCAGCCCTCTGGGCCTCGACTTCCCCGTGAGATGTGTCCCCAGTCCACACCGCCTTTGTGGTCAGGCCAAGGATACGTGATGGTGGTGTGGGCGGCGCCCAGCCCCTCCGCGTGGTTCAGCACGTAGACCAGCCCGAAGGCGACGACGCCCACCATGTGCGCGCTGAGCGACAGCAGGAACAGGAAGAAATAGCGGTAGTTGCGGCGCCCGATGCAGTTGTTGACCCAGGGGCAGTGGTGGTCGAAGTCCTGGGCGAGAACAGCGCGTCAGCACTTCGGGGGCGAGTCGGGGCAGAGGCAGGACCCCAGGCGGAGCAGAGGAGGGGTGGGGCGGGGCGGGCAGTCACCTCCACGCAGTTGTCGCAGACGCTGCAGTGGGAGCACCGCGGCGGGCGGTAGAAGTGGCAGGTGGCGCACCACTTCATACGGACCTGGATGCCCCGCACATCCACGTTCTTGTACAGCGGGGCCCGGAAGTCATCCTCCTTGTCCTCGTCCTCATCCGCTGCAGGCCGGGGGCGGCAGGAAATTGACCGTCCTGGCAGGAGAGGCCAGCCCCTCCCCAGCCAGTCCACTCCCGGCCCGGCTCGCCCTTGTCAGCCACTCACACTCGAGCGAGCGGGGAGCCGCCCCGCACAGGGCCCTACCTCGGGGGAAGACGCCAGGGTCCATGAAGGTGGCCATGCTGAAGTTGGCCAGGACAAAGAGGAAGAGGATGCCATTGTAGACGGGGACGGCTGGGGACACGGCGCGTGTCAACCATGGGCACCTGTGTCGGACAGCAGGGCAGAGCTGGGTCTGGGGGGTGGCAGGTGTGTGGGGAGGGGACGTGGGGCAGCGGCCTTGGGCCACACGCGTGTGGTGCTCGTGGTGGCCACCGGAGCCAGCTCCAACCCAGCTACCCCCGAGCGCCTGCCAGGAACTCAACTCCCAGTTGAGGAAACTGAGGCTCAGATAAGGGCAGGAGGGGTTGGCCAGAGCCAAGTCTTGTCCTCCCACCCCTGTTGGGAATCTTTCCTGGGTCCCCTGCCCCAGGAGGGGTGGACACAGACAGGGGGTGAGAGCCCCTCTCTGCCTATGCACGCTGATGGGCAAAGGCCAGTGACCCGCTGGGCAGCTCAGGCCAGCCCTGGGCCTCACCCAGACCTGTCCCCGGCCTGGCAGGCCCCTGTTTTGGGGAGATTATGGGGTGTGATGTGAAGGGCTGCCTTCCTGGGTCTGTAAATGCATGGTGGGGAGGGTGCATGCTGTTCCCTGTGGGGTGTGGTCTCAGGGCCTGGGTCCAGGTGCATCCGCAGCCAGACAGCCTTGTCTCATTATTTTATGTATTTGTCTGCGGCTGTGTCAGGCCTCAGTTGCGTGGGCACGCAGGATGCAGGCGTGCAGGCTTCTCCCTTGTCGAGGCACGCGGGCTCAGTAGCTGCGACCTGCAGACTGAGCTGCTCTGCAGCAGGTGGGACTCAGTTCCCAAAGCAGGCATCAGATCGGCAGGCGGATCCTCAGCCAGCAGGCCCCCCGGGGGGCCCCCGCCCCTTCTTCCTAGTGTGTCACCTTTCTCTCCTCAGGGCAGTACAGACTTCCTGTGGACTCTGAAGGCACAAGCCCCCTACCCCTTTGCCATCTCTCATCACCCCTCCGCACTGGGCTCCAGGGCTGTCCCCTTTACCAGTAAGCCTTCCCAGACTGCTGGCTCCCTGTGGTCTTGTACACGTCCTCGGTGGACACTCTGGCAGCAGAGTGTCTTCCTAGCCCTCACAGGGCCTGCCCGCAGCCCTCTCTGAGGATGTGCCTGGCCTCAGGCAGGGGCCTGGGGTCCCTGCCCCCACCCTTGGCGGGTCCCCGAGTCTGCCCACCAGGTTACCCCGAAGTGCCTCTGGCTCCAGGCTCCCTGTCCCTCCTGTGCTGAGTAAGGGGTGCTCGGTGGGTCCACTCCTCACACCCAGGCCCTGCATGCAGGCCAGGAGCCCCCGGGATCCCCGACACTGGCCCTGGGCACAGGCCCCATGGCCACGCGGGAGCGAGTCGTGTGGTGGCCCTGGCCAGCCCGCACCAGGCACACTGGCACCCAAGCCTGCCTTGGCCGGCTGCCAGCCCCGCCACCCCAGCAACCACCTCCGTGCGGGTGGAACTTCTCTATTTTTAGTGGAAAGCGAGAGGCTATTTAAAGACTCTGCTCCCACGGCAGCATGCTGGGCGGGCTGGGAGCCACGCGTCACCCCTTCCTCTTCTCAGGGACCCACCATGGAGGTGACACACAGCCCGAGGACACAGCGTCTGTGTGCCGGGCGGCCCACCTCCACCGTGCCTACCCATGGCTGGGAGCAGACTCCTTCCCTATGCCCATCCCTGCATGCCAGCCCGGGCATGCAGGTGGTGGTCCGGCAGGTTTGTGGCCTCCAGTCCAATGCCATTTGGAGGGTCGGTGGTGGGCCCCGGAGGCGTGCCCTGCCCAACGGGGTGGGAAGGGCTACCGGCCCAGATGCCAGTGGAGACACAGAGCCAGGCCCGGCCGGGACTGGGGACAGGTGGGCGCGGTAGACCCACCCTGGCACGGAGAACTGGCTCCCCACGCGCCTTCTGGAGATGGCCGGCCACAGCCTCCATGCGGAAGGAAATGTGCTCTCCTGCGGTGGTACCATGGGGGAGCCAGCCCGCTCCAGAGGAAGGGGCCAGGACGGGGAACAGACAGACACGCGGCCGCAAGGTGCAGTGGGATGGCGCACCTGTCAGCCCCGCTTCACCATTGGGGGCAGGTATCAGGGTCATCACCCCACCCCTGGCGGGCCATGCCGCCCTGTCCTCCCTGAGCCTCCGTGGCCCTAAGCGGCAGCGGGACCCGGGCGAGAGCTGCAAGGCAGCAGAGCCATGCTTGCTGGATGGCCTCTGCCCTGGATGGGCACCGCCCGCCCCCCCAGCGCCCCTGGACAGCATGTCCCAGGGGAGGGCAGGGTGCAGCTTCAGCGAGGGCGGGGCAAGCCTGGGGGGACACAGGTTTTCTGACAAGGGCCTGAGCCCCCTCCATTTACCACCTCCAGTCCCCCAGGCTTGACTCGAACACGGGGTCAGGTGTTGCCCTGCACCACAGCCCCCGTCCTTCCGCTCGAAGCCTCCACCCCAGACGTGCCGAAAGGGGTCTCAGGCCTGGGTCCCCCACAGGGACCGGCTCAGTCACCAGTGCTGCCAGGACCCCAGAGCAGCTAAGCAGGGGCGAGGACGAAAGAGCACACGTTCCTGTGAGCACGCACACACACACGTGTGTGGACACTGCACAAGCACACTCATGCACACAGGACATGTGATCAACACGATAGCCAGGTGTGCACTGACGTGCGTACGGACAAGCACACTCATGCACACAGGACATGTGATCAACACGACAGGTGTGTGTGCTGACGTGCATACGAACAAGCACACTCGTGCACACAGGACATGTGATCAACACGACAGGTGTGTGTGCTGACGTGCGTACGGACAAGCACACTCATGCACACAGGACATGTGATCAACACGACAGGTGTGTGTGCTGACGTGCGTACGGACAAGCACACTCATGCACACAGGACATGTGATCAACACGACAGGTGTGTGCGCTGACGTGCGTACGGACAAGCACACTCGTGCACACAGGACATGTGATCAACACGGCAGGTGTGTGCGCTGACGTGCGTACGGACAAGCACACTCGTGCACACAGGACATGTGATCAACACGGCAGGTGTGTGTGCTGACTTGCGTACGGACAAGCACACTCGTGCACACAGGACATGTGATCAACACGACAGGTGTGTGTGCTGACGTGCGTACGGACAAGCACACTCGTGCACACAGTGACACATCCATACCCACAGACATGGACGCAGACACGTCCCCCTCCGGTGGACCCCCGTCCACTCCCTGTGGGCCAGGCAAGCATGAGGAGGGAGTGAGGAAGTACATGCTCGGTGGGCAAGGCCTGGCAGGCACTGCCCAGGCATTTGAGTCTGCACCGGGCTCCAGGGGGACCTCTTGGCCCTTGGGACGACCCCCACCCCCAATCCCCCGGGGAACGGCGTGCTCAAGGCCCCCCCTGTCAGCTGGGGGTTGGACACTGCCCACCGGGGCAGCCACGCTGCGGGCCCGGGCCGTCCCCCACCTCCCGTGACCCCACCTGGGCCCGCAGGAGGCCCCACCCAGCAGGATGGGGGTTCCACAGGGTAGCAAGCAGACACGGCTAAATGTGGAATGGAAAATTTTAGCTCAGACGTTTTCATTTAAATCGGATTCTTCATTAACATTGCCTAATGAAGCTCAGGCACGGGGCAGCCGGGACCAGAGGGTGGGTGGTCACTCTGCCCTGGTCCAGCCAGGAGGGCCTCTGGTGTCCTGCACCCACCCCACGGACCCCCGAGCAGAGGAGGAAGGTGCCTCAGGGCACCTGGGCTCCTCAGGCCACACTCAGCAGGTCATGGCAGGGGGCTCACCTCTCCCTGCAGCCCCTGCCAGTGGCCCCGTCCACGTGGGCCCGCCGCAGGCTGGCTTGGTCCTAGGCCGGGCCTCATGGCCCAACTGGGCATAGGGACCACTCAGGTCCATCATGCTGACCCTCATCCAGAGGGGAACCCAGTGGGTCCAGAGAGACAAGACAGCCCAGCCCCCACGTGGGTCCCGGCCCCACAGCACTGGCCCTCTCATGCTCACAGGGTCCCCGTCACTCTGCAGGGTGGCTCCAGGAGTGGGAAGAGGCAGGGCAGGGACCTGGCCTGGGGCTCTCAGACCCCTCCCAGCACCTAAGCCGGCCTGGAACTGAGCCTTCTGGTGCCCAGGGGGACAGGACTGCTCTGAGAACCCAGGAAAGCTTCCTGGAGAAGGGCCACCAGGAACCTCCCCTGTGGCATGCTACCCTTCCTCAGCGGGGGGATCCCCACCTCTGGGCATGCTCACCATGCCCCAGCCTCTCCTGGTGACAGGTCTGAATGTCCTGCTGGCCAAGCCGCTTAGCAGGCTGGCCCAAGGCAGGGGTCCCCGGTTCCCTCAGCCTGGGCTCCCACTCCGAGCCACACCAGGAACTGCTGTCTGCACCGACCTGCCTCAAATGGGCAGCTCGTATTTCCTGAGCTCAGAGAGAGGCTGGGAGCCCCAGCATCCAGCAAAGTCCAAGAGGCAGAGAAGACAAGAGTCCCGATCCCACGGGGGCCTGAGGTGGGGTGAGGAGGGCTCTGGAGCGGGAGTCGGGCTCCACGCAGGGCCTGGGACCAGAGCTAGGGGGACATGAGGCCTGTCCAAGAAGGCACTGCCCGGCCCCCTGCCCGCCCAGAATGGACCACTGCAGACAGCATCACTGGGCCTGGGTGGCCTGGCAGAACCCTCGCAGAACTGCACCACCTTGGTGGAGCCCAGGAGGACTGGGCTGAGAGCAGGCCGGGTTCCTTGATGGTCACTTGGCCAAGGAGCACGGCCCGGGGGTGCAAGGAGGGTCCCCGGGCAAGAGGACTGCTGCGCCTGGACCCGGCCCACACCCCTGTGTCCCCACCTTCTGCAAGGAGCTGCCCTGGGGCGCTGAGCACAGAGGTAGGGCAGGGACCTTGCACACCCGCCCCCGGGGGTGGGGCCATCGGGACCCTCTGAAATCAAGGGAAACCACAGGACAAGACCCCTTCCTTGGGGGGTCAGGGTACTCTGAGCAGGAGAGGGGATGGTGCTGAGCTCAGCTTCTTATTAAACTTTTCCCTTGCATCTCACAAGTTCTCACCAAGAACACGAATTCCTTTTAAAGTCAGAAGGACTAACGCTGAATTGCACCTGGGGGTGAAGAACCAGGACCAGCGAGCGGAGGCCAAGCTGTGAGGAAGCAGGGCTGAGGCTCCCCCGGGGACCCCTGCCCGGGCCCAGAGGCCAGAGCAGGGAGCCCGTCCCCCAGAAGCCCCTGCAGGACACGTCCCCCCTCGGCCCGCGCCCGCTGCCCACAGCCAGCAGCATCTCAGTGACGAGAACACGTCTGCGCGCCAAAGCCAGAAATAAGCCCATCCACACAGCCTTTTTTAAACACGCTCCTGGCAGCCTGTGGTGCCCACCCAGCCCAGTAGGGCCCACTCACCTGTGGGCACCCAGTGCAGCCTGGTCAGCCTCGGACCACTGCCCACGCCCCTGCCGAGGGGAAAGGGTGCCCTGCTGACAGCAGTCAACCCAAGCCTCGGGTCCCCAGGAAGGCCAGAGCGGTAGTTACTCTGGTCATCTGGCCATGTCCCAGTCTGGAAACTGTGGCAGGAGGTGGCCGCAGACCTGAATGGCTGAAGCCGGGGTCCCCAACCACTCCCTGTGCCTGGGGTGGGGGGCAGGGGGCGGGGGCAGGGTGCAGGGTCACCACAATGCAGACGGAACCTTGTCATCAGCACTTGCCTGGCGTGCACCAGCCCAGGACCAGCCAATCCCCTGACTCAGGGTCCTAGTGCCCATGGAACCAGTATCCCTGGGTGTGGCCTGGTCAGGCCCTTTGGCCATGACCATTGGGCCTTCCTGAGGAGGTCAAGGGAAAGAGGAGAGCAGTACCAGGCCAGCATCGGTGGTGGCCATGGGGCAGGCACGTGGCAGCCGGGCCAGGCCACACCTACGCTGGAACAACTTGGCTGTGGCCTGGGGCCAGATGGCCGGGAGGGCACCCGGGAGCCACTGTCCACTGTTTGCAAGCAGGGCTGGTGGCCCTGGGTGGCCGTCGTCCCCTCACGGGCCCACGGGGAGGGCAGGGCTGCAACCACACCCTGTGCAGACCCACATGCACTCTGCTGCCCCGGGCAGGCACCTCGCACCCAGGGGGGCTTGCCTGGGCACTGGGCGGGGGGTGGGGGGGGTGTGCCTGCCGGACCCCAGGGTCCTCACACCCAGGACTCACCTGGCCCTGCCTGGCTCCCAGCATCAGCCTTGGCCCAGGGTGGAGGCTCGCGGCACCCACAGCCCTGTGCCCCCCGCCAGGCCCAGCCCACTGTCCGGCCCCGACGGGGTCCAGTCCCACCCGGCGGCGTCCAGCACCCTGCGCGCAGCCCTGCCCCTTCTGGCCCCGGCGCCCGCCGCGGCCGACTCACGTGAATACGAAGAACAGGGTGCTGGAGCCGACCAGCAGCGCGGCCGCCGTGGCCACCGGGATGTACTTGGCGGGTTTGAGGCGCGTCCCGGGGCTGCGGGGCATCCTGGGTGCCGCGCCGCCGCATCCCTCCCCGGGGCCGGGCGGGCGGGGCCGGCAGGACGGGCTGGACCCAGCGGCGGCGGCGGCCCGGGAGGAAATCCCACCCCGCGGGCGCGGCGGCGCGGCGGCGTGCTGATGTCAGCGCGCCCCTTAAGGTGGACCGGCGCGCGGGGCCAGGGGCCAGGCGGGGCCCCTCGCCACCGCCGCCCCGCCTGCGCTCCCCAGCCTTCGCTGGGGGCGGGGCTGGGCTCGGACCCTCCTGCCGGGGGAGCCCCTCCGGGCCACTCTAGCCAGGAACCCACGACCCTGGAGGGCTGCTGCGGGCCCGCGCACCTGGGGTCTGGTCCATCAGGGTTCGCGCTGCCGCCAGGCCCCACGTCTGGCCCACGGGCTCTGCGCGGGGCCCTTTTGGCGCAGACCTTTCCCTGAACACCTCCAAGCTCCTGCGGGTCAGGGCCAGGCCCCTCCTGCCTGGAGCACCCCCCTCCTGCCCCAGGACATGTCCAAGGGTGGCCGATCGTGAAAGGGCAGGGCACCTTAGTGGTTTATTCCTTGCCCACTTCATAGCCCCTGAGCCAGACGAGAGGGTGGCGGCCTGCAGGGTAAAGAGTGCGGGGCGCTGGCCCTCCCTCCCCTGTCCCAGGCTACAGGCCTCAGGGGAGAGTGGGGCACCCTGCCCCTGCCTAGAACAGGACGCCCCTGGGCAGGCTTACCCCCTGCAGGAAACCCCACCTCCGGACCCCGCAGCTGCCACTTAAGGTGGACCTGACCACAGTGAGGTCGGGCCAGCCTGGGTCCTCTCCCAAGTGGGAATCCATGCAGGGGCGGGGGGGAGGCGCGGGGCCTGCTTCTCTGCGGCCAGAACCTTGTGCAGCCCTGTGCCCGGGCCACTCCGGCTGGGAGACCCTGCCTGGCCCGGGGCCCCAGGGCAGCTGCTGGACAAAAGAGATGGTGCGGGTGTCCTCCCGCCACCTGCAACCACAGCCTCTGCCCGCTGGGGAGCAGCCCCCAGGAGGCCCCGGGTGGCAGGCAGGTGGGGAGTGGATACCTCCTGGCTCTACCCAGCTGCCTCCGCCTCCAGTGGCCCGAGGTCCCGAGGACACACTGCAGTCCTAGCCCTGGCCCCTCAGGGGCTCTGGATCTGTAGGGGGTGAGTGCGGGGCATGGGCAGGAAGGATGTGAGTCCCTCTGGGCATAGGGTCCCAGGGAGTTGTGGCCCAGGGATCCCTTCCCAAGGGCAGCGGGGGGCAGGCCTGACCTGCAGGCTGAGGGCTGACATGGACCAGGCGGCCACTTCCCTTCCCCACCCCACCCTTTCACCCCACCCCACACAGCGTGGCTCAGGGCCAAGCACAGTTGGGGCATCCTCCAGCTGGGTCCTCCTGCCATGCTCCCCAAACCCCTGCCCCCACGGGATTCCCTCAGAGCTGGTGGTCTCTGCGGAGGACACGGCCTCACAGGCGCTGACCGTGCATTTGGGAGACGACCCCCCCGCCCCCAGGATGCCCCACCTCTACCCAGGCAAGAGGGCCCGGAGTCACGTCGGAGACTCTTCTCTGAGGACGGTCACGGGGCTGAGCCCAGCTCCAGGTCGAATGGGCAGCTCTGCCTGGTCAGAGGGCCACCCAAAGACGCCCGGTCAGAGCCCGGGGCACACCGAGGGCACCTGGTGGGCGTCCTCACCCCAAGGCCAGGGGCAGAGCGAGGGGGCGGCGCACACACGTCCTGCCTCCGTGCAGGTTTCAAATGTGTTGTTTATTCGCTATTTTGATGACTATAAATAAGTGTTTCCACTATGGAAAAGAAAGTTAGCACGGTACATTCTCATGACCAGGGAATAGATTTTCTGAAGTTGTCTTCATGAGGGCAAAAACTTAGAAAAAAAACAACCTGAATGTTGGAAGTCAGTTCTTTATATAAAGTCCCTTGTAAAAACAAAACAGAATAAAAACAAACCAAAAAGAAGGCGCAGGGAAAAATTAAAAAAAGAAACGGGGGAGACGGGGGCAAGGTGCCCGGGGCGCCTCACTGCTCCTCCTCGGCCGCCGCTGGGGCCACGTCCTGGGGCTGCTCGCCTTCCTGCACGGAGAGTGCCTCGAGCTTCTCTGCTACCTTCTCGGCGCCGTCGTTCTTGCCAGACCCTGGGGGACACAGGGGCACAGTGAGGGAGGCGCGGCAGCCAGCCGGGCCCCAGAGTCTCCAGGTGAGCATATGCCCGGGATGCCGGTGGTAGCACAAGCCTGAGCAAGCAGGCACCACAAGCACCTTCCCAAGCCCCCGCAGCCCCGGGGAGACACGGCTGGCCCGCCCCCAGAAAGCACCCGTGTACCGGGGTAGCTGTGCTGCCCTTAACAGGGCAGAGATCACAGCCCCCCGCCAGTTCCTGTGGCAGACGGAAAAAGCACCCGCCTGGGGCTGCAGCTGGGTGCAGAGTGAGTCTGCAGAGCCCCCCCCCCCCCCAACCTCCCACGGGCCTGCGGCACCTTTTTTTTCTTTCTCTTCAATCTCTTTCCTGCATTCTTCAAACTTCGTCTTAAATTTCTGTGCATCTGCAGAGATAAGAGAGGACGCCCCCAAAGAACCTGAGCAGCAAGGGGGACGCAGTCCTGGACGGTCCCAAGGACAGCCCATTCCCATCCGGGCAGCCCATCCTGCCAGGCACTGTGCTGGAGCAGGCCCTGCAGAGCACAGGCGGCCAATGACTGGCTGCCACTCTCGACAACACAAGCGGGAGGATGCCCTGGCCTGGGGAGGGCAAGCTGGGCACAGCCCTGTGAGCACAGACCTCTCCAGAGGGCCCCCCGCACACATCCGGGTCCACTTACTCTCGGCATTGAGGAAGCGAATGGCCAGCAGCTCCTGCTTGGGGCACTCATCGGCGAAGTCAGCATGGGTATTCCAGACCCAGGCACGGTCGCTGCCCGCGTTCGGCTTCAGCTCCATCATTGGCGTGACTAGAGGGAGAAACCCCATGAGGACCACGTGGCTGCCAAGCCGGCCACCCCTGCCCCGACCCCTAAAGGCCCAACTGGAGCAAAAGCCTGGTTGGAGGTTCACCATCCAGGCCCAGACAAAGGTTTGTGGGTCTGGATCTTATCCAAAGGCCT
The DNA here is from genome assembly GCF_023699985.2 of Odocoileus virginianus. Taxonomy (NCBI): domain Eukaryota; kingdom Metazoa; phylum Chordata; class Mammalia; order Artiodactyla; family Cervidae; genus Odocoileus; species Odocoileus virginianus. The sequence continues at coordinate 68,133,347 of NC_069685.1, read as the reverse complement.
GAAAACTCCCCGTGTCCACTTAAAAGCAAGACTGTACTGAATCTGGGACGAGGGCAGTCACTCCCTGACCCGGGGACACCTCAGCAGGGGTCTCCAACGCCACCAGACCCGTTCACCACCCGCTGCCCCGGCCCTGTCCCTGTCCAAGCAGACCCAAAGGCAGATGTGGACCACAGCTGGGCAGGCCCAGCCTTCCTGAACAGGGTGCCCACCAGGGGCTGAGTCCACACTTGGCCACACATCAGGACCCGGCCCACAGGAGACAGGGCTATAGCCGAGATGCATAAGCCGCAAGTGGGGTGAAGGAGACCCACCACTCTCGGCCTTGCACTGCCCAGGGACATCCCAGGGAAAAAGGCCACTGAAAGTGGACACCGAAGGCCCATGACCAGCTTGTACGCCAGAGATCGAGCCACGTCCAGGAATCAGCGTGGGCGCCCATCCCTCACGCCACGCAGAAACTCAAGGAGACCAGCTTCTCAAGAAATGAGTGCCCCACAGCCACATTTGCCCCACATGCCTGGCAGAAGCCTCCCAGGACCAGCCCCAGGAACGCATCACACTCAGCACCAAGACCACTAATCCCAGCCCAGCACCCCGGTGAGCCTGCGTGCCTACCGGGCACTTAAGGCCCCACTCTGCCACCACCCACCCACCTGCACACCAGGCCAGAGACCCGGTGACCAGCCAGGCTCTGGGAGAAGCACGATCAGGGAAACATCCTGGGAAACACCTCAAACTGGGCTGGAGAACAAGGACCAGGCCAGAAACGGCAGGCTGGTCTGGGCTGAGACGGGCGACCTCGGAGCGCGGACACGAGGGCTGGTCCACGAGTGTCGATGGGACCCTGGTACTGGGAGGCCCGCGCCCACCTGTCCAGCCACATCACCCTTCCGGGCTGCTCCCTCCGATTCCAGTCCGGTCAGCCCTGCGCCCGGATCGCACCGCCCCCGCCCTGCTCACTGCAGTGATTGGTGCAGATCTTGCGGGTTCCCCGCCCCGCCCTCGGTGACCCCGCCCACTGCAGTGATTGGTGCAGATCTTGAGGGTTCCCGCCCCCTGAGGCCCCGCCCCTCTCCCCGCCTACTGTAGTGGTTGGCGCAGATCTTGAGGGTCTTGTCCCTGCGCATGAGCAGGCGGATGGTCCCCTTCTCCTTGTGCTTCAGCAGCTTGACGTCCCCCGTGCCCCGCTCCTTCCACTCCGGGAGGTCGTTCTCTGAAGCAAATCGGAAGAGCTTGGCTCTCCTGCGAGGAAAGCACCGGGGCGAGGCGTTAAGCGGGCGTAGGAGGGACAAGGCCGCGTCTGCACCCGAGGCCTCGCCAGAAATCCCTTTTACTCCAGAACCGCAGGTCAGGACGTCAATAGAAAAGCGAGGAGGCCCAACGAACCCCAAGTCTTACAGAAAAGCCTGACTGCTCAGAGGGCCCACTGCAGTGCCGGCCGAGGAGGCCATCACGGTGCGGGGGCTCCCTGGCGCCACGGATGCTGGCCGGAGATGAGGAGCCTTTCCTTTGCTGGGAAGACAGGCTGCAGGCCTCCACTAGAGCCACAGGCTCTGGGCCGAGACCTGGCCTTCCTGCCCACAGCAGCCCGGCCCTCTGCCTTACCAAGGACCCCAGCTCTGCCGGTCCCTTTCCTGCGAAGACTGCTCTCCGCGCCACATGCAACCATCAAGGGAGCAGTGGGCCCAGGAGGAGGCCCCTCCCAATGGCCCAGCCTCCCTGGGGAGGTGGGGAGGCACAGACAGCACTCCCACCCCAGGCACTTGGGGCTGGTGTCCAGCCTCCCAGTCTTAGAGGAGGGTCGGCAGTGCTGGTGATCCCCTCTGCTTCCCTCCTCTGACCCACAGCAGAGGACTCAAACCGTACTTGTGTTTCTGAGGGAACTTGAAGGGGTAAAGAGTCGGCTCCTCCTTCCCTCCCACGGCCCAGCGATTCCCACTAACTTGCAGCCTCTCCCAAGGGCCCTGTGTGTCGTGCGGTGCCGGCACTCTGTCACAATCACCTAGCCACATGGCTTCTGTGAGTGCTGCTTTAAGGTGACATGGCCACCGTAACCTCTTGTTGAAGGCACCAAGACCACAAATGATTTTTTAAAAATATAACTTCGATGACTAACCACCCACCTTTTATCTGTAATTCCAAGCATCATTTCGTACATTAAAAATACTGAATCGGAAATTCAGGAGCTTCAAAGAGTGTCAGTGCCAAAGAGGAAAAGACAGTGTTGGTAAAGACCCGATGCTCAACCAGAGACAGGGGGCTGTGGGAGTCTTAAAGGCAAGGTGGCAAAGACAGGGGTCTGTGAAGCTGTCAGCTGTGGGCAGAGCGGGACAGGCCTCAGGGCAGTGTGGGTCCCAGGCGCCAGGAATGAGTGTATTCAAGAGCTGCTTAGTCTCAATATGGGAGTAACCATCACAAAATCCTGTGGTTAAAGATCAAGCCGAGACCTTAACACCTGTTAAGAAAAACACTTTCGACCTCAAAGTGAATGTGCCTACTTCTGAAAAGATGCCAACTTACATTTTAAAAAGTTCCTCTTCATCTTCTTCCAGCGTTTTAATTTCTTGCTCGGGAAGAGAAACTATTGGCTCAAACTGGGGGTCGTGGTTGGACTCATCAGCATTCTCGGTGGAGGTGTCGTGGTCCTCGTGGGTGTCCTGCAGTGGCGGGTGGAGACGTGAGTGACCCTTCTGGCTGCGCCAGACCCCACCAGTGCCCAGAGCGAGGCATTCCCACTAGTGAAGGACCTACCACCCCCAAAGCCTTTCTCCAATCTGCAGTGAGACACTGGACTCCGACATCCTCTTTCAGATGCAAGGACACCACCTCACAGGCTCCCCAAACTCCCCCGCACTTCATTTGTAAGATGGGAACACAGATGTTGCCACGTGCAGATTAAGGGGACAACGACGGGGTGGGGGGTGGGGAAGGGCCTCGAGTCGAGCACTCCTCTTACAAGCCCTTTTGAGTTTTTATTGGGTGAGAAAAATCTGTGCTCTTGCTTAAAAGTTGTGGCGGCGTCCTAATATATGTGCAGAATTCAGTTCTGCCAACAATTTTATCTCGGTTGGGGAAATGACGTGTAAATCACGAGAATTCACGCAAATAAAAGCCCCAAAGTTCGGATCCAGCACGGAGGACTAACTACGGGGCACAAAGGATCAGGTTTTGGGCTGTCTCACGGAGCACGTGGCTTAGAGATCCATAGCCCCGGAGGGTAAGACGCCCGGACAGAGATCCCCGGCTCGGCCCAGGAACGCAGGCCTCCGCCGGCCACTCGAAACCCCCCCCCCCCCTCCGCACCACGAGCCCCGGTGGCCAAGGGCCGCCCGCCAGGCCGCGCGGGCGCGGAGGCGGGTAGCGGCTCGCGGACCGACACCGGATGAATGGAGAGCCTAGCGGGCCGGCCGTGTCCGCGCAGGTGGCTGGGGGCGGGCGCGAGGCCTGGCCGCCCCAAGGTCACGCGGCGCGGCGCCCGGGCCCGCGGGCCTGCGGGGGTTGGGAGACGGCGCGGCCCGCCCACGTGGCCTCCGGCCGCAGCGGCCCCGGCGCCCCCCGGCGCCCGCCTCGGCCCGCTCGCCCCCCCCGGCCCACCTTGGCGGCCGCCATGGGCGCGGCGGCGGCGGCGGCGGCTCGGCGGGCTCGGTCGTCGCGGGCTCCGCGGCCTCTCGGCGGCTGCTCGCAGCTCCTTCCTCCGCGTCTGGCGCCGGCGCCTCCCGCCCGCCCGCTGGCTCACTCACTCGCTCTTCCCTCCGCCCCGCGACCCGAACCCCGACCCCTGACCCCGGCGGCGGGAAACGCGCCGCTATTCAAAACCGGCGCAGCTTTATTGGGCTCGGGCGGCGGACACTCGCATTGTCCGGCCCGCCCCGCGCTTCCCGCCAAAACGCCCGCGGCGCATGCCCGGCCAGCCAGGCAGGATGGGATGGGGGACGCGGGAGGAGCACGCAGTCCCGGCGGCCCTCTCGCGCACTTCCGCCCCGCGGCCGCGCGCGCGCCCCTGGAGCTAGAGGTCTGGGCTGGGGGAGGGGTGCTCGAACGGCGCGTGGTGATGACGTCGCCGGAAGCGGGGACGATAGAGACGCGCCTCCTGCGCTGTGCACGCCGGCGGCCGGGCGGTAGGGCGGCAGGCCTAGGTAGCAGGCGGGTGCGGGCGCCTGGCGGGCGGGCGGCGCAGCGCGTGGCCGAGGCCCGGCCCCGAGGACCGGGGGTTCGAGTCCCGGGCCCCTCCCAGGCCACTGCCGGACGGTGTGCGCTCCAGGCCCCAGGCGAGGCGACGGACGCTGCGGACGATGGGGGACGAGTTGGACGGCGAAGTACGTTGCGGGGGAGCTGGCCGGGCTGGGGGCCGCGACCGCGATGGGCTCCGGGCGCGCGGACCGCTACCAGCTCCGCGCCTGCTGTTTGCACGCAGGGCCAGGCGCACGTCGGGGATCCCGGCCAGGACGGCGCCGCGGCACCGGGCCCGCGGCGGGAGGAGGAGCAGGCAGCAGCGGCCGGGCCATCGGAGCCGGGGCCCTACGGATACATCCGGGCCGGCCTGTTCACCTCGGAGGTCTTCAAGCTGGAGCTGCAGAACGTGCCGCGCCACGCCAGCTTCAGCGACGTGCGGCGCTTCCTGGGCCGCTTCGGGCTGCAGCCCCACAAGACGAAGCTCTTCGGGCAGCCGCCCTGCGCCTTCGTGACTTTCCGCAGCGCCGCCGAGCGCGACAAGGCCCTGTGCGTGCTGCACGGGGCGCTTTGGAAGGGCCGCCCGCTCAGCGCGCGCCTGGCCAAGCCCAAGGCTGACCCCTTGGCCAGGAAGAGGCGGCAAGAGGACCGGGGGGAGCTCTCCGCCGGCCCGGCCGCGTGCGTCGCCGACGTGGTGACCCCTCTCTGGGCCGTTCCCTACGAGGAGCAGCTGGAGCGGAAGCGGCAGGAATGTGAGCAAGTGCTGCAGAAGTTGGCCAGGTGAGTGTGGGCGCGGGCACCCCGGGCTGGGCGCGGCGTTCGCTCAGCCCACTCCCAGAATCTCAGACACAGCCTCTTAGGGAGTCATCCCAGTAAGAGCCCTGTGTTCCTGGCTCAGGACAGTGGGTCCTGAGCGCCCCCCGGGTGGGGGGTGTTCGGAGCCCCACCGATGCCCCTTCTCTGCCCACAGGGAGATCGGGAGCACCAACCGCGCCCTGCTGCCCTGGCTGCTCTCACAGAGGCACAAGCACAACAAGGCCTGCTGCCCGCTGGAGGGCGTCCGGCCCTCCCCCCAGCAGGTTAGGTCTAGGTCTTGGGGTCCCACAGAAACTTCTCCCACTTGGTCCTCCTGTCCTCAGAGCTGTTTCTGGTTCTCACCAAACACCCATTGGTTGCTGTCAGCATGGTGCCTTCAGCTGCCAGGCCCGTGGGGGAGCCTGGGTCTAACATCACCTCTGCACTGCCAGTGTTGGGATGGTCAGAGTGAGAACCATTGTCTTTCTTGTTTCCATTGGCCTGTCCTGCAGACCGAGTATCGGAACAAATGCGAGTTTCTGGTTGGTGTCGGCGTGGACGGGGAGGACAACACAGTGGGCTGCCGGCTCAGCAAGTACAAGAGCGGGACGTGTGCCGTGGCAGCCCCCTTCAACACCGTGCATATCCCTGGGGCCACCAAGCAGGTGGTGAAGGCGTTCCAGGAGTTCATCCGGTGAGGTCCTGGCGGCCTGGGATATCCGAGGCTGTCTTGAGAGGAGAAGACGGGGTCCACCCCGGAGGGGGCTCTGGTGGTGGGGCTGGAGGACACAGAACTGGGGGCAGACATGGGCACTCAGGGCCCTCTGTGGCTCCCGCAGGTCCACTCCCTACTCAGCATACGACCCGGAGACATACTCAGGTCACTGGAAGCAGCTGACCGTGCGTACCAGCCGCCGCGGCCAAGCCATGGCCATTGCCTACTTCCACCCACAGGTCTCAGGCGGGCAGTGTGTGGGAGGGGCGTCTGGGCCAGACTGGACTTGGACGGTCTCACTGGCCCTTTCTACTGCCTGCTCCAGAACCTGAGCCCGGAGGAGCTGGCGGGGCTGAAGGCATCTCTGGCGCAGTACTTCATGGAGGGACCGGGCAAGGCCAGTGGGGTGACCTGCCTCTACTTCGTGGAGGAAGGACAGCGGTCAGTAGTCGGGACAGCTGGGATGGTCTTCGTGAGGACTGTGACTGACTGCTCCTCTCGCACCCACAGAAAGACCCCCAGCCAGGAGGGCCTGCCTCTGGAGCACGTGGCCGGGGACCGGTGCATCCGTGAGGACGTGCTTGGGCTGACCTTCCGCATCTCCCCCCACGCCTTCTTCCAGGTGGCTGGAGCCTGGGCTCAGGAGGGCGCTTGGGGTGGCGGGCCAGGGTGACCAATGGGCAGAGTATCTGGGGGGAGCCCAGGGCCACAGGCGGGATCTGCGGTGCCTGCTGCCACAGGGCCTGCCAGGGCCGGCACTCAGGAGGAAGTAGTGGGTGGCGGCACTGAGCTGTGTTCTTGAGCCAGGAGACTGAGTGGCTGGAGGGGCCTTACGGCGCCCAGGGAGTTGGAGGTGGGGAAGCAGTGAGGGAGCCGGGTGGGGGGTTGCTCTGACGGCCCGGCCCGCACCCAGGTGAACACCGCTGCGGCTGAGGTGCTCTACACGCTCATCCAGGACTGGGCCCAGCTGGATGCGGGCAGCACGGTGCTGGATGTGTGCTGTGGCACAGGCACCATCGGCCTGGCCCTGGCCCGGGTGAGCCCCCCCACGCCAGCCAGGCGCACCCCCTGCCCCACTCCTGTCGTCCCACTTCCTGTTGTGTGCCCCCCACCCTGTACCAGCCCCTCCTTCACTGCCCCAGGAGTCCTAGGCTGGGCGGTCATCAGTCCCTCCTGTCCCTGTTCCAGAAGGTAAAGAGAGTCGTGGGGGTCGAGCTGTCCCAGGAGGCTGTGGAGGATGCACGGGTGAACGCCCTGGACAACGGTGAGGGCCAGTGGTGGCGGGGTGGCCAGGTGGCCCTGAGCCCTTACCACCCGTGGGGCGGGGGCAGAGAAGGCCCCACTGAGGACCCACGGTGCACCACACCACCTGGGGCTGTCCCGCAGGGAAGGGCTTTCCTTGGGCGTCTTGGTCCTGGGGCTCTGGGACATGGTGGTCTGGCAGGCCTGTGGGAGGGGTCGCGGGCTGCCTGACACGGCTGCTCTGCCCTTGCAGAGCTGAGCAACGTGGAGTTCCACTGTGGCAGGGCCGAGGAGCTGGTGCCCACCCTGGTGAGCAGGCTGGCCTCCCAGCAGCTTGTGGCCGTCCTGGACCCGCCCCGTGCCGGCCTGCGTGAGTGGCTGCCTCCCCAGGGGCTGCCCGGGCCTTCCCCTTGGTGGGTGGCCTCGGGGACCCCTGTTGAGGTTCGGTGTCTGCTCAGACTCCAGGGTGGTCCTGGCTGTGCGCCGCGCAGAGAACCTGCGGAGGCTGCTCTACGTGTCCTGCAACCCGCGGGCAGCCATGGGCAACTTCGTGGAGTGAGTGTAGGGTCAGGTGGGTGGCTGGCTGCCTGGTTCGCCCCTGCAGGGGGCCCACCATACCCCTACACTGACCATGCTTCACCCTATACAGTCTCTGCAGGGCCCCGTCCAACCGCGTCAAGGGCACTCCCTTCCGGCCGGTCAAAGCTGTGGCCGTGGACCTGTTCCCTCAGACCCCACACTGTGAGATGCTCATTCTCTTTGAGAGGGTGGAGCATCCCAATGGTGCGGGGGCCCTGGAGCCCCACAAGTCTGTGGTCCAGACCCCACCAGCACCCCCAGGTGACACCTCGCCGGAAGCCAAGGCCTCCCCAACTTCTTAGGGGCTGCAAAAACCAACCCTTCTGCAACAATACCTGGACAGCCACAGGCAGAGCCTGGGGTCCTCAAGGCCTGCCCAGGATGGCCAGGCAGCCACAGAGGCCACCAAGCCTGTCCCTCACCCCCAAATGGGCCACAAGGACTGGAATAAACAAGTGCTGAACCGCCAGTGTGTATGGTGTGAACACAGGGGGGCAGGCCCCAGAAGGCATCTCGGAACTGGGAGCAGCCAGGAGTCCCAGCAGAGCCCGTGCTGCTCAGAGGTGCAGGGCCTGGGAGCCAGCCGCACAGGGCACAGTGCTGCTGCCCCACCTGCTTGTCTCTGCCCCAGAGGAGGCCCCTCCTGGTGGCAGCGAGCGCTGAGGGGAGCTGGGAACCCCCACTCTCCAGGAGGCTGTGGCCTGTGGAGGACCGGCAGGTCGTTCCCCTTCCCGCCCATCGAGGCTCGTGACTGTGGCTGGGGGCCTAGCTGCCCCTGCAGCAGAGCTGTGCCCACACCTGGGGAAGGGAACAGAGGCAGGACAGACCGTGGCGAGGTCACCACCTCCAGCCTGCGCGAGGCACTGTCAAGGTGGCGCGCTGGCTGTTTTAAGGGGAAACAGTCAAGTTGTTATTCACCACCGTAGACAGAACAGGACAGAAGCGTATAATTACAGCGACTTGATTCGTGGATTGTTTTACAAAGGTCCACGGGGGGGCCGACCTCAGTCATGTGGGAGGGGGGCATTCTGAAGGCTCCGCAGCTAAGGGTGGGACAGACCCACCCCCATCCACCGGACTGCCTGGTCACGCCGCACAGCTGCACATAAAATCGAGGGCCACCTGCGCCAGAGTGAGCATCTTCAGCTCCTTTTTAAGTAAGTCCACGAGCTAAAATGCATTAACTGGTCACATCTGCTACGTGATTCCACACCTATCTCTACCCTCACTGTAAAAGCTTCTTTCCAAACGCTAAAATATCATAAAAGCTTTAAAAATTGATGGGTGGACAGACTGGACTGTGCAAAAATTTAGTAAAAAATTAGCAGAGGCCAGCAAACGTGAGGGGCCTCTATCTATGAAGATGTGTTCAGGGCTCTAAGAACAGACGCCGGGCCGGCAAGCAGGCAGGGCAGCACCCACGCCCACGGGCAACACCTCTCTAGGTGAAGAAAGATCACCATGGTGGTTTGCCTGCAACCTCTGAAATACTCCTTCCTACTGTTAACTTTTTCAGAGAAAAGACGGAAAACCCAGGAGGCTGGAAGGGGAGGGGTACCGGCCTGCACCTTCTGGCTGGGTCCCTACATGCCTGTGGGAGCCAGGGTGCACGGCCTTCGCATTTCATGTCATCAACTATCACTTCTGGTCAGTGCACATTACACAGAAAATTCATGAAAAGCTTCAGGGTCTGTCCACATGAGAAGAGCCCCACGGCGATCTCCCAGCTGTCCACGTCCGCCTGTGTGGCAGGTGGGTGGAGGCCGGAACACGGCCACCGGGTCCTTAGGTGGCCCCCAGGAGGAGCTGCGTGGGCCTGCTGTCAGGCACGCAGCAGGGCCGTGGAACCAGAGGCAGATCCCCAGTGCACTGGCAGCCCCGAGCTGGCTGCCCTCACACATCCACGGTGCAGAGGGGCTCGCCGCCAGGCTGCGCAGACGCCACGATGGACATCTTGGGCTTCTTGCGTGTCTCCTCCTGGAAGGACATTGAGGTCAGGGGTGGGGCCACAGGGACCGCAGCCCAGGCTTGGCAGAGCCCTGGGAGGGAGCGAGCCCAGCACACAGCACCACACGCTGGCGCTTCCCAGGAGTCATTCGAACACACGCCCCGGACAGGAGGGTCAGGTTCCCAGCCCCCAGGGATTCAAGCCACCGCGCACCCGCTCCTCCGCCAGCCGCCGCATCTCCTCCTGCAGCTTGCTCAGGATATGCAGGTTGGGCTTGTTCTTGCGGGCAAACTGCTGCAGCTCGATCACACTCTTGTCCGAGGTCTCCTGGGGAGCAGAGCCTGCTGGCGGCACCGGCCAGGGCCTCCCGTCCCGTGACCCACCTGCCAAGCTGCTAGCCACCCCTGGTTCCACTGCCTTGGGTGCAAGGGTCCACCGGCCCCCACAGCCTGCCAGCCACAAGCCAGGCACACACCATGCCCAGAGGCCTCTGCCGAGGGTGACCAGGTCCCAACGTGGTCGGGGGGACAGCATGCAGGGGCCCAGGCTCACCCTGCCCCACGGCCACCAGAAGCCTGAGGACCGACACCACGCTCCCCGCACTCTCATAGGGTGAGTGCCGTGTGAGGACGCCTACGGGCCGCACCCCCCCGATGGCTCTGGGGCCTCCCGGCAGGGCCGGGCACACTTCTCCCCAGCTCCTGGCCGAGGAAGACCCTCTGCACGCAGAGACAGGAAGGTAGTGACTCAGCCACGCACAGCCCAGCACCTCAGGGCCCCCCACACTACCCCAGCCCAGACCCAGGAGCTCTTCGGGGACGACTGGGGTGCCGCCCGCCGTCCTCACCCTCCACACCCACCACTCACTGGGGACCGTTTCTGAAGTCAGGGGAAAAACTCAAAGACCACAGATGTCAGTTCCCTGTACTTTGCCCTAAATGCACAAAAACTTAACAGTGTTGTGAAACCTCAACATCTTGGCCAAAACAGAGGACACACATGGCCTGTTCAGAGGCACGCCGTGCTGGTGCCTGGGACAGCACCCGCGTGCACTCGCCCGGCCCCCCATTACCTGCTTGACCATCTTGCTGCTCTCACGGCCATACATGCGCAGCAAGGACCCCCAGTTCTTGACGTGCGGGTGCAGCAGCTGCAGGATCTTCTGAGATGCCAACTGCTTCCCAACGCGCTTGTTCTTGCCTGGGCGGAGATGTGGACATGGAGTCAAGACACCCACATCCACAGGGCACCGTGTCCAGACGGGCACACCCCACACAGCCCCGCCCGCCAGAGGCTCGGGGAGGGCAGGATGTCCCCCAGGACGCAGCTCTCGAGGCCCCCTGCCTGCAGCTGCAGACACACAGACGATGCGTCCCGCAGGGCAGGCTGGGGGCAGGGGAGAGTCCTGCGCGGCAGATGTTTCTAGACGGAGGGAGGAGAGGCCAGGGTGCAGAACAGACTGGAGGGGCGCGGGGCCTCTGCCCCCTGCTCAGGGCTGGGCTCAGCCAGCGCTGGTGTCCGTGGGGACGGCCCAGTCTGCACAGTCTCCCGCAGCCTGCTTGGGCATGACCTTCTCCCAGCACCTTACCCGGTGCTGGGCTGTGTTTAAACAGTCCCACAGTCTCTGTGTGAGGCCACCTCCAGCCCCGGGCGAGGCGAAGAACAGCAGGCCCGCTCCCCTCCCAGGGACCCAGCAGTGGGCGGGCCGTGCCGGCAGCCGGGACCACGGCCCAGCCAGGTGAGCAGCTCAAGGCCGGGACACTAGCCGCCAGAGCGGCGTGCAGGCTGGCTGGGTCTCAGGGTGATGTGCGGTGTGGTGGGCGTACCTGGGCGCCGTCAGCACATGGCTGAGGCCCAGGTGAGCCCAGGCAGTAGACCTGCGGTCACTGAAAGCAGGTACATGCGTGTGCAGGGTGGAGGGGCGGGGGGCTTACACCAGCCGCGCACTGTGTGCTTGCCACACGCCATGACGTATTCGCTCTTCTGGTTTTTACCAGGAACTACTTCAAACTTGATGGAGGTGTCTCCCATCCCGTGGTTTCTGGTGGACAAAGCAGACAGTAAGCAACATCGCCCCGAGATGGCACCCACCATCCTCCCGAAACCGCGGCTCCCATCCCAAAAGGGCTCTCTCAGGACCCCCGCCAGTACCCTGGAGAGGTCCCGGGCAGGGACACCCCACCTTTTAAGGCACTCATGGAGGATTTGGTAGGGCGACAGCAGCCCGGCCTTGCTGGTCAGCTCGTAGACCCTCGAGTCCTCGATACTGATGTGGTTGAAATACTACAAAGGGAAGCGGCTGGTGAGTGCCGGCCACGCCCGGGGCCCGTCCAGCCGCCCCCGCCCTTGTCACGGCCTCTCAGCGTTGCTGCACCCACACCTCAGGCCCGGTCGCCCGAGACACGCCTGCCTGCTGGCCTCAGAGCCCGTCCTGAACCAGAGTCTGATCAGACCACTGGCCAGAAAGCTAAAGACACACAACCTTTGGGAAAAAAACCTTGAAAACCATCGTAAGTGAATTTAGAATAGAGAAAGTGACCAGACACGACAGAAGAGAAACTTGGCCACGGGGACGAAGAGCAGGCGCCCAGCCGGTTCAGAGAAGGAGGCTGGCGACAGAGGCCTTGTCAGCCCGGAGCGGGTAGGACCCTCAGGAGAACAGCGCCCTCCCTGGTGGGGCTGTGTTTACCTTGCGGGCTGTGTTTACCTCACAACCACACACACGCTCTGTCAGAGCCTCTCAGGGAAGCCCCTTCCCCGACTGTCCAGCTCCTGGGGCCCCTAGCCCCACCCTCTTCATGCAGAACTCCTCCAGGAGCGAGGGAGCTTCCTCCCCCACAGTGTCAGGAGGTGGCCCTGGGCCCAGCTAGCGGAAAAGCATCCTGTCTGAGCATGCCTCCCTCCCTGCACCTCTGGGTGTTAGCCGGCCAGGGCACCCTGAGCTCCACACTCAGGGTACTGCTCAGACCGCCGGCCACAACAGGAGAGCCCACCCCGGGCACGGGGGGTGGAGGATGGGGCTGCAGTCCTACCCCCGACTGCACAGAGGTGCCCCCAGCAACCAGTCCCCCACCTCGGGCCACCTCGACATGAACTCAGGCAGAGGGAAGGGGTTAGAATAAAGGGTTCCCTTCACTTAAATTGTTTTTACTTTTTGGCTGCACCTCCTGGCACACAGGATCCCAATTCCCCTGCATCCGAAGTGTGCAGTCCCAACCACAGGACTGCCAGGAAAAGTCCCAAATGTCCCCTTCACTTTTATCAAACGGAGCTATTTCAGGAACTGAGGACAAAAACCAAATGGTAATTTTTCTTCTTCATGAGCTCTTTGCAGGAACCAAGGACAGAGACCAAACATCTATTTGTTACTTTATTACATTATCACAAAGACATAGGCGCCTAACAGCCCCAAATACAGGGAGCAAACATGATGGCAGTGAAGAGACAACTCGGCAGTAACTGGGGACTCACACCACTCCCTCCAGGACAGACCCTCCAGGAAGGCGAGCACTCCCCTCACCAGCTCGGCCAGTTCACTCCGCTGGCAAGCACACACGCCCAGCATCTCGGGCGGGCACAGGACAAGCCTTGACAAACGTTCAAGGACTGACTGGAATCACACAAGCTGTAGTTCTGAATCACAATGGAATTAAGTTATAAATCAATAACTGAAGGAAACTGGGGAGATTCACATATATATGAAAAGTAAACAGTCCTAAAATAACTACTCGTTCAAAGAAAAAAAAAATCACAAGAGAAATTAGGAAAATATCTTGACATAGATAAAAACAAAAACACAACATATATTAAAGGAAAATTATGGGATGCAAATTAGTACACAGAAGAAAATTGACAGCTGTAAACCCCACATTTAAAAAGACCTCAAATCAATACCCTAAACCATAAGAAACTAGAACAAAGGACAAACCAAACACAAGCCTGGCAGGAAAAAAAAAAAAAAGGCTGGATCTGAAACAGAGAAGAAAAAAGAGAACTTCCACACAACCAGAAGCTGTGTATTTGAAAAGACCAACAACACTGACAAACACTTAGAATGGCCAAAAGAAAACAAAGACTCAAACTGCTAAAAGTCAGGAACGAAAGCAAGGACATCACAACCCTGCTGAAGTAAAAAGGGTCACAAGAGGGCACTGTGAATGCCAGTCCCCTAGAGGACCTGGTCACCTGGGAAAACTCCTGCCAAGACACAGAATCCCACAACCGGCTCGAGAAGCAGCAGAAAGCCTGAGAACGCACAACAAGTGAACAACCTGAAAACAAAGAAGAGTCCAGGCCCAGACGGTTTCACTGGTGAATTCTACCAAGTGTTTAAAAATTAACACCAATCCTTCGTGAACTTTTCCACACGATGAAAGAGGAAGGAAGACTTTCCCACTCGTTCTACGAGGCAAGTACTGCCCTGATACCAACACCAAAGACATCATAAGGAAAAAAAATACAGACCAGCACCCCTTAGAAACACAGCTGCAGAAATCCTTAAAAAAACAGCAGCAAGCCAAGCCGATCCACACATAAAGAGAACCGTGTGCACCACAACTGAGTGGGACTTATCCCAGGAATGTGAGGTTTGTTTTATATTCAAAAGCTAATGGAACTTAACCCCACATCAGTAAAATCAAAGATAAAAACCATGTGATCATCTCACAGAAGCAGAAAATTCAAAACAAAACATCCATTGCAGACAGAAACAGTCAACAAACCAGGAGTGGAAGGAAACGTCCTCACGCTGATAAAGCCCCGGATCACCAGCAGTCAGTAGGAGCACCTGGGTCTGGCTCCACTGACTACAGAGGTCAGAGGTGGTGGACCCAGCACAGAAAGCAGCCAGTGCCGCCAGGGTCGGGAAGCTGGACGAGACGGGGGACCAGATAACGGGAACAGGGAGTGACAAACACAATCTGAGAATACAAAAACCTACTGTGCTGTGTAGCTGAAAAGGGAAAAACTATGGCATACATGCATTAAACTTCAATACTAGAACCCACATGACACAACTAAAACCTGGCAAACCAAAGAAACAGAAATAGTTTGGTTTTAAAAAAAGGATGTATCCTTCAGTGTAAGAAGCCCTTGCAACGAAAACCCACAGAAGCAATCTACCCGAGCAGCTCACAGTTCCAAGTGGGTCTCAACACAAAGACCAGTCCAGCTCCTGCAGCCTCTGCCTCGAAGGCTCGTCCACCGCACAGCTCTCAGGGCAGCGTGACTTCCGTGCAGTACGGCAAACACAGTTTCTCACACCCACGGCAAGACAGGGGGACGGCCCCTGCCCGCAGAACCAGGCAGGCCTCCCCGTCCCAACGCGAGCGGCGGGCCCGCGCTCACCTCCAGCTCCTCGCTGTCTCTGGGCTTCTCCTCCGATGTCTGCTTGACGAAGTCAGGGATGAGGATCTCCAGCGTGGCGCGGGCTGCCGGGAGGAGCACAGGGTGAGGGGCCAAGATCAGACAGCAGCCAGGCCCCAGGGGCGGGGCGGCACTCGGGGGAGCTCTGCGGGCCCAGTGTGGGCGCCCCGGGCACAGGAGCGCGCCTGCAGGGGCTGGCCTCGCCGGGGTGGGGGTGCCATGAGGATGGCTGCACCTCACAGCTTTCTGCCTTGAGAGCCCTCAAACAGCCCACTGGTGGGTGGAGCCAGAAGACCCTCTGGAGCCTCTCTGAAGTGGAGGGGCCTCCTAGGGTGGGGGAGGCAGACCACGCAACCTCGGCGCAGCCTGGTGCGGGGACGGCCACACAGTCCATCATCCTCAGCATCAGCCACCAAGGGAGACCAAGGGGGGCGGACTCTGAGCCCCAGAGCTCAGATCCTGCGCCAGCCTGAGCCGTGGGGAGGCAGCAACGGAGTGGACATGGCCCAGGCTCTGTGAGCACAGAGTTGCTCTAAGACATGCAGCAACGGGGCGCCAGGGCCGAGGACACAGCCACAGCCGGCCCGCCACTGGTCCTCCCCAGGAGGTGCTAAATGGCTCCCGGAAGCACGCTCCCGCCCGGTGCGCAAATACAGCCAGCAGCAGGCCCAACAGGAGGAGCTCCCAGGGCCTGCCTGTCTGTGCTCTGGACCAGCAGCCCCAAGTCTCAGCCAGAAGCACTTGGGAGCAGTCCTCACAGACATCAGGACCCCTGAGGAGCATGCCCACCGTGCAGGGTCTACACAGATGGCGCCCAGGCTCCAGCAACCCAGAGCGCTGTGTGTGCTGGGGGAGTGGAGGGCCAGGGCAGGAGGCGCGGGCCCACCCATCCAACTGGACGAAAGCCTTCTATGTTCGCTTCTCACAGCCTGCCTCTTGGTGAATCCTTGCCAGTGAGTGCATAACTTAAAAAGATCCAAGTGGATAACTCCATAAATACCAGACTCGCCCACCCCGCCTCCAGCCAGGGTGGTTCACACGGTCCCCCAGACACCAGCAGGCACATTACCAGCTTTGTTCTTGGCCAGTTTTTTGCTGCTCGCCGTTCCAGATCCATAGGTCACACCGTCAATGGTCACTGAGGCACCAAAAGGCTCGCTTGGGTTCTCTTAAATTAAAACGACCACTTTAAAACACATGTGCCAGGACGTTCACAGCACACCAGCACACACACACTCTGCTCACCGCAGAGCGTGGGGCACGGCTGCGGCAGGAAGGCAAGGCGGGGGTCCCCGGGACACTGGGCAGCCACAGAGGGAGACGGGCCAGAGGCAGAGCTGCCAGGGACAGAGACCAAGGTCTGAGAAAGGTGGATGGGCGCAGGGGCACACACAAAAGGCAGGGGTGGGAATGCAGACTCAGCAAGCCCAAGAAGCAGGGAGACCACAGCGGACCCGAGCTTCCAGCCCTCACTCAGGAGCGCTGCAGGCAGCACAGAGGGGCCGGAAACCAGCACAGGACCGCGGCTCCTCCAGCCGGAGGCCGGGGTGGCTGTGGGGGGGCAGACGCTGTGCGCAGGGCGTGGGGAGGGGGCGGCAGGTGAGGACGACCCCCTCCATTTCCCGTCTCATCCCAGCAGGCGGGGCTGACAAGCAGCCCCAGGCAGCGCCCGATGCCCGAGGAGGCCGAGACACAAGGCGGGGACAGGAAGGCCGGGAGGGGCGGCGGCACTCACCGCACTCGAAGAAGCTGTACACGGGGCGGACCTTGAGCACGCGCTGCATGTACTCGTGCAGGATGCACACCTCAGACTTCCCGTTGGGGTTGATGACAAACTCTGTGACGTGACGATAGGGGCTGTCTCAGAACAGCCTGGGACCCCGCCTGTGGAGGGGACCTCTGCGCCGCAGGGCGGACGGGGCTGGGCTCACCTTTCTTTGTGGGCGCGTCCTGCACAGACAGTGTGATGAGCTTCTGGTTGGCGGGCAGGATGGGCCTCTCTGACTCGGCCTGTTTTCGCTTCATTTCTCGGTTGAACTGCCGACGCTCAGCCCACGTCCTGAACTTCTTCACGGTCACTTGCTCAAAGTCAAAGCGCTTCTCCAGGTAATTCCGAAACTCCTCAAGGTCTGCGCGGATTGACCAGAGACAAAAGTGACGAACTCCCAACCAGTTACCCCCTAGGTGGCAGGACGGGTCCTGGCCACACGACACCCCTCCCGCTTCCCCTCAAGGATGAGGAGCCAAGCAATCAGGCTCCTTCGCTCTGCCAGGTTCCCTAAGGAGAAACTTCTGGGCTACCCCTTTAGTTTATTTAGAACAAAAAAAAAACAAAAATAAACAAAGAAAAAGGAATGTTAGAAAAAAACACCACTATCAGCCTCCAGGACCTTCTCCCCATGGGAACCAGGTGCCGATGGCCCGCAGCAGAGGCATGGCGCCCAGCACGGCCTCCTGCCCCCGCCTCTCCCCCAGGATCCCAGGCTTCCCAGCAGCCCCACCCCGCTGCTTCTCCCAGAGGCCTGAGGCACCACGCTCAAGCTTGCACACTTAGGGACGGAGCGAAACCACAGAGCTCCCCACACAGGAGTGTAGAGCAGTGGGCGCGCGCTGAGGATGGTGCCATGGGGAGACCATCAGGCAGACGAGGGCCCCTTCCAGCTGTGTCTCGAGAACACCCCCGTCCCTGCAGAGCACCAGCGCGTTCCCCAGAGGCCTCCCCGCCAGCCCCAGACGCGGCCCCTCCTTGGGAGCAGCCCCCAGCCCCTCATGGACAGGAGCGCACAGACACCTGGGGCTCAAAAACGTGCCGCTCTCTAACAGGGACTGGGCAGGGGCTGAGAGAGCCCGCCCCCATGGAAGAGACATGGGAAGGATGACCCACGACCGAGGGCGCCCACGGGGCTGAAACAGCAGCTGCGCCCACCCCGGCGGTGGGACCCCAGGACCCACACGCACACACCGCGGCGCAGAGGCTGAACGGTCATGACCAAAGGCGGTCTGGGCGGTGACACCGGTCAGCGGGCAGGTCTCCTGAGCTCGGGGTCGGGCAGGCACAGACGGGGCCCCTCCTCCCTGGGGACCAAGTTCGCCCCAAAGCTTACCGACGGACTCGTCCTTGCACACCTCCACCTTGGCCTTCACCTGCCCCAGGGCCCCAGGCGCGGCCTCGGCCCCCAGCGGGTCCTTCTCGTCTGGGGGCCCCGCATCGGCCCCTAGGGGGTCAGGCTCGTCTGGGGGCACATCTGGCTCCGGGGGGGCAAGCCCCACGCCCCGCTCCCGCTCCTCGCTGTCCTTCATCTTCCGGTAGTGCAGGCAGGGGATGCTGGTCAGGGGGGGGCCGTGTTTCTGCGAGGAGGGAGACCGCGCAGGTCACCAGGCCGGACGCACGGGCCTCTGATGCCCCCACCGGCCTGCCTGGCGGCCACCCTCCCCCTGCAACTCATGAGACCAAGCGCACGAGGGACACGGCCCCTACCCGTATGCTTCCCGTCCCCAGGAAGTAGGGCCGCGACCAGGTGACCACCCGCGACTCCCGGTGCAGGTACACAGGCACTCCGGAGTTGTGGAACGTCATGATCCAGCCGTCGGGCAGCGGCTCCGTCGGCGGGCGGCCACGGCCTGCGCGGGGCAAGAATAGCTGTGGTCACAGCCGCGTGGGCACCGTCAGGACAGTCACAGTCAGCCCCCAGGCAGAAACAGCAGCGTGCTGTAGCCGGCCTTACAGAAAAGCTCTGAGCAGGGTGGGGACGGCCCACCCCCACCAGGAGAGCCCAGGCCCGCCTGCAAGCCTGCTCCTATGCGTGCTGGGCCCCAGCCTCTGTGGGACCCGTGGGCGCCAAGACCCTCTTCACCTGCTCTAGTCCCCGGACACACCGCAGAGCCCAAACAGTACTCTGCGAGACACAGGGCCTCGCTGCAGCTCTGCCACCCTGACACCGCCTCTCCGCCCGCCTCCCGCGGGTGCAGCCATAGGGGCTGGGTAGGCTCCGCTAGGAACCACAGACTGGGTCACTGCTCCCTGTGACCAGATGGCAAGCCTGCACTGTCCCGAGCTGCCACGGACAGGCCTGGCTGCTGGGAGATGCACAAGACAAAGACTCAAGGACAGCTTGCTTTTCTTACCGGTATTGGGAGCAAGTGAAAAACTCAGAAACAAAAGCAAAATGCCACATGGAATCTAAAAAAACACATGGACAAGATGAAAACAGCCCCACCAACACTTGTGGGAACGGAAAGGACTCCCTTGTGTCAGGTCTGACACCTGCACGTGGCTGATGCCAGGCGAACACCAGCGTCAGGACGGCCCTGGGAGGGAGGGCAAGGCTGGGCATGCACAGTCACCCCAGGCCCGTGGGCTGGGCCAGGAGCAGCTGCCTGCAACCAGCCCTGGGTAACCGAGGAGGAGGAGGCGTGTCCGTGACCAGACCACAGCCCACGCGGCAGACACACGCCCGGCCCCGCCAACGGGTCTGCTCTGCGGCCAGGAGACGGCATGCCGGCCACTCCTCAGTTCCTCCTGTCACGCTAGCCACCTGCACGGTGCTCAGCGGAAGGCATCACCTGTGTGCCCGAGTCCCTCCAGCCCCTTCCCATCGCCCACCTGACACCAAAAGGCACCCCAACTGCTCTTCCCAGTGTACCCATGACCCCTCCACCTCTGCCCACATGTGAGCCACGGGTCTGCTTTCAGAACAGACTGTGGAATGAGTTCTGCCTGCTTCCAGCAGCTTCCCCAGTGCTCGGCACAGAACCAAGAACTCAGACAGGGGTCACGAGCAGCCCCCACACTCAGCACTGCCTCTGTCTGCAGCCTCCACACGCCCGGAAGCCCCCTTCCCATACCACGGCAGTGCGTAGGGTATGTCCTCACATTCCAAGCTTCCCATCACCGACAGGACCCTCCTGCCTGCAGATGCACACGGCCGCCCAGACTGCCGCCCGGCAGCCTGAGGGCTCTCCCAGCGTAGCATGAGGCTGAGCACCCACACGACTTCCTGGCCCGACTTACTTTTGAGCACGGTTTTAATCTTGGTCATCATTGGCTGAACGCTTGTCTCCCCGTCCGATGGGTGGTCGCTGTCTCCTCCGTATTTCTCTTCCATTCGCCTCTTTTTGGGAGCACAGAGGCCCTCTTCCAGAAGAGCATCAACATCATTGTCAAAATCATCCTGCAAAACACACTGTTCAGAAACCGCGGCCCCTGGCACCCGCACTCCTGCCCATGGGCAGGCGTCAGCGACAACACAGAGAGGAGGTGGTCTCGGGGGCCTAGGGGCGCCTCTGTGGCGCACGAGCATCTGAAAAACAAAGAGGATGAAACGGCCAGCCAAAGCACACGCTCGTGACCAGCAGATCGTTCCAAGTCGGCTGAGACACGGGTACAAGGCAGACCTGTCAGCCAAACTCTGTTAGCAGAGCCGGGACCCCTGGACTCCAGACGGCTTTCTTTCCGCGTGGACCTTTCTACCTCCAGTGGGTTTTTTTCCTCTGTAACATCGCAACATGGGCTTCCCAGAGATGCTGCAACTCCCAAACACCTCTCTTTGGGTTTTGCTAAGAATGCTCCAAAGGAGGGGATGCCGACATACCTCGTAGGAGAAATTCAAGGCCTCTTCGTCCACTCTGTCTCTCTGCGCGATCGCTTTAGCCGTGAACCCGCCTGCGCCTTCTTCCTCTAGCTCCAAATTGTCAGTAAAGTCTTCTAACTCATCGAGCACTGCGTACTCCACTCTCCTTTCCTGATCCAGCTCATGCTCCTCGTCCCTCCTACCCGCACTCTCACCCCCGGCGCCTACCCCGTTCCCCGCGCCCCCGCCACAGGGACCAGCATGCACGTCCCCACTGACAGGGCTGAGGGCCAGGCCACACTCTGCCCGCACGTCGCGCTCCGCTCCCGTGTACAGCACCTTCCTGTCCTCACTCCTGCAGCTCTCCGTAAAGCTCACGCTAATCTTTACATCCTTAAGCAACTTAAGGTCAGGGGAGAACTTCCGGACCGCAGGTGCATGCCGCGCAGTGCGCGGGCTGTGGCCACTACAGTTCGGGTCTACGAGGAGGCGGGCCTTAGAGGAGGATCCTTTGGAGAGAAGAGAAGCTCCGTAGAAGTTGAGCGGGTCCTCAGCAGGGGGTTCGGCCTGTCCATCACCACCAGAGCCAACGTCCATTACCTCTGCATCACTGGACGTTTGCAGGGGAGGTGGTGGAGACTGTCCACGGGGCAGCGAGCGGAGGGGGCAAGCTCGGTCCTCCATCGCCACTCCTCCTGCGGGCTCGCGCGGGAGAGGAGAGGGGCTCTCACATGTCTCCATAGTAAAGTGGTTAGGACTACTTTAAAAGACCAGAGTTTTTAAAAACCTGACATAACTCTAGACAGCTAACATGCACAAGTCCGTCGAGACCCGGGTGCGTCCTGCCCGCGCTGCATACGCTGGCGGCTTAGTCAAGCTGGCCACATTGCTCTTTTCATTAATGTAGACAGCTTTTAGAACCACTGCCTCAATTATTGGAAATCACAATGCACTCAGCTTAAATGACTGACGACTACGCGAGTCTGTCCTCAAGCCGAAGGGGCACCCGTCTTCCTCCACCTGCAAAGAGACGTAAAGGCGTCGTCACACAGTGACAGAGACCTTCCGCTTCCTGGCACCGAGAGTCCAGTGCTACGGACGGTGCAGTAAAGACTTCAGTGACACTGCCTGAGAAGAGCACCTTCTACGCTTCAGAACAGGCGAACCTGACTCCCTTCTTCAGAACCTAAATTATAACATAAGTCCTAAGTCAAGTATTTCACTAGTTGTCCACTGTATTTCCAACTTCAGAAACACAAAAACCATATTATAATTAGGTTCAAAAAGGATTAAAAAAACCAGGACTCCTCCACTACACTGTACCGCGGCACTCCCCTGGCTCGGCTCAGGCGGCCGCCCTTCCACAGCACACTGGGGTGTGCGGCTTCCCTCCAGCACCAGTGATGTGGGTCCACTCACCTGCGTGGGCCGGTCAGTCACAGGGCAAGCGGGCGGCCCTCTGCTCAGCTCTGCGGCACTACGGCCTCAGAGGCACAGCTCGGGCTCCGCCACCCAGAACCCCAGGGCATGGGGGCAGGGGCAGGGATGCAGCGGGCTGGGCGTGGCTCTGCTCCCGACTGGCCGGGCGGGCAGGGAGAGGCTGCGGGGGCCGGCTAAGCCCAGGCACCGGAGTCCTGGTAGCCGCCTGGAGCCTGGCTCCATGAGGGGGCAACAGGGAGGCCGGGGGCGAAGGGACCCTCAGGCCACAGTTCAGTCCCTAAGCAGAAGGGAGGCCCACACCCGTGAGAACAGTGGACACAGAACTGACCACGCTGCTGAGTGGGTGGAGGCCGAGCACAGGACAAGGCAGCCCCGAAGACCAACAGGGCCTCTCCCCAGGGGATATTCAGGCAGGGCCCGCAAAGAAGGGTGCTCGGAGCCTCTGGGCAGACCCGGCCAACACAGCCGAGGCCATCAGGATGCGTCGGCCAGGCGGTCACCCAAACCACAGGAGAGGCCACCCAGAGAGCGAGGGCAGACCAAGAAAAGGGCTGAGGACGCAACCCTGGGGAGTTTGCACCAGAGGGAAGACACCAGGCTGAGAAGGCAGGGCGGGGCGTCCAAACACAGGGCCGCGGGAGGGAGGTTCCAGCAGAGCAGAACACGTGCAGACACGCACGCACGTGCACACACGCACGCACGTGCACACACGCACCCCCACACCGTGCAGACACGCACGAACATGCCATGCACATGGATGCAGACACACATGCGTGCCCACACCACTCGGGGCGGCTTGCGGGTTGCAGACAGACAGGAAACAGCAGACACCACACGTTTAAGAGGTTACAGTGGAGGGACAGGACATAAAAAACAAAGACTTGTTTAGATGTAATCAATTCATCCAACAACTATTCACTGACCACCTACTCTGATGGGGGTATCAGCATGAACAAGGGGGCAGCAACCACTGACCTGTCTTCTACTTCCCGGGTCCCAAGGTGTCCTCATGTTTCTGAACACAATACCTCCCCCGCAGGCATGTCTGCCAAAAGTGCTAAGGACCAAGGAAACATGGCACACAGGTGATGACGGACGCGGAACCGGGAGACCACTGAGGAGGCACCAGACGTGCACAAGGACCACCGAGCGGGGTAAGGCCAGTCTCCTGGCACCAAGAAAGCTCATTTCAGAGGACAGACAGGTCAGCACACCCAGCACTACAGAACACAGACACGACCAGGACCAAAGCCCTGGGCACCAGGCAGGTCTGCAGAGACCCCAGCAAGAGCCCACCCATGATTCTGGGGGCCAAAAAGGCTAAAACAAGAGACGTGAAGAGGACGGAGACACCTCCAGCCATGTTCAGAGGCTGAGAAGCTCAGTTTAGAAGCAAAGAACCAAGATGATAACGATGAAACCTGGTGAAGGGAGGCCTTGAAGAGGTGCCCAGAGTGCAGGCTGGGAGCCGTGGCGAGTGGTCCTTGGAGTTTGGGGAGCCGCCTGGCCCTGGGGCGGCAGTGCGCTGAGGGCTCCGCTGCAGGCTGTCCCGAGCACACTCCTGACCTTCCCTGTTCGTTATCTGCACCCGTCAACGCCTTCCATGTGGCGCACACAGAACACTGCAGATGCTGAGGACGGGAGATAGACAAAACCCCCAGCCCCAGAGCTCACACATTAGCAGAGAGACGGACAAGTAACAACTAAGAAAAACTGAGACGCGTTCAAGAGAAAGCAAAGCAAGGAGTTGAGGAAAGGGTGGGAAGTGAAGGCCTCACAGCCAACACCCCCTGAAGGTGGAGGAGGGGATATTCCAGGCAACCCCGAGAAGAGCAAAGGCCCCAGGGTGGAGCACCGGGTGGTGGATGACAGCAGTGTGCCCGGGGGTAGAGGCCAGGGCAGGGAGGGCAAGGGAGACCAGGACTGAGAGACGGGCCCCTGGAAAGGAGGGTTCAAGCGGTGAGGTCACACGATCCAAGGTCAGCAGTCGCAACCAACCCTCAGGCAGGCCCTGTTCTAAGCATGTTATGCACTATCACTCACCAGTTCTCACACAGCACTGTGAGAAAAAGGTTAAGGACAGAGAGGTTAAGCAACTTGCTCAAGGTCACACAGCGAGAAGGTGGTGGAGTGCTTTACCACTCAGGCAAGGTAGCTCCGGTCTGCACTGCCTTGGTATTAGACTTACGGTTGAAAAGAACAGCTCTGTGTCCAGAAAATCCCTAAGTGGGTAGATAATAGGAGGCACAAGGTTGAGAGCAAAGAAACAAATAAAGAGGCTCACCAGGCAGCCTGGACCAGCATGTCAAGCTGGAGGTGGTGAGAAACTGCCCTGAGGAGTGTATGGAGGCCGAGGAGACTCCACACTCAGGGACAGAGGTGTCGCGCGCAGAGGTGGTGAAGCCAGCGTGGGGAGTGTTCGGGCAGGTGAAGATCATAGCCTAGGTTTAGACATGGCTACTTGGCACCAAAGTAACACGTGGAGGTGTAGAAGAGGCAACCAAAAGCGTGCAGCTGTGAGAAGGGAGGCCGGGGCTGGAGACGGACATGCAGGTGTCAGGAGAGACAACGTTAAAATCAGGGACTGGACGAGATCGCCAAGGAAAGGAGCACGATCCTACAAGAGGCCAAGACTCACTTCCCTACCCTGAAGTCACAGTCAGATTACAAAAGCCCGGGGACGTGCCCCACACGGTGGGCCGGGGCCACAACAGGCTCAAAGGCTGGTCCTCCTGCCACTGCTACTGCTCCAGCTGACGGCACACTGGGATGCAAACCCGGCTCACCAAGTGGACGGTGAGCCAGCAGCAGACTTGCAGCAGGCACCCCCAGGTCCCAGCACAGTGTAAAACCAAGACACTCCGACAGCGCCCTTCACTTGGGTCCACTTGCTGGGCTGGCGTGGAGGCGCCGTCTCGGATGGTCCAGTGCTGTGGCTGCCGCCTTTCAGTCAAGCCTCTCGTTGCAGCCTTCCGCCCAACCCAGCGTCAGAATGACCTCACCCGTCCTTTTCTCATCCTGTCAGCCTCGCATCCCACACTCACAGGCGCCACTGCTGACTGGCCATCCCCCCCTCTGTGGGGTGACCGACTGCGGCAGGGTTTCTGGCCCGCTCCACCCCGCCGCCCAGGACTGGAGTCCAGTCAGCGGCCAGGACACAGGACACCTGTCTAGCATTTGGGGCCTGGCACAGTCCCCTGCCCGATCCCGGACTGCTGGGCGCCGGGTAACCGAGGCACATGCGAGCATGCAAACAAATCAAGTTCCTACCCTGAGCAACCCAGGTCCATCGGAGGACACCTGGCAGGGACCACTGTCAACAGGTGGTCACCTTCCACTTGTTTCTACCCCCGGGTCATTGTTATGACAAAACCACATCCCGATCGTCTACGTGACCCTGGGTCCGTGAGCAAGTGGTGGAAAAGACGGGCAGCTTCTCAGGTTTCCCAGGCTCTCGCGGCCGGCAGGGTCCCGGGCCGGCACCGCCGCGGTCGGGACCCTGCCCGCCCGAAAGCCGTCTACGGCTTCGGGTCCACGGGACGAGGGGTCTCCTCACACCCCGGGGCCGGCCCGCGCGCAGAGCGAGTGGCGCGGCGGCCCCCGGCCCCGGCCCAGACCGCGGCGGGCCCCGCGCCCGCGCCCGCGGCGCCTCACAAAGGCGGACGGGGGACTCGGCGTGGCCAGGCCCGCCCGCGCCCGCGCCCGCCCGCCCGCCGCCCGCCGGCCCCGCGGCCTCGGCCCGGGAGCGGAAGGGCGAGCCTCACGCAGGCCACAGCGCCGCCCACCCGCCCGGCCGCGGGGCGCCCCTCGCGCCCCGCACCTACCTCCGGCGCCCGCGGCCCGCCCGCAGCGCAGAGCCTCGCGGCCCGGCCGCCGCCGCCGCCGCCCTCCAGAGGGGCCGCGCGGGCGCTCTTCACTCGGCGGGACCCGCCTGCCGCGCGCGGCGAGCGGAGGGCGGGCCTTGGCGCGCGCAGCCAATCGTGCGCACGGCCTGTCCGCATTGGGGGAGCCGCCGGGCTGGCTGCGGAGGCCGCCAATAGGCGGCGCGCGGCGCTCGCGGCCGCAGAGCGCGGCCCAATGAAATGCGCGGCTGCGCGGGGGCGACCCGGCGCTGAGGCGGCCGCCGAGCTAACGGTCGCCGCCGGGGCGGGGCTTGGAGCGCGGAGGACGGCGGCCGCGGAGGGCGCCGGGAATGGGGGAGCGCGGGGAACGCCGGGAGCGGGGTCGCGCGGGGGACGCCGGGAGCGGGGCGTGGGAGCCCAGGGCGCGCCTCGGGCCTGGGAGAGACCGAAGGCACGCCGGCCTCCACGCTTTCCCTGTGAAGGCGGTGAGCTTAACGATAAGGGGGGCAAAGACAGGAGGGCGCCGCTGTCCGGCCCTTCTCGGCTCCCTGGTCCTGCACGAGAAGCCAGGACTGTCCCTGCCAAGGCGGGAGCTCCCCTGGCACGGAAACGGCTGCAGACCAAAGCCGGCGGTGCGGACCGAGGGCCGGACGGGGCCCGTCAGTTTGACGGCGTTACAGAGCGGCGCCCCCCCCCCCCCACCCCCCAACACTCCCTGGCTGCAAGGCCAAGGCGGTGACTTTGCAGGAGCCAACTGGGAAGACCGCTCCGCCAGGCGCCCCAGCAAAGGTGCGCACGTCCATCATCAGAGCGGATAAAGACGTGTTGCTTTGTGTCTTCAAGATGCTTCGATAAAAGAAAAGAGGGGGGAAAGCCAGTAAAGGGGCATACGGAGGGCCTCCGGAGAAGGACATGCTAAAGCCGCAAAGGCCAAAACCCGTGTGTAATTACAAAGACCCCGCAAACCCACAGGAGGGTCCTTCTACCCCCAAAATGGCCAGTGCTTTTCAAAAAATGTCAAGATCATTCAAATCAGAGAGAGACTGGGGAGCCCTCTAGGGCTGTAGGAGCAACAATTAAGTGTGATGAGGGGGTCTGCGCTCAGGCAAGGGTTATTAGTGGGACAAAGGTCAGCAGATTAGTTAACCATATTGTATCAATGCTAATTTCATGGTTGTAAACGTTTACTGTGGTTAGGTAAGGTGTTGAGATTGGATCTCCTGAAGGATATTGGATTCTTTGTTCCATTTTTCAAGTTTGTAGCAAGTTGAAATGATTTCCTAAAAAGAGCCAGGGGAGGGGTGCTGCAGGTCCCTAAGCTGAAGGCCCACCTAGGCCTTCCCTCTGCTTGCCAGGCTGCGCCATGAGGTTGGCACCAGGCACTCCACAGCGCGCACCGAGCCCTGTGGGTCTGGTTCTGGGACTCGGCCAGCTGCTGGCCTTGCCCAGTGCACTCAGAGCCCATGGAAACCCCTAACCCACCACCCTCCAGCTAGCTGCCTCACCACACTTCATTGCCTGGTGAGGTAGGGACCCCACCTACCCCAGTCAAACCTGAGACCTCAGCCCTGCACACTACAGCCAACTTCCCACTTGGCCTGGCACCAAGCAGGTGACAGACAAGGACCTTACCATGGGACTGCCCCGCTGTCTTCAGCCAGCTCCAGCATCAGAGTCACAAAGATCAATGCCTGGAAGCTGGAACTCCAGCACAAGCTGGGGGAGGAAACCTTTCCCTCTGGGCTTCTGGGTTTCCACCTCAGCCTGGCTCACTTGAGGGGGTCTCTGCCAGCACAGGAGATCAAAAGACGGGGGGGGGGGGGGTGAATCTCTGCAGACAGGAGCCCAGGCCTGACAGACTGATTAGACCTGAAGATCCCTGCATCCCTTGCTGGTGCTGTGCTCACAGGAGCCTAGGCCAGACAGGACTAGACCCGAGGTCCCTGAGGTCCCCCACTGGCTGTGCTCACAGACGTGCCTCTACATTGCTCAGCCCCAGGCCTCCAGCCTCTGTGCCTGCACACCTCCATTCGGCCGTCCTGGGGCTGAACAAGCAGTTCATTGGGGAAGGGGCACGAGAGACCCTGGCAGGGACTCAGGGATCAGATGCATCTGGTGACAAGCACAGAGGCCTCTTCTGGGCATGTCAAAGGCCCTTCCAGGAGACAGTTAACCCGGGTCCTGAATCCGCCAAACAACAGAGACCTCACTTCCAGACACTGGCCTGAGCCAAGGGGGCATGCAAAGAGCCAGCACTTTCATCCTTGGCTCTACTATCTATCTGGCTGGGGCATCAGAACACAGGGGTGGAACAGAGGAAAGGTGTTCACGCTCTTGTTCCTACCGGGAGACATGCAAGCAACACTCGGTCAATGCACAGCCTGTCAAGACAAGGGCTTTCTGTTGTGCAGCAGAGACCAAGACAGGGAGGCTGCCTCAGACAGGGTGATTGTCAGGACTTGAGCAAAGACCTGCGGGGTGGGGGAGGGGGAGTGCGGCATGGGCATCTGCGGGAGGAGCCCTTCAGGCAGAAGGAACCTCACAGCAAAGGCCCTGGGGCAGGAGCAGCAGTGAGAGCAGGGCAAGTCCAGCATGGCTGGACCCCAAGGGCCACCTGGCCTCACCCTGCCCCCTCCTGGCCTGCGGGCTGCAGGGCTGTCCCTGTGTCTCCCCAGGTGTGTAAAACAAGGTCACAATTTTTCATTTTGCTCGGCTGCCAAGACAAAGCACGCCAGTGAGGGGCTCACACAACAGAGATTTATTCTCCTGGTTCGAGGCTGGCCGTCTGAGGTCGCGGTGTCCATCACAGGCCCTGCTCCCTCTGAGGGTTCCCGGGGATGGCAGGCCCCCCTCCCTGCGTCTGGGGCCCCCGGGCAGGAGGCAGCTTGGGCCCAGCCTTTGCAGGCGTCTGTCTGTGTGCCTGCCTGTGCCTGTGTGTCCCTTTTCATAAGGACACCGCTCCTACCAATTCTCTTCTGATTACATCTGGAAACACCTGACGAGGTCACTTGAGGGGCCGGAGCCCAGCGTCATCTCCCAGGGGGCGCCCAGGTCAGCCCAGATCCACAGAACCAAGTCTGGAGTTGCTTCCTCGGGCCCGGGCTGCCCAGGAACACAGGGCAGAGGGCCCATGGGGAATGTGGGCAGCAAACATCTGAAAGCCTCTCCGGATGGCCCTGCACCAGCGCAGCGGCACCCCAAAGGCCAGCATGGCTGCCTGGGGGGGGCCTGTGAGGCAGACAGAGGGCACTGGCTGGGCCAGAGCCAGGGGCCTGGCCAATGGCGGTTGGGCGAGACGCAGGGGGGCGGGGAGCGGCACAGGCTGCCTCACAAGGGGCCACTTCCCACTAGACCATGAGGAGTGAAGAGGAGACAGAGGAGGGCTAGGGAGGCAGGGCGGGCCCAGGGTGTGCCCAGCCCACCCGAGCCATCAACACACTGAGGAAGCCAGGTTAGGCAGGGGTTGGCCGCCGAGGTGGAGGGAAGCTGGGTGCCCACACTGGATGCAGGACTCCAGGTGCCCGGACCCAGCTGAGGACAGGAGCACCAGGGTGCTCGTCCAAAGCCAGGGCCCAGCGCTGCGCGGAGGATGGACGCCACTGCCCCCTTAGCTGATGCAGAGCCCCTCCACCACCCGCGGGCCTCCACAGGCCTGACCCCACGGCTCCCCAGGGGTGCAGGGCACCACCTGCACCAGGGTCTGCGGACCAAAAGGGCAGCTCCCCAGCCCACACGGTCATTCTGTCTCACAGTTGAGGCATGGTATGCACCGGCCTCAGTTTTATTGTCAGCGTCCCCCATTCACGTACAGAGTCCTACGATGTTTAGTTTCTCGGGAGGAGAACGGCAGGGGCCTCTGTGTGCCCTCCCTGAGATGGGCCTGCCTGGAGCCCCGGAGCCCCAGGCGGCGCAGTGCGCACAGACGCCTTTCATGGACAGCCCCATGCACATGGCGCCCCTGGGCCCCAGGCTGTGTCTCTCTAGGGGGCAGGCTTTCATCCCTCCAGAGGGTCTGTCTCCTTCCAGGAGCAGGGCTGGGGGCAGCAAAGACCATGGCCAGGACAGGAGGGGCTGCGCTGAAGCGGACATCCACCCTTGTGTCTGGATCGCGGCGAGACTCACGGGACGAAGCGCATGAGGATGAGAGGCACTCGCCGCGAGGCCGGCTCTTGTAGGTGGCACGCCTGGAGCATGTATGCGTCTGAGCACATGTGCACATGCCTATGGCCTGCAGTGTGTGCACGCCTGCGTGACGTGTGTCACATGGGGCTCTGCACACGGGCAGGGGAGGCCCAGCACCCTAACTGCAGGCCACTGTCATTTCCAGGGCCTAAGGCTGGACCCCGAGCTAGACCCAGGGACACAGACAGTTCACACAGAGGGCTCTGCCTTGGGGGACGCTGGCCAGGTCACAGGCAGTACCTATGACAGGGCCTCCCGGGAGCCCCAGCCACAGTGGCTGTGGGCTAGCTCTGCAGCCGGAACTCATGGGTAGTGGTCTCCCAGCGGGTGGGGTCCGAGCCCAGCATGCTGCGCTCCGTGAAGGTCACATGCCCGTCTGCATCCACAAGGATGACCGTGTTGGTCCTGAAAGAGCCCAGGGCCCATGTTCTGTCCCGAAAGGTGCAGATCGGAGGTGGGAGGGGCCTCGCTGGGCCCCGGCCAGGCTCCAGTCTGGGTGCTCTCAGGCCCAGTGCCTCTGGGCCTCAGGGCGGGGCGGGGGGGGGGGGGCACTGAGCTGGGGGCCCCACAGGTTTCTGCCCAGCAGGACCACCCCCCTACCACTTGGCCGGTGGGTCCTGAGCTGACTAGGCAGAGCACCCGGGGCTCCCAGCACCACCACGGGGCTCCCAGCCAGGGAGGGCGGAGGCGGCACCTGCACCTGCCTGTCGTACCTGGTGCCGTAGTCTGGGCAGCGCACGCACACAGCCGCATACTTGCTGAGGATGGGTCGCACGTACTCCCTGCCCTGGGCCTCAATGGCCGGGTCTGGCAGCTGCCTGAAGGACAGAGGCGGCGTTCTTGCTGCCAGTCCGCAGCCCTGCAGCGCCCGGGAGCCCACCAGACTGGGTGGGGGAGCCACAAGAGCTGCTCCCTGCATGTCCAGGTCAGGGCCCGGAACCCCCACTCAGCCTGTTACTCGGGGCTCCGCTGTAGGGGCCACGGGACAGCGACTGCCAGCCCGTCCCTGTGCCAGGCCCCCCCAGGGCTGCCCGGGGCCCAACCACACAGGCCCCACGAACTGAAGCAGCCGGCTCACAGAGCCTCGGTGTGCGCGGGGGGCACTCACGCCTCATCGTTGCTGAGCACGTCCAGGAGCTGGGCCACCAGCGCGTCCCTGGGGAGCTCCCGGCCCCGCTCCACGGCCTCCAGGAAGAGCTGCTTCCCGAAGCACAGCTTCCTCCAGGGCGTCTCCAGCAGAGCGTTGCTCAGCCCGTAGGTCCCTGCAGGAGGCCGGGGGTCTGGCAGAGTGGGGGCGGGGGGACCGTGACCCACACTCCACCCACCCACTCCTTCTCTGCACACCTCCGTCTCCAGGAACTTGCCAGCCCTGGCTGTGGGGAGGGCTCGGGTAATTGGAATCCACCAGGGGAAGGTCCGTCCCTAAGTAGGGGGGGCCCGAGGTGGGGGCCAACCGGGAAGGTTTAGGCTGGGAACCCCGCAGCCTCAGGCCAGGAGGCTGCCCGCCAGGGTCAGCCGGGGTCAGGGAGCCCGACCCTGTAATGCCCCAGGTGCCAACACGTAAACTAGACATCATCAAAATTTTAAATGACGTGCTTCAGAAGACACCAAGGAGAAGGTGGGAAGACAGGACAGAAGAAAACATTAGAAAAATCAAGTATCTGATGGGAGACTTGTATTAGAATACATAAAATAATTCTTGCAATTCAATAACAGAAGATGACCCAACTGAAAAATAGAGAGAGGACTGAGTAGACATTTCTCCGAGTAAGACACAAGAATGACCAACAAACAGGTGAAAAGTTGCTTAATGTTATTAACTACCATGGAAATGCAAACCAAGGCCACAGTGTGACCACATCACGCTGGGGACAGCTGCGATGAGAAGTCAGCCAGTGACAAGTCTTGGCGAGACTCGTAAAGTTGCTGCTGGCAATGTAAAATGGTGCAGCTGCTTTGGGAAATATCCTGGCAACTCATCAAATGTTCAGTTACTTTATAATCTGCCAACTCCACTCGAAGTACCCACACAAGAGAGATGACGGTACCCACACTGAAACGTGGAACCAACATTCACAGCACCTAGTAGTGGGGACAGCCAAGCGTCCTTCAGTGGGCAAGGGATAAATGAGGCAGAAAACCCACAGGATGGAATACTATTCAGTCACAAATAGGAACGGAACCATCATACCACAGAAGGATGAACCTTGAAAGCGTTCCTCAAAGGGAAAGGCCAGACACAAAGGCCGGTACTGTCTGCGCCTGTCTACATAAGATACGCGGAGTGGGCAAACCCACAGAGAGAGAAAGCAGACGGTGGTCTCCAGGGCTGGGGGGTAACAGCCCCAAGGGGTGAGCTTCCCTTCTGGAGTTGGATTTTGATGGCAGCTGCACCACTTTAGGGACAGTGAAAGCGACTGAAGGCATACTGTAACGGATGGGCTGGATGCCGCGTGGTCACGGCTCGATGGAGCAGTTCCTTTTTTTCTTTTAAAGTAATATGGAGGGCTTCCCTGGTGGCTCAGTGGTAAAGAATCCATCTGCCAATGCGGGAGACAGGGGTTCGATCCCTGACCCAGAAAGTCCCCACGTGCCATGGAGCATCTCTGCCCCTGCACCACGACTACAGGGCCTGCCCTAGACCCCCTGCTCCGCAACGAGGAAAGCTACCGCAGAGAGCAGCCCACACACTCCAGTAAGAGCAGCCCCGCTCGCCACAACTAGGGAGAGCCCGTGCAGTAAGGGAGACCCAGCACAGCCAAAAATGAATAAATAGATACAATTTTTTAAAGAAACAGAAAGTGACAGGGATCAAGCGAGGTAAGCTCTGGGACGACACAGCAGTGGGGAGGTGACAAGAATTCCATCCCAGCAGCAATTTGCAGATGGGCAGCCTCTCTGGGCATGGCTGAGGGCAGCGTGGGGAGGTCCTGGCGCTGCCACAGGGGTCACAGAACTGGGGGCACCAAGGGCTCCGCGTCGGCGGAAGCAGCCCGCCTGTGGGCCAGGTGAGGCCACAGCCACCACTGGCCACAGGGGGCATGAACGGCTGCAAACAGCCCCAGGAGAGACACCAGCAGAGCCCCAGGCCCAGAAAGCGGCAAGGGGCCCCCAGGGAAGCAGCCCACCCTGCGCCCCCCGCCGGGGCGGCCTCACCTGGCACCAAGACGACAGGCTCCTGCTCCCCCCGGTTTCCATAGTAGCAAATGACGTCTCCCTTCTCTGTGCTGCAGCCGAGGGCAGAGAGGGTCAGCTGGGGCCGCCAGGGCCACACCCTTCCGCACAGGCACCACTGTTACGAGCTACCTGTGCCCGATCAGCCCGACACCTCTCTGTGCGTCAACACAGGCCTGCCCACAACTCGACTGCTGCGTCCCTGGGGCCCCCACAGGGCCCAACAGCCCAGCTCCTGAACCTCACGGCCAGGACGGATGCCCAGGGCTCCGGGGCCCCAACCTCCGTGGGTGAACAGCTCCTCCTGCCTTGGGGACAGGCCTCCCCCCACCTCTCGCTGTCCCCCCACCCCGGGCGGGGAATGTCCCTCGCCCCTTGCCCCACGTCCTCTGCCCACAGGGCCCATGGCTGGCTTGGCTGGCATCGCGGCCCCCTGGCGGCTCCGGACAGACCAACAGACAGCTCCCAAGCCCTCAGAGTACCTGGGGTCACCTCGCTGCCCTCGGCCCCATCCCAGGTAGCGCAAGGGGCCGTCCCCACCTGAAGACTCACCTCAGGTCAGCTGCAATGAGGTTGAAGCCGTTGTACAGGTGGCCTTCGGCCGAGACCTTCTTCAGGTAGGACAAGCTGTCCATGTCCGAGGTCAGGAACTGGGCCACGAGCTCACCTGTGGCAGGGGACACATGCCCATGGGAGGGCGGCAGGACTGAGCCCCTCTCCCGGGAGACAATGGTTCCCCCGGGCCAGCCCCCCCTCACCGACTGGCAGCCAAGGAGGTGAGTGCCGAGACTTCTGACTCTGAACATCTTCCTGCGGAGCCCTCACGGGGAGGTCCAGCACAAGGGGATGTCAGGGGGACAGTGTGTGTCCACAGGCCGGGGGTGACCACACAGCGGCCAGGAGCCAGGCCACAGCCAGGCCGAGATGGCTGCCGGCGTCACCAGCCAGGGGACTGCAGAGCCCCTCTCCTCACCCCACCTCCCGCCCCTGCAGTGTCCGCGAGCCCGCAGCCCCGTACCTCGGCCCCGGGCATCACGGTTCAGCCGCGGCTGCAAGTAGTTGGTGAGCGCGGCCAGCTTGCCCCGCGTGCTGACACCCAGCCACGTGCCACCCTCCTTGCCTTCCTCCATGTCCAGCCCTGCAGCAGACGACTGTGTCACCAGCAGTCCTGGGGCCGCCCAGGACGCAAACTCTGCGGGACGGGGCAGCCTGCAGGCCCACAGATCTGCGGGGTGACCTTCATCAGGGACAACAGCTGCCGTCCCTGGGACCTCCGGCCCCACACACACATGCTGGCACCTGGTGGGCGTCAGGCTGGGGCACACGCAGCACCAGCTCTGCTGCGGGAACCACGCCAGGCCCCAGCCAGGTGCAGGGACACTGGCTGTCGTCCCTGGGCAGGACCAGGCTTCACTGGGAGCCCTCCTGCTACAACCTTCCACGACCACGGGCCCACCCTGGGCAGGCAAGGTGGCTACAGCAACCAGCAATGAGCTCCTAGGCTGGTGGGGTCACTTGCTTGAAGACTGGGGTGAAAACAACTAAGTCACTAACACATTATTATTACAACACTAATAAACTGTTATAGTACGCGCTAAGTCGCTCAGTCATGTCCTACTCTTTGCAACCCTATGGACTGTAGCCTGCCAGGCTCTTCTGTCCATGGGACTTACCAGGCAAGATTACTGGAGTGGGTTGCCTTATCCTCCTCCAGGGAAATTACAATAGTAGAACTAAAAGAGGGAAAGATCTGAAAGAAGTATTGAAATAAAACTGCCCTTATTTGTACGTGAAAAAGATCCAAAAAGAATCTAAAAAAAAAAAAAAAAGCCTTCCATAACTAATGAGTAAATACTAACAAGAACTGGAAAATGAAAATTTAATTATCATTTACAAGAGCACCAAATGATTTTCAAAACACACAGGAAAATGTTACAGGAAAGACGTGTGCTGAGGACACGTGTCAGGCAGACCTGACTGAGCGACGAGCCCTGCTTGGCGCCCAGTCGCTCACGTGGCCGAGGAGCTCTGCCAGCGCGTGGACAAAGGGGAGCCCTCTGACACCGCTGGGGCAAGTGCACGCTGGTGCAGCCACTATGAAGAACAGTACGGAGGCTCCTTAGAACACTGACACAGAACTACCAAGCAGTCCAACAAGGCCACTCCCGGGTATGTATCTGGACAAATTAACGTGGAAAGACCCACATACCCCAGTGTTCACCGCAGCACTATTTGCAACAGTCACAATGTAAAAGCACAGTAAATGTTCACCAACAGACGAATGGATGAAGATGTGGTGTGTTGACACCGTGGAATACTATCCAGCCATAAGAACAAAATAACGCCGTTCGCAGCAACATGGGCAAAACCCAGAGACTGTCACACTGAGCGAAGTCAGTCACACAAAGACAGACAGACACCACCTGGTATGGCCTGTACGTGGACTCTCAAATACGGCCCAATGGCTGACACTCTGCTCCCAATGTAGAGGGCGCGGTTCGATCCCTGGTCGGGGAACTAGATCCTGCATGTGGCAACTAAAGATTCCCGACGCCGCAACTAAGACCCAGTACAGCCGAATAAATACTCTAAAAATAAAATATGACACAAATGAACTTATCTACAAAACAAGCAGACTCACAGACACAGAGAACGGACTTGTGGTTGCCAAGGGAGTGGGAGAGGAAGTTTGGGTTAGCAACGGCAAACTCGTGTATATAGGGCAAATAAACAGGGTCCTACCACATGGCACAAAACACTATACACAACATCGTGTGATAAACCATAACAGAAAACATTATGAAAAAATATATATATGCACATATGTAAGACTGAATCACTGTGTTGAACAGGAGAAACTAACGCAACACTGTAAACCAACTATAAAAAAAAAAAGGATGACAGTTCTCTCCAAATGACCAAGAGTGACCACAATCAAATGAAGACCTGGCAGGCTGGCGTTTGACAGAAATCATAGACCTAAGCATAAACAAAACCAGAAGGCTTCCAGAACCACACAGAGGAAGGTATCTTTACAATCTCACGATAGGCAAAGACTTTGGGTAAGACGCAAAAAAACCTATGACAAACCTAGACAGCATATTAAAAGCAGAGACATCACTTTGCCAACACAAGTCTGTATTGTCAAAGCTATGGTTTTCCCAGTAGTCATGCATGGATATCAAAGTTGGACCATAAAGAAGGCTGAGCACCATAGAATTGATGCTTTTCAACTGTGGTGTTGGAGAAGACTCTTGAGAGCCCGTTGGACTGCAAGAAGATCCAACCAGTGCATCCTAAAGGAAATCTGTCCTGAATACTCATTGGAAGGACTGATGCTGAAGCTGAAACTCCAATATTTTGGCCACCTGACATGAAAAATTGACTCATTTGAAAAGACCTTGATGCTGGGAAAGATTGAAGGCAGGAGAAGGGGACGACAGAGAATGACACAGTTGGATGGCATCACCTATTCGATGGACATGAGTTTGAGCAAGCTCCGGGAGTGGGTGATAGACAGGGAGGCCTGGCGTGCAGCAGTCCATGGGGTCGCAGAGAGCTGGTGGTGACTTTGCGACTGAACAACAGCAAACCCAGAATGCTCCTCGGTCCTCCTCCAGGGGCCCCACGCCGCTGGGAAGCCAGGCCAGCCCGGGCAAAGACCCCACACACAGGACCGCCACGCCCGGAGCTCAGGGCGCCGGGTCCGGCCCGCCCCTCCCCACCCCGCGCAGGACCCGCTCCTTCTTCCGGTGCCCAGCCTCCTCTGCCCAACCCTGCACGCAGGAAGCCTCCGTGGATGGCCGAGGGCCCTGGCCCATGCACACGCACACGCCCTTTGGGTGCCGGGAGCTGCTCCCAAGGGGCCCGTCTGCTCCACAGGCCCCCCATCGGCCCCCAAACTCCGGCGGCACCCCCTGGGGCCAGGGGTGCTTGAGGGTACCATAACCGCTTGTGGCTGAGCATGCGCATGTTCCGCCAGGCTGCCTCGAGGACAGCGGCCCGGACTCACACACGCGCACATGCCACCAGGCTGCCTCGAGGACAGCGGCCCGGACTCACACACGCGCACATGCCACCAGGCTGCCTCGAGGACAGCGGCCCGGACTCACACACGCGCACATGCCACCAGGCTGCCTCGAGGACAGCGGCCCGGACTCACACACGCGCACATGCCACCAGGCTGCCTCGAGGACAGCGGCCCGGACTCACACACGCGCACATGCCACCAGGCTGCCTCGAGGACAGCGGCCCGGACTCACACACGCGCACATGCCACCAGGCTGCCTCGAGGACAGCGGCCCGGACTCGTGCTGGACCAGCCCCAGTGGAGGGTGGATCCAGGTACAGCCCCCACCTTCCGGCCGCTTCCCCAGGGCACCAGGCGCGTGGAGGGCGGCGGGGACACTCACCGCTGAGGACCTCGTTGTTGCTCCCCCAGAAGTCTGCGGCCCTGGCCGGCCGGTGGTAGAACTCGTCCCTGTTGGCGGCCAGGATAAGCCTGAGGAGAGAGCATGGAGAAGGGTCTCACGAGAACTGGAGCATCTCGCGTGGGCGGATGGTCTCGGGGGAACTCCGGCGGTCTCATGTGGGCAGACCGTCTCTTGGGAACAGCCTTGGTTTTCCTCTCATTACCAAGACAGCAGTGCCTCAGTAGTCAGGATGCAAGCCCACAGAAAGGGGAAAGCGGACTTGGCCCAGCCCCACTCCCCAGTCACCAGGGACAGGGCACCAGGCACCTCCTCTGGCCCCTGGGCCCCTTCCCTGAGGACGCCGTGAAACCCCCAGCAGCGCTGAGGGCGTCCCAGGGCTGCTCTCTCCTGCACTCTGGGTCGTCTCTGGGAGGGGGCAGCTGAGGATTTCTCGGTATTCCCTTCCTGTTTAGTATTATGAATCATAGAAGTATTTATTTGGCAACTAGAAAACATGTTGATGTTTTCAGAGCACTGGTTTTGAGGTAAGAAGTTTCTGGTCAGTTTTGCCATTTAAAGTAACTGTGCGGGAAGAGCCCCTGGAGAAAGGCATGATAACCCGCTCCAGTACTCTTGTCTGGGAAACCCCATGCACAGAGGAGCCTACAGGGCTACAGGCCATGCAGTCGCAAAACAGTCCCATGTGACTTAACGACTAAAAACAACAAGCTGCTCCTCTGCTTCCAGTTTCTCGGCTTTCCATCTAGGAAGTCCATGGCCACGATCAGCAAACACAACCTCCCCAACAGGTCTAAACGAACATTCAAAGCTACCCTGAGCTCTAAAGGGACTTCTCTGGCAGTCCAGTGGTTAAGACTCCGTGCTTCTGCTGTGGGGGGTGCAGTGTGATCCCTAATCAGGGAACTAAAATCCTGAGTGAGGCTTGGCAGGGCCCAGATACCCCAAAAGACAACAGAAACAACTCCGCTTACAGGTGGTGGTCAAGTGGGCGGGGTCACCCTGAAGGTTCCCGGAGACCCAGCATCTGCTTCTGATGAGGGACCCTGCGAGCAGCATGGGCTGGTGTGGAG
Source organism: Odocoileus virginianus (assembly GCF_023699985.2). Classification (NCBI taxonomy): domain Eukaryota; kingdom Metazoa; phylum Chordata; class Mammalia; order Artiodactyla; family Cervidae; genus Odocoileus; species Odocoileus virginianus. Next base: position 68,094,820 of record NC_069685.1, on the reverse strand, counting down.
CCGGGGACCAGCCTGTACCCCTCAAAACCGCCCAAGAGTACCATTCACATGGACGCCTGACTCCATGAACGCTGACTTGTGGGGAACACTGGCTTGTGCACCCCAACACCCACACAATTATCGTCTCAGCCAGGTGATCAGCTCGGGGCCCCGGGGGCGACGCACGTGCTGGCTGGCAGAGTCTCCGCTGCTGCAGGGGTAGTCCCCTGAAGCCACAGGACCAGATCGCCTGGTCTCACCTGTCATGGGCCAGGGTCACTCTCCTCCCGGAGGTCACCTGCAAGCTCTAGCCATGGGCCCATCCAAAAGCAGCAACCCCTTTGAGGTCAGAACCCCCCCCCAGGACACACCCCCTGTGAACTCGGGGTCACCTGATTCAAGATTTCCATCATTTGGCAAAATATGGAGGCAAAGTGCTGGGCAACAACAGGCACGGGGGCACAGAGGCCGGGACCTCCCACAGCGGTCATACCCAGGCAGGGCACGGGGGGTGGGGCGGGTGTGTCGAGCCAAGGGCAGCCCCAGGAAGGCCCGACACTCCTGCATGTGGCCAGGTGCGCAGCCTGGAAGGCAGGTCAAACCCGAGGGCACCTGAGGGGTCGTGCCGGGGGTAATGGCAACGGGAGGTGACGAGAAGAGGGGTGGGTGCCCCAAAACAGGGCAGTGGGGCGACAACACGGGCGCAGCACAGGGCACAGACGAGGGGTCCAGACGGCCTCTGCCGAGCCACTCATGCAGCCCAGGCCCCCCTGCACGTGCCCCAGCCTCCCAGATGTACCCCAGCCCCCCACCAGCCACACTGTCTCCCTCCCCCCACACCCCCGAGGGCGCTCTGCCGAACAGCCCACAGGACACGTGCTCTCAGCCGGTCGGCCCGGATCACAGGAGAGCTCGGCAACGTGGCACCAGCGTCCATCGCCGCCCTTCCCAGGGCTCTGCAGCGGCTGCGGGCCCAGTGTTATCAGCAGAGGGCACTGGAGGGACGCTGCTGGGGAGAGGTTTTCGCTCCCTGACTCGGGGCACAGCCCAGACGGTGGCCAGTGCAAGCGGGCAGATTCCCAAGTGCCCAGAGAGCTTCTGGCCACCCAGTGTGGCAGCCCGGGCTGGGGCTCAGCCCAGTGGTGGAGGGCGGGCTCTGCCCCCGGGCATCCGGACCCCACAGTGGCTAATAATCCCACGCTAGAGCTCCCTGCTCTAATCACAGTCCTAGGGCTCTGTCCACTGGCTGGACCCCGACTCCCACCTAGCTCTGATGGGGGCTGTCGAGGGCCAGCTCCCAGCCCCCAGCCTGGCCCTGCAGCCTACTCCCCCGCAGGAAGGGGATGCTGGGCACCATTCATTCCCTAGCCTGGAGTGAGTGGCCTCAGCCACACGTCAGGCACCCGAGGAGCAGCTGAGATGGCCCAGGCCCCGGGACAGTGGCGACTGCCTGGAGTGAGTGGCCTCAGCCACACGTCAGTCAGGCACCCGAGGAGCAGCTGAGACGGCCCAGGCCCCGGGACAGTGGCGACTGCCTGGAGTGAGTGGCTTCAGCCACACGTCAGGCACCCGAGGAGCAGCTGAGATGGCCCAGGCCCCGGGACAGTGGCGACTGCCTGGAGTGAGTAGCTTCAGCCACACGTCAGGCACCCGAGGAGCAGCTGAGATGGCCCAGGCCCCGGGACAGTGGCGACTGCCTGGAGTGAGTGGCCTCAGCCACACGTCAGGCACCCGAGGAGCAGCTGAGATGGCCCAGGCCCCGGGACAGTGGCGACTGCCTGGAGTGAGTGGCCTCAGCCACACGTCAGTCAGGCACCCGAGGAGCAGCTGAGATGGCCCAGGCCCCGGGACAGTGGCGACTGCCTGGAGTGAGCGGCCTCAGCCACACGTCAGTCAGGCACCCGAGGAGCAGCTGAGATGGCCCAGGCCCCGGGACAGTGGCGACTGCCTGGAGTGAGCGGCCTCAGCCACACGTCAGTCAGGCACCCGAGGAGCAGCTGAGATGGCCCAGGCCCCGGGACAGTGGTGACTGCCTGGAGTGAGTGGCCTCAGCCACACGTCAGGCACCCGAGGAGCAGCTGAGATGGCCCAGGCCCCAGGACAGTGGCGACTTTGCAGCAGCTGCACTGGTGACTCGTCTGTGGTCGGGGGTCACAACCCAGCCTCCCTCTCCATGTGGATCAGTGTTGGGGGATCCCCACCACGGAGCTGTAAGACAGACGGGTGCCCCCCAGAGCCAGCAGCCCCTCCCTGGTCTCAGACTCCTGCCTGCTCCGGCGGGTCCCCCAGTGCCCCTGACCCCCGCACAGGCGGCCCTCACGATGCTGGCTGCCTGCTGGCCCGAGGCTCCAGCCCCCAGGCCAGTCTCCCTCACTACCACTCTTTCCTACTGCCGCCAGGTCCCCAGCTGGGGGCATGGGGCTGTGCGCACATACACTCCATCCTCCGTCCTGCCCACGCGGCCGTCTCCAGCAGCTAAGTCTGAGCACCTCTGCACGTCGACTCGGGGTCCCTGCCCCAGGAGGAACCCCCTGTGGGGCCCATTGAGCAGCTGCTGTCGGGGAACCAGGGCGCTGGCCTGTGCCCCCACCCGGCACGCGGTGCCCACGCAGGCTCCCGAGGACGGTGGGCTCCCGAGGCCGAGCAGGACAGTGGGTGCAGCCCGGGGGGGTTACCTGTATGCATTTTTGGAAACAGGGCGAGGATCAAACTTAAAGAAGATGATGCACATGAGTCCCAAGGGCGGGCTTGGCTCCAAGGGTCACGAGCTCTGCAGGAGAAGGAAACATGCTGAGTGAATGGCAGACGACAGGAGTACCTCCCCAATCGGCAGGCCCGCCTTGTCCGAACTGAGCCAGGCTTCAGTGCCCAGACCCTCGCTGGACGAGGGACCTGCGTGGTGCATGCTGCGATGCTCGCCCGTCTCTGTAAACGTGCTCTGAGGCAGTGGCCAGACACTTCCCCGAGGCCAGTGACCTCGCTGGCCCTGGTGGCTGGAGATCGCTCCCTGGTCTGGGGTCTGAAACAGCATCTCCCATCTCAGGACTCACAGGAGGACGTTGCCAGCACACCAACCCACCTTCAAAGCAGGCGAGCAGGTACGGGAGCCCTGGCCGCCCTGCTCGGAGACGCCGAGGAGGGCCGGAGCCCACGGCCGGCACCAAGGCCGCGACCGCAACGCAGAGTCACGCAGCAGCCGCCTGGCTCACGGCCGCCAGCGGCCCCTCCCCTCACTGCCCTCACGGGTCTGACAGAATGGCCAGCAGACCTGGATGCACCCGGAACTCTCCCCGGCTGTGCCCACAGGCCCGGCGGGACCCCCAACTCAGCCCCGTGCTCGTCCAGGCACAGGTGTGCTGACGGCCAGTCCACCGACCTCTGCTCTCAGTGAGGTGCCACGGCCATGCAGGGGAGACGCGGCCATGGTGACCAGTGCCGTGTGCGGGAGCCCAGGGCGCCACACCACCCGCAGCGCACACACAGAGGGCCCCCGGGTGGTGTGGACAGGCCGGGTTCCCACCCATCAGGGACCACTGGTGCCCAGCGTCCCAAGAGTCCCCGGCAATCCCCATCCTGTGGGTAGACCACTGGGACCAACCTCCTTGGTAAAAGTGACTCAAAACACTTGAAAAAACATGGAAAATCCTCAAAGCCAAGAACTGACAAGGTCATGCAGGATTTAGCTGACATCTGAGAGAACACAGAAATCCAGGGAAGAAAGAGAGCAGAAAATGGTGCCCATTCCTGCCCCAGGGCCCGCCATGGCGCGACCTGGGCTCTGGCGGCCTCGGGGATGAGGAGACAGGGACCCAGCGTGCCTGCACGGCCACACGGGGGCTGCAGGGAAGGTGCACAGAAGTGAGGGGGTCTCTAAGAAGCGCCATGTGCAGAGCCAGGGACGCCCGGGGTGCCTAGGGACTTGGTCTGAGGTGCGTCTGCACTGGCAGGGCCCCTGGGCACACTGAAGTGTCCATCTTCATCCCAGACTTCCGAGAGTCTCTGGAGTGATTTCCAGGACAGAGAGCAGTGCGGTGGAAAGACCCGCATGACGAGATGGCGCACCGCAAGCAAGAAGCGGCAGGGCCCCCCCACGTGTCCCACGACCCCGCCCGTCTGAGCACAGGCCCCCCACACGTCCCACGACACCACCCGTCTGAGCACAGGCCCCCCACACGTCCCACGACCCCGCCCGTCTGAGCACAGGCCCCCCACACGTCCCACGACACCGCCCGTCTGAGCACAGGCACCCCCCATGTCCCAGGACACCGCCCTGGGTGCCCGTCTGAGCACAGGCCCCCACCACGTCCCATGACACCGCCCGTCTGAGCACAGGAGAGGGGCTCGGGGCCACGTGTGCGGAGAGGACACCAGGGGCCTCCCAGCACCAGAAAGACCCTCCAGAAGCAATGGCCTCAGGGACCTCCCTGCACGCCCAACACAGGGGCGCGGGTTTGATCCCTGGTCGGGGAACTAAGGTAGGGGAGCCCCGCAGCATGGCCGTGAACAAAAGAGAAGAAACAGCCGCACGGGTGAGCGTGAGACCTCGGCTGACGGTGCTGGGGCAGGTCAGACACGGAAGATGGGACAGTCAGCGAGATCACCCAGGAGGCAGGGCAGGGAGACGGGTGGCCGCTGGGTGCCTCAGGACCTCAGCATCCCATCTGCCCCATGACCAGAGTGCTGCACCCGAGACACAGACCCGCGCCCGCCCGGGGGCTGCTCACTCCTGGACACACGGACGCCCCAGGCGGGTCAGCCAGGGCCATCTGCGGCGACCAGGCTGGCGGCGGGTAGCGGGAGGAGCCCCGCTGGGTTCCTGCCAACCCCCAGCCCCGCCAGGACAGAGGGCCACCTCACCGGGAACACGCCACGCTGAACGTGCCCTCCCTGGCCTGCCCTCCCCCACCATGTCTAGCCCAGGCTGTGTGCCGGGGCCCAGGGGTGGGGGGGGACACCAGCCACTGCTGAGCACGGACGCAGAGCCCCTCTTCCACTTGGCTACAGGGCCCCCGCGGGGGGTCCGAGCCACCCAGGGCGGGGGTAGACAAGCCCCCAGGAGGCAGCGGTGAGCAGGGCTCCCAGTACCAGGAAGGCCGCAGTGGGTCTCCGGGCAGGTGTGGGCGCGGGCCCAGGGCTGCAGCCTCGGTGCAGACGCGGTCATCGGGAGGGAGGGGCCGGAGGAAAGCCAGCCCCTGGGGAGGGGACCATCAGGAACTGCCTTTCTCTCCAGTCCCTCGCCCCCCACTCAGCAGGCCTGCTGCCCCGGCCCGTCCCCATCCCAAGTCTCCCTGCCCCCATGCCCTCCTCCAGTGCCTCCTCCCAGCCTGCCCTGCCCAGGCCCTGTGGGCTCGCAAGAGGCTCCATATCCGCTCTGGGGTCTGAGTCCTCCCTGACAGCCCCGCTGCCACCCAGGGCTCCCAGGGCAAGCCCTGGACACTGCACTGGTGTCGCCCCACAGCCCCGCAGCAGGGCACGCAGGCGCTCCCCTTTGCTTGCTTCCCGAGACTTCCGAGGTCAGGGCGGGGCAGTGAACCTGGGGCTCAAGGTCCCAGTGCTCCAAGTGAGCCGGGGCTCCTCCTCTCCGAGTGACACCGAGGCCGGGGTCAGGATGAGATCATCCTGAAGGACACCAGGCCAGGGGTGTGGGGACGCCGTTCCTGGCCCTCTAGGGGGATCCCCACCCTGCCCAGCCCAGCTCCACCTGCAGCCCAGGGTGCCCACAGGCCCAGGGCAGCCTGAGATGTCAGAACTCTGCGGTCCTGGCACGGCCCTGAGGGCCGGGTGGGCGCATGGAGGTGGGTGAAGCTGGGGGCACCGGGCGCTGGAGGAAGCTGTCCAGCCTGGCGGGAGCTGTCCAGCCTGGCGGGCTGGGGGGCCGCGGTAGTGACAGCCCCCTGCCAGGGGTGCCAGCCACAGTCGGACACCAGCCGCCCACCCTCTGCGGGCAAGGGGGCTCGGTCCGCAGCAAGCAGGGTGGCCAGGGGGACCCAGACCGGGAGGCAGGATCCCCACTGATGGGGCGGCTGTCATGGAACTCAGCTCTCTGGGCTCGGGACATGCAGATCCAGAGCAGAGCAGGCCGCAAGGCCACAGGCGGGGCAAGGACAGCGGCAGCCAGTTCCCAGGCAGGCTCCTCAGGCTCCTCCCACACCAAGTGCCGGGCGGTGTCGTCGCTGAACCCACATGCATCTCGCTGGGGGTGCAGCCAGGCCCCAGACAGGTGCCTGGGGAAGGAAGCCCCCAGACAGCAGCGGCCTGGGCGGAAAGAGGACCAGAGCGTGGACACTGAGAGACGGCTGAGCACCCAGGGGGAGGGAGCGGCATCCCCGGGTGACCCAGGAGTCTCCGGTTGGCTGTGTGCTTCCAGACCTTTCTCGGCAAAGCACAGTGCATACCGGAGTCATCACTCACACAGGACCCCGCCACCCCGTCTTCCTGCCCACTGGCCGTCAGTCCGTGCCCCCCGTGGCAGGAGGTGCTCTGTGCATCTGCTGGCCGCTGTCCCTCAACACGGTGGCCGGGGGGTGGCCCTGCCGCTGCCTGAGTTGTCCCCGTGAAAACCTGCCCGTCCTCCCAGAGGGCGTCTCTGCATCCAAGCTTCATGGCACGTGCCCCCTCGTCCCAGAGCAACACCCCTTTCTCCTGAGCTCCACACACAGCTGCCTTTAGGCTCCATTCTCGGACGTGTCTGCCCAGGTGGAAGGTGTGAGCCAGGGACCCCCGTGCTCCCAGGCGGAGATGTCCTGTCTGCACCACCAGGCCTCCCCGGATGCCCACCACACGACTCCTTGGGGTCGAGCTTTGGCACACGCTGCACTATCTCGGGGCGGGAGTCCCCTGCTCAGCTTTTCACAGAAGCCGCTGACACTGACGGATCTGGCACACCAGGCGCCCGTGTTTGTGAAGTGACACGGGTGAGGAAGTCCGCTCCCGGAGCCGGAGGCCAGCCTGCCTGTCTGGGGACCCACAGGGGTCCCCAGTCTCAGTGCCCCTGGCAGGTACACACCCTGATCTGGGCGGCAGCCTGTGGGGCTCGCTCTGTGCCATCCCACGAGCTGGCCACTTAGAACAGGTGCCCTTCCTGGGGGGAACCGGAGCACCCTCCCGGAGCTGCCCACGAGAAGACCTCGACAGACCCTGCCCTCCTTCCCCACGGGCTCTGAGATGTTCTGGAGGCGGGCAGGAAGAGGGGTTCTCGGTAGACCGGGGACACCAGATGCAGCCCCGGCTTGGAGCGGCCAGTGGCCAAGAGACTGGCACAAGGATTCATGCACTCAGGTGGCCGCTGGCTGGGGTGGGGCCTACACCCTCAGCTAAAGAAGCAAAGAGGGCACCTGGACAAGGGGGCATACCTGGGGACAACAGGGAAACACCTGGGGACTAAGGGACACAGCTGGGAACCAGAGGCGAACACCTGGGGACAGGGAACACACCTGGGGACTGGGGGGACACACCTGGGGACAGGGGGACACACCTGGGGACTGGGGGACACACCTGGGGACAGGGGGACACACCTGGGGACAGGGGGGAACACCTGGGGATGGGGGACACACCTGGGGACTGGGGGACACACCTGGGGACAGGGGGACACACCTGGGGACGGGGGGAACACCTGGGGATGGGGGACACACCTGGGGACCGGGGTGAACACCTGGGGACTAAGGGACACACCTGGGGACTGGGGGAACCACCTGGGGACAGGGGGGAACACCTGGGGATGGGGGACACACCTGGGGACCGGGGTGAACACCTGGGGACAGGAGGACACACCTGGGGATGGGGGACACACCTGGGGACGGGAGGAACACCTGGGGACGGGGAGACACACCTGGGGACCGGGAGACACACCTGGGGACCAGGGGGCACACCTGGGGACAGGGGGGGCACACCTGGGGACCGGGGTGGAACACCTGGGGATGGGGGACACACCTGGGGACCAGGGGGCACACCTAGGGGCGGGGGGCACACCTGGGGACGGGGGGCACACCTGGGGACGGGGACACACCTGGGGACAGGGGGACATACCTGGGGACAGGGAGACATACCTGGGGACAGGGGTGAATACCTGGGGACGGGGGGGCACACCTGGGGACCGGGGGGCACACCTGGGGACGGGGGACACACCTGGAGACACACCTGGGGAGAGGGGGGCACACCTGGGGACAGGGGAACATACCTGGGGACAGGGAGACATACCTGGGGACAGGGAGACATACCTGGGGACAGGGGTGAATACCTGGGGACGGGGGACACACCTGGGGACCGGGGGGCACACCTGGGGACAGGGGGGCACACCTGGGGACAGGGGAACATACCTGGGGACAGGGGTGAATACCTGGGGACGGGGGCACACCTGGGGACCGGGGGACACACCTGGGGAGAGGGGGGCACACCTGGGGACAGGGGGGCACACCTGGGGACAGGGGAACATACCTGGGGACAGGGGTGAATACCTGGGGACAGGGGCACACCTGGGGACCGGGGGACACACCTGGGGACCGGGGGACACACCGGGGGGCACACCTGGGGACAGGGAGGCACACTGGCCAGAGGAGTCAGGAGTGGGGGACCCATGAATGCAAGCGGTGGGGGAGTGGGTGCGGGGGAGGGATCCAAGGGCCTGGCAATCACTCTCCTCCAGCTGCTCCCTAGGGCTCTGGGCAGGGGGTGACCGAGCCCTGGGGTTGGCAGGTCCACTCCTTCTGTCCCCCACCGCACACTCTTGGCAGAAAGCAGTCAAGGCCAGCAAGCCAGCCCATCTGGCCTGGAGCCAAGGCGCCGGGCACCCTGCCCACCACGCGGGGCGGAGCTTGGAGCTCCAAGCAGGAGCTGCTCACAAGTGACGTGTGATGCGTGACTCCACGGCGGCTGCCAGCACAGGACATAAACACAGGGGGACACCAGCCCAAACTAATCATGCAGAGCAGCCGGCTGCCCACCCCGCCACCGCCCACCGCACCCCTTCCCCGCCCAGGACTCCGCAACCCAGCTCTGTGGCTCTGGCTGATAAGTAGCATTTCACAATGACACATTTTCTACAGCGACAATGTTTCCTGAGATCTTAGAGCCATTTGAGGGGCACTCATTCAGCCTCACAGTGAGTGTCACTGTCCCTTCAGGGTTCAAAAGAGCAGCACCAACAAGGGACGCAGGGAGTCATGGCGCACGCCGGACGCTCTGCACTTTGGTCCCCATCCCCCCACAGGAACACGGCTTCCCCACAAGCCGGGGGCTAGCCCTGCAGCTCAAGGGGTTAAAGGGAGGAAGGGGGCACTCCCATCAGCCCCTAAAAGGAGTGTGGAAGCAAGTACTTCTACTGGGCATGGTCTTAAGGACCCGGGAGAGACACCAGGTGGTGGGGCCTGGGCCTCTTCACTGTGAAGCGTGTATCCAGCACTTCTGCAACCTAGAAAGAAAGTTGAGAAGGAGGAAACACAGCTGCACCGACACCCTGAAAAGGGAACTCAGTGGCCCAGGGGTGACCTTGTTCTCTCAGAGCCCATCACCAAACCCCCAAGGTCCAGACCAACCAACTGTCCTCACACACTGGCTGACAGACCTACACTCACACACCCAGGGTGTCAGTGACGAGTGTGGCCCCACTTGCAGTGGCCTCCCTGCCCAGGGCCACGGACAGACACCCTCAGAAGTAGCACGCAGGGCACCAAGCGGCCAGGAGGGGCCTTCTAGAGCCGTAGCCAGCACAGGATTAAGTCCCCAGGACACCACACGTGATTGTACCAGGATGAAACACGACCTAAGTGACAGCCCAGAAATGAACACACAAAGAGCCCGCAAGCTAGTCCTAACAGCTCAGGGACGGGGCGGCGGGGCAGAGCAGACGGCTGGAGGCCTGGTCCGAGGGGCCTGCATCCTGCTGACACACCAGTGACAGAAAGCCACGGTACTGGGGTACGCGTGCTTCTGCAGTCAGCGGTCAGGGGTCCCAGCAGGTGGGAGTGCCAGGACAGCACCCTCTCCCCACCGGGAACCCTGGGCCCCAGGGAGCAGGAGTGGAGGCTCTGCTGTATCCACCTGCCAACACACTCACCCTCTCACCCCACCCCACACGATAGGTCACTCGAGGCAGGAAGGCTTCTGGGAGAGGGGCGCAGGAAGACAGGCCAGCCTAGCTCTGAGTGACCTTGGGGACACCACTGGCCCTCAGCCTGAGTTTTCTTCACTGTGAATGCCGTCGTCTGGCCAACAGACACTTGCCCTGAAAGGCTGCCCAGAGGACAAGGCGCAAACAGCAGAAAGCAGTTCCCAGGAGCTCCCGGCTGCAGGCACCCCTCACAGCTCTATCCCTTGTCCACCAAGACCAAAAAAGCAAGACACCAGTGGGCAGGCCCACAGCAGGACAGCAGGGCAGCCCTGGCTAACCACGGGACTGCCCCAGCAGAGGCCAGCTGGGCCTCAGGAGCTGTCCAAGGGCAGAAGGCCCACACCAGATCTGTGGCCCAGAGGCGCGCGGGGCAGCTGCTGGGGCAGGTGTATCTTCAAAACCAGTGGCTACAGGGCCTTACCCAGGGTGCAGCCCTGCCCAGCCCCTTGCCCTGAACTCCCGTGGGGAGGGCCTGACGACCGAGCCAGCCCAGGAAGGCCGTGTCCAGGAGCGCACATGACCCGGCCCCGGCTGCCTCCCCGGACAGGCATCAGCTATCCCCTGTAGCAGGGCGCAAGGAGGAAGCAACGTGACTCAGGTCTCCCCGGCCCACCGCCGCGTAGCCCACCCACCCTGGCAGGGACACCGGCCAGGCCTGCGGGGCCCGCGCCCCGTCCCGGCGGGGACACTGCAAACGCGGTTTCAGGAACGCGAAGGACGCTCCGTCGGCCGGGGTCGGCTCGGTCTCCGACCGGACCGGGCGCTGGACGGGCAATCACCGCGTCGAGAAGGGGAAATCGGGGCGGGCGCGGTGGCCGCTGCCGAGTCCGAGCCCCGCGCCCCGCGCCCCGCGGGGAGCGCCGCCCGCCTCCCGCATCCCGGCGCGCACTCACCGCCTCCGCCACGGCCGCCGACTTCCGGGTGCCGCGCCCGCGCGCCGCAGCCGCCACCGCTCAGGCCCCGCCCCCCGCCGCCCGCGCGCTCGCCATTGGGCAGCCATGCTAGGGGGCGGGGCGTCGCGGCGCGAGCCCGGACACCATTGGCTGCCCACGCCGTCGCTCCGGGCTGCACCTCCCGGCGCCCCGCCCCCGGGGCTGCGCCAGGCGCCCGGGGGCGCCTCGTGACCCCCGCGGGCAGGACGGTGCCGGCCCCCAGCCCTACTCTCGTGGACAAGTTCCTGCCCGCCCAGCGGCCAGCGCTGCACGGGGCCCTGCAGGAGGCCATGCCTCCCTGCCTCCCCAGTCCATGCCTGTAAACTGGCCATCTTTCCCCATTAGCAGTTCTGACCGCAGATATCCTTGCTGCGCTCAGGACAGACGTCGGACCGGTCACCGCAACCGTTCACCCGCCTCAAGGCTGTTGGCAGGGCCGACTCCAAGATGCAGGGCTGCCGGCCTGATCTCCACACCATCGCAACTGAGCAAAAGCCACTGACTAGATCCTTTACCGGTGGACAGAGGCGTTCGCTGCGGCTCCCTGCCCACAGTGTCCTCTGGGCCGTCTGGGGTCTGAGTGGAGATTCAGAGGCCCAGGGCTTGCTCCAGATGGGTCCTCAGCAAACTATGACGAGGATGACAATTATATTAAGGTTGCTAATAATGGTGCTTCCAGGTGGCATAGTGGTAAAGAATCTGCCTGCCAATGCAGGAGATGCAAGAGATGCTGGTTTGATCCCTGAGTCTGGAAGATCCCTTGGAGGAGGAAATGACAACTCACTCTGCTCCTGTATTCTTGCCTGGAAAATCCCATGAACAGAGGAGTCTGGCGGTCTATATATAGTCTTTGGGGTCAGAAAGAGTCAGATAGGACTGAGCACACACACATAACAATGTGCTTTGTTGTTGTTCAGTAATTAAGTCGTGTCCGACTCTTTGCGACCTCGTGGACTGCAGCACACCAGGCTTCCCTGTCCCTCACTATCTTCTAGAGTTTGCTCAAATTTATGTCCTTTCAGTCGGTGATGCCATCCAACCATCTCATCCTCTGTTGCCCCCTTCTCCTCCTGCCCTCAATCTCTCCCAGCATCAGGGTCTTTTCCAATGAGTTGGCTCTTCACTTCAGTGTGCTAAGTGCTCTAACCCAGCATTCCAGGACACAGCTCTCATTTCTCCATTTTACAGATGCAAACATCGAGGCTTAGAGCAATTTTGTGTCACTTGCTTGAAGTCAGAATTAAGTGGCCAGTGGCAGTGGCTGGATTAATTTCACAACCCTGCAGTGAGGATGTAGGTGCCTGATCCTTTCTTGGAGATCTGATGCCCTGTGGAAACTGGGACTCAGCAAGGGCAAGGGCCAGACTGGTATTAACCCCAGGCATGATTCCATCTCAAACCTGCATGACACCCCTAAAAGCCCATTCCACTTCACTGTTGTGCTGTCTCATCTGTGCTACTCCTCGAGGTCCACAGAAGCCCTTTGCAGGCAAGGAAAGCAAGGACTCCCTGTGTCCCGGGGCTCTGCCTGTCCTGGGGCTCCCCGTGTCCCAGGACTCCTCCTGTCCAGGGACTCCCCAGGCCCCCCAATGGCCAGGGCTCCGCCTGTCCTTGGGCTCCCTGTGTCCCAGGGCTCCCCATGTCTCAAGGCTCCCCCTGTCCTTGGGCTCCCCGTGTCCCAGGACTCCTGGCCAGCAGGTGGCAGACCTAGCAAGAGACACTCAGTCCTCCTCGCGCCACCTGGCAAGAGTCAAGCTGGGTGGTGCCAGTGATTCCCCTCTGGGCAGCTGGATTCTGCAGTCCATCTGAGAGGTGGTAGTGTTGGATAAACAGAATCTGGGGCTTGGAGGCGAGTGGCCATGCCCAGGGGGGACAACAGGCAGCAGCCGCAGAGTGATCTGCCCCAAACCACTGGGCCCAGAGGTGCGGGACCCCGAGTGGCCAAGCCCTCCTGACCAGCACCTTCCCATTATCTGCAAAGGGGATGCAGCCATGCTTAGGTTGGGGAGGTGGAAATCTCATTCCACTGTCAGCCAATGAGATGGGTCGGGGTGGGGGGGGTCTCAGGGCCACCACGGGTTCCCTGTCACCCTACCTCTGAACACATACATCCTTAGATGGGAGCTCATAACCTTGTGTGGTCACCCTTTTGACCTCAAGCAGTTGCAGCTGTTGGGAACTTCTAACATCCAGCAGAAACCTGGCTCTCCCTGCAGCTTTTCATACGTGCCCGAGGGATGGCCTTATAGAGCTGGCTAGAAGCCAGGTGGAGGGTGGGTGAGAGGGAGAGACGGGGCTCCTGGGCCCTGTGGTGGTGGGCCAGGGGCAGAGGCCACCTTCCTTGAACTCTGACTCTTTCCAGCCCCCATCTGCAGCCTGGGTCAGAGAGGGAGGCCAGTCCCCGTGTCCTGCAGGGTGGGCGGAGCCCATGCAGTCGTAAATTCACCCCTGAAGGAAGAGAAAAGCCACTGTTCCCCGAGAGGTCCCACCCACTAGGGCCTCCACAGTGGGAGCCCTGGGGCGATGAGGGTGAGAGACCGACCAGATGGACTGGGTTGGAGCCCCACCGCCTCCTCCCAGTGACCTAAAGCTGGCGAAAACCTCTCTATGCCTCGGTGGGTCTTCCGTCTGTAAAAACGGGAGGACAGCAGAACGCTCCCTCGCGTACTGTGGGAATACAACTGGTGCCAATGGGTGGGCGCCGCGTGCAGCCAACAGCAGGCGCTGGAGGAGGATACCCGGGAAACTGGGGGTGACGATAGGGCCGACCGGCCCAAGTCCGGGGATGGGGCTCCAGGCCTGCCCCGCTCCCCGCGCGGGCCGCATGGCCCGGGTACGTCCTCGAAGGAGGCCGGGAGAGGGCGGCCGGCAGCCCGGGCCACAGCCGCATAGGTCCCGGCAGGTGCCCCGGCCTCCGCCGCTCCACGAGGGGCCGTGGTCGGCAGAGACGGACACCCCCAGCGCCCAATGGCAAGCCGGCGTCTCCCCGCGCTCGTCCAATCGGCGCCGGTTGCCGGGCCTCCCGACCAATGAGAACAGTGGCGGCGGCGGGGAGGGGCGAGGGTCGCGGCGCCGGCAGGCCGGCTTTGCGCACCGGAGGAGCAAGGGGCGGAGGGCTGGCCCCGGTTGCGCGGGGCGCTGACGGTGCGCCCCGCACCGGCGCAATCGGAGGCCCCCGGACGGTCACCCGCGCCCGCCCGGGGACGCCGCGCGCCGAGGGACAGGCGGACGCCCGTCTGGGGCGGGGGCCGTGCTGCGGCACCGCCCACAACCGCGCTCCAGGTAGGCTCCGGCCGGGAACCCGGGTCGGGGTCGGGGCCGGCATCCGGGCTGCGGGCAGGGCAGGGGCCGGAATCGAGGTCTGGGCAACGGTCCGTGCCGGGGATCCAGGCCGGCCCCGCTCCACCCGCACCGCGCCGCGGTGCGCGAGATGCCGGACCGGCGGGGGCGGGTCTCTTTGTGCGCGGCCTGGGGTCCTGCCCGGCCGGCCGTGCGCCTAGCTCCGCGCACCCTTCCGGTCGCGGCGCAACCTGAGCCGTGTCCGCCCTACTCGACCGGGCGCCTTGGGCCGGCGCTACGCAGCCACGGAAACTTTCCATCGGCCTAGCGGATCAGGGGCTGGGGAACTTTCCCGGGGCGGCTAGCCACCGGGAAGCACCGGCAAGGCGGGGACGGGGAATGCCCCGGCGCCGGCGCCGCGCCGCGCCCGCCGCCCAGAGGACGAGGGAGGGAACGCTGCCCGGGGTCCCTGCCCGGAGCCCCAACTTGGCTCCCCCTCCTCGCCTGCCCTGCGCCCCGCTGGTGGGGCCCCAACCGCTGGTGTGAGGCGCGTTCCCCCCGACCCGGAGTGGGACTCGGCCCAGATTGGCTGTTAACCTGAACGCGCAGCCGGAGATCCCCAGCCTGCCTCTTTTGCTCTTAAATAAATATTGGGTTACTACATGTCACCATTTCTAACCTCTGCACAACGTGTCACAGTGAAAACAGGAGTTGGAGACTCCCGTGCCCCTTTCCCTTTAACCCAAAGGTGTTTAGGAACAAGAACAGCTGCTCCAAGGGTCTCATTCCCTGTGTAACCCCCCCACACACCCCTTTCACAGGTCACCCGAGTCGCCGTGCAGGGCACACACCAGGTGAGGGTCTATGAGCCCAGGGGCGTCCTCGCAGTGAGGGCATGCCCAGCCCAGCACTGGGAGCCTCGGGGTCTAGGCTCCCGGAGGTCCGCCGGGCCCAAGCAGGTCCCATCTGCCCTGCCTCAGTGTATCTGGACCTACAGCAGTCAGTTCCCGAGCAGGTGGTCTGGGTCTGGGGTTCAGCCACAGCGTGTGGAGCTGTGAATCTGGCACTTGTGCTTTCCCGCAGCCTCGCTCGTCCCTTCCACAGTGCCCTGTCTCTCCCCCGTTGCCCACACCCCCGAGTCTGAGGTCCACTGGCACCCAGCCCAGGGCCAGGCATAGAGCACGCACTGCGCTCAGGACTCTGGTCTGGCCATGGCCTGGGGAGGAGGTCCCGCAAGAACAGCCCGGCCAGCCCCTACCCCGCTCTCAACATGGCGGGGCACGATGCCTGCTAACCACATGCCTCCTGGAGGAGTGGGGCCCGCCCTCAGTCCTGCCAGGCTAGAGCTGCCCCTCAACCCAGCCTGGGCCGCATGCCTCCCCCCAGGGTGGCCCCTCAGGTCACTTCTCGGTCCCAGGAGTCCCTCTGCGTCTCCCGGTTTCCTCGGGGGCTGCACCACCAGCCCCATCTGTGTTGCACGGGATTGAGGTGGGTTCCCTCCCCTCCACCCCGGGGCGACCAGTGAGATCCTCCACCTCCAAGAGGAGCCAAGGGGTGGATGGAGACCCCAGCCCACCAGAGCCAGTGGGGGGTGGGGGTCCTGGGGTAGGTGCTGTGAGGTGGGAGGTAGCCAGGATTCCCGGGGCTTTCCCCAGTGGTGGCTCAGTTGGGCACCTGCTCCCCTGCTGCCTCATCCGTCAAGACTCAGATGAGGTGTCAGCCACTCAGCAGGAACCCCAGAGTCAGAGTGTAAGCGAGGACTCGGGGCCAGAGAATTACGGGGGGACTCGGGGCCAGAGACGAACTGGGGGAATTCGAGGTCAGAGAGGAACCAGCGAGACTCAGGTCCAAGAAGAATGAGCAGGGGGACTCGGGGTCGGGAGCCCCCTCCTGGGGGGCTGCACAGATGGCCTGTCGGGAGCTGGGGGGCACCCATATCACTCGCGGGGCCCCTCCCTGGGTGTGGGAGGCACCGCGCTAACCGCTGCCCTGGCGGACCCTGAATGGCCGGCGCCCTCCCGCAGAGCAGGCACAAGCTGAGTGCGGCCAGCAGAGGGCGCCCGGGGCCGCCGCAGCCAGCAAGAGCGGCTCCACCCAGCACCCCCCCCCCCCCCCCACCCCGCCCGGTGCAGGCGAGGGTGAGGCGGCCCTTTCCCAGGTGCCCAGAGGCACTCACTGAAGCTTTGCTCTGTCTGGGCCCCCTGCCCAGGGTGGGGAGCTAGAGAGGGCAAGGCCCCTGGGTACTGGGCACAGCAGGGGGAGCAGGCTGGAGCCGGGCTCCCAGTGGCCATCCTGTCATGCATGGCCCCCCGGTCCAGGCCAGGCCTCAGCGCCAGCCACTCGACACCAGGCCGTGCCTCTCTGCCTCAGTGTCCCGGGTGGCACAGAGGGCGCAACCAAAGGGGGTCCTTTCAAGATGCACAGAGTGACCAGCGGCCAGCAGGGGCTGGCCAGGATTTCTGTGGTGGAGCAGGACTCCAGGCTAAGTGCAGGGCAAGCTCGGGCTCCTCACCACCTTCCATGGCCCAGAGCTGCCTGCCTATTACCCCCAGCCCAAGCCCCCAGCCCCCCTCCCCCCATCCCCCGCCCCAACCCTCCAGCCTGCCAGCCTGGGCCCCCTACCCCCAACCTGGGCCCCATCCCCTCATCCCCCCAGTCTGGGCCCCATCCGTCCATCCACCATCCCTCCAGCCCCCCAGCCTGGGCACCCCCCCCCCCAGCCTGGGCCCAACCCCCGAGCCTGGGCCCCATCCCACCAGCCTGGGGCCCATCCCTCCATCCCCCAGCCCCCCAGCTCAGGCCCCATCCCTCCATCCCCCCGCCCCCCAGTCCGAGCCCCATCCCTCCATCCCCTTGCCCACCAGCCTGGGGCCCATCCCTCCATCCCCCAGCCCCCCAGCCCAAGCCCCATCCCTCCATCCCTCTGCCCCCCAGCTCAGGCCCCATCCCTCCATCCCCCATCCCACCAGCCTGGGCCCCATCCCACCAGCCCGAGCCCCATCCCTCCATCCCCCCGCCCCCCAGCCCGCGCCCCATCCCTCCCTCCCCCCATCCCACCTGCCCGAGCCCCCTGCCTCCATCCCCCAGCCCCCCAGCACAGGCCCCATCCCTCCATCCCCCGCCCCCCAGCCCGAGCCCCACACCTCCATCCCCCTGCCCCCCAGCCCGAGCCCCATCCCTCCATCCCCCAGCCCCCCAGCTCAGGCCCCATCCCTCCATCCCCCTGCCCCCCAGCGCGAGCCCCATCCCTCCATCCCCCGCCCCCCAGCCCGAGCCCCACACCCCTCTGGACTGGGATCATGCTATGGGGGCTCCCTCTCACTGCCAGGCATCTCCCGTCTGTGCTTGCTGTCGTGGCTCTTGGCCAGCCTGTGCAGACGGCTCCTGCCGAGACGGGGACACTGCAGGCCTTTCTGGGGCGGGGGCAGCCCCCTCGGCCCCCGGGCTCTTGGTGCAGGGTCCTTGTTCCACAGGGAACCCCGAGCCCGCCCACTGGCTCTGAGGGTTGCTGAGGAGGGCTCCCTGTGACAGGCACCCTCAGCCTTGCAGCACAAGCCCTACTGCTGCTTCTGCCCTCAGGTCTCAGGCCTGCCCGTCTGTCTGTCCATCTGTCTGTCCATCTGTCTGGCTCTTATGAGACTCTGCCCCCAGTGCCCCAGCATACAGCGCCGCGGAGGCGAGGCGCCCTGGGCACGCAGACCCCGCCCAGGTCCACGCCCACCGTGCACCATCCAGACCCTCCCGGTCCTCGGTCCTTCTCGTCCTGAAGACGCACCCCACCCCCACACTGGCCTGTACCCTGGGCTGCCTGTGCTTTGGTGGCTTCTTGGCCTGCTGGAGCCCCTGAGGTGGGTTTCTTCCTACAGTTGGGTGGTTATTAGGACTGATAATAAAGACACGTTGTTCTCGTGGGACGAGGTCTTTGTCAACACTTAAGCCAGAAGCAGGCGTGCCCCAGACAAACCACATTCGGACCAAATGTTGATTCCTGACCTCAGGGTGGGGGCCGCAGGTCCTGCCACGGGCAGGCAGACTCCCAACCACGCCTCACTCCCAGGCACTCACATACACACATGTACACGCGTGCGCACACACACGCCTGGCTCGAGCACTCACCCCCCCCCCCCCGCCCCGCCTTCTTCCTTGGCTGTGGCCTTGGCCTCCTGCTCTCCTGTCACAATCCTGCCCTGACTGGAAGCCCTTCCCCTTGTTGAAGGGGCTGCCGGGAGACAGAAGGCCGCACCCTCAGGTCCCCGAATGATCCATGTCCACAAGGAAAGGCTGGATGGAGGCTTGGAACACTTGGGTGACACTGCAGACCCGGGGGGAGAACTCCTGTCACTGTGATCCCTGGAGGGGCCTCCCGCCTGTCTGTACCACCCTGTTTTTCATTTTTTCAGCAGTATTGCCAGGCCTAGATGCAAGCCCAAGGGGAGGTGTCCCCAGGCCTGGACACAGGTGGAGGGGAGGTGTCCCCAGCCCCCTGGCCGAGACAGGCACCTCCAAGGTCCTTGGTCTAGGCCTGGAGGCTCGCCGCCTGCCTGGGAGGCCCGCGGATGGGGCCGGCCGCAGGGGACCTGGGGAGGTGGGGCGCGGACCCCTGCACTGGCCCTGGCGTGGGAGCTTATCATAGCAGAGCACGCCCAGCCTTGGGAACCCGGAGACGTTATCCACTTACATCTCTGAACACTGGGTTTTGAAGGATAGTCAGAAGCATTAGAAACGCCAGGTGGCCAATGCTAAGTGTGGATGCGACAGACCCAGTGGGAGGGGGGACGAGAACGTGCTCACGGTCCTGTGGGGCGGGCCCCTGTCGGCGCACCGTGGGATGCCTCTGGGCCGGGATGACCAGCCGGGGTCTGACCCCGTCCAGGAGGGACTCGACCCCACAGATTGGCCTCAGCAGGTGTCCTCTGGCTCCCTGCTGGATGAAGAGCCTGCCGATGGGTGTCTGGACGTGCTGACCTCCCCGGGGACGTTCCATCCTCACATGGGTGGTGGGCAGGGTGGCTTGTGGTCAACAGAAGGACAGGCTGTGGCCTGAGTATGTGTGTGCGCCTCTGGTCAGCCTCAGCCCAGGTGGGCGCAGCCCCCGGGGTGGACAGTGAGGCCTCCCGCCAGCCCTGCTTGAATCCACCGGTGGGCTGGGTGTGGACCACAGATGCTGGCTTGTGGGATGCCCCCACATTGGGGACAACCCACCAGGACGTCAGAAGGGCAGGTCTGCGCTGCCCTGACGTGGACGCCCGGCAGGTCGGCGCCCACATGTTGCACAGGCCGCCAGCTCCGCTCCTATTCAGGGAAGCTCCTGCTGAACCAGAGAGGCTGGAGCCGCCAGCATTGACGGGCAACGGGCCCACGTGCCGCGGGAGGCTCTGTCCTTCGGGGCCGGGTGGCCTCCAGCACACACAGCCGCGCCGGGCCATGGTCGGGGGGAGGGGCTGTGCCCGGCGTGCGTCAGCCCTGCCTCAAGGGCTCCTCTGCGGTGACAGCTCCAGGGGCATGGGGCGCAGTGCCCGGGGAAGGAGGCAGGGACAGAGGCAGAGGGGGCCCCGGGCCCACGTGGCTGGGCGGTCTGTTTGCCGCGCCGTTGGACTCACGGAGGGTGGCGGCCTCTGAGAACACCAACCGAGCGTCTCCGTGGCCAGGTCGCGGGGCTGCGCGGGGCCTGCTTGGTCGGGATGAGGAGGCTTGACCCCGTCCAGGCTGTGGGCCTCTTGGGGTCAGGGCCACAGGCATCGGCCATGGCGGGCTTTTTACAGCCTTTCAGTGTTTGCCTGTGGCTGGTGACTTTCCATTCGAGAAAGTTTCAAACTGCACATTCTGCGCGGAAGCTGTGGAAGTCTTCTTCTTCCAACGGTTCCACATCCCACGCGTGTCCTCTGAGCATGGCTGGGCGAGCTCACATTCGTCCAGCCCATTGGTGTTTGCAGGTCGGCGTCCACACCCGAGATTTCACCTACCTGGAGTCTGCGTTGATGCAGATGGGAGGCGAGGGCCGATCTTGGTTGACACAGTTGTATGTGACCTGTTACCTGAGCGACGTGTCCTGTCAGTGGAACCCCCAAACAGTACCCCTGGGTCCTCCTTGGCAGCTCCAGCCGACCAGCCTCTGTGGGACAGTCCTGGGCGGCCTCAAACTGGCCCCGTGGGTCTGGGCTGGTCCACGCCCCACCATGCTGGCCCGTCTGCACGCAAGTCCCACTCTGGTCTCCCTTAGTCTCCAGCCCCTCTGAGCCCCCTTGGTGACGGAGAACAGGTCCCTGCTGTGGGGAAGCCTCTCGGAAGCCCCCACAGTGATGCGGGCCCCCTTTGCGGCGTCCCGCCTCTGAGCATGCGGCTGCCTGTGGCTGGGCGGGCCTGGGCGGTCCCCCGAGGCTCTCCCGCTCCCTGGAGGCCTGCAAGGGAGTGTGTGGGTCTCCTCTAGGTGTGGGCTTGGCACGCCTGTGACCTCCAGTGGATGCAGCGCCAGCTGCACCCACACCTGCTTGTTTGAGTCTCAGCTCGGGGTGGGGCCTCGCCCCGCCAACCACAATCAGCTTCTGCCTGTCACCCGGGTGCTCTGCTCTACTCCCAGCCTGGACCAGTCTGTCAGCTTCCTTCCCCAGGCCTGGAGCCTGTGCCCGTCCCAGCCCGGTGTGACCCTCCGCAGGGCACCAGCGTCGTCCACTCCACCCTGAGTTCGGCCTTGTGCTCGGCTCTGGGGAGAGCCCTGGTTGACGTTTGCAATCGATGAGTTTGGTATTTCAAATATGCCTTTAGTTAAACTTTCTCTTTTCAAAATATTTTCACTCTCCGTGAAATCCTAATTAGGCCATCCATTTGTCTGAATGTACTTGCTGCTCTCTGCATTTTGCAAGATAACGAGACTGGGAGCCGGCTGGCAGCCCGTCCTCTGGGGCCTCCACTTGCTCGTGCCCAGCAGGGAGAGCCTGGCGCCCTTGGGCCGTGGGTGGGGGTAAAGTGTGCAGGTGGGCACACGGGGCCTGGGTGGCATGCTGGCTCTGACAATGGGAACGCTGCCCGATGTTTCCTTAGAACGTCCAGAGCTGTGTTTACCCTCGAGATATCGAGACACGGGAGAAAGGGAGGTGCCTGTTTGCAGAGCTGTCAGCTGGTCCTCACCGTAGAGGAGCGTCTGTCTGCAAATAGGGTGGGTGGGCCACTGGGGGCTGTGCCAACATCACAGACTGCCTGGGGGCACTGTGGACCCCTTGGTGCTCCCTGGGGTGGCCCAGCTCCCGGTGGCCTGAGGAGGGGCGGCAGCCTGGCGGCCGGGGCGCAGAGCCCGGGGAGAGCACACTGTGCGGCCCCGTTGGTGCGAGTACAGCCTTCCCGGCTTCCTCCTGGGCGGGTAGCTCAGGCCTGCCACACCCCCGCAGCCCTGCTGAAGGCTGCTCTGTGGGGCGGCTCCCAACCGGATCTGGGGTCTCTCGGGGACCCCCTGCGCCGGCAGCCGTGGCCCCGGCATCCCAGTCTCACCACCGCCATCCTCCATCCTGACGGCTCTGGGTTGTTCTCCACGGTTTGGCAGGTATGCCTCTGGTCTGTGTCTCGTGGCCTCGGACAGCATCCTGGCCACCAAGCCTCCACTGTGTTTTTCTTCAAATCCCCGCAGGGTCCATGATCAGTCTTTCTTATAGTTTGTTCCCAGTTCATCAGATCAAGGTCATCGTTCACCTCTCAAGGACGTGTATCAGCAGCTCCCTCAGGCTTGCATCAGTTACCTGCAGCTCTCTGGGGCCCTGGGGCGGCAGGGGTGGCCCCAGGCGCTGGGGTCTCTGCTGCCCCAGGGCTTCTGTCCAGGGTCCTGGCCCGGCCACACCCACCCTCCCGTCACAGGGACCTCCGGTGTGGACCAAGGCTGGGCACTGCAGGCCAGGCCTCATGGGTCTGCCCAACCCTCCAGGAGCCAGACTCCTGCCTCCCCCAGCACACGGATGTCAGAGACCACCCACCACCCATTCCCCAGGGCAGGCAAGGCCGCTCAGGGCAGCTTGGTGGGCTCACAGCCGCACAGCGTGGACGGGCGTGTGTGCGCATGACCTTGTGGGTGGCTGCAGGCGTGTGCCCGCAGGGGGGTTCGAGGAGGCCCCCAAACTGCCAGTCGGCCTGCCGCAGCGATCCACATCCTGCTGGTGAGGCCAGGGCACACGCCCACTTCGGTCTCATGGGGTGGGGGGATCGGGGAGCCAGGCAGGGGCACTGAGGAGAGGCGGGGTTGAGGGGGCAGAGTCTGCACTGGATGGGGTGGGGTGGAGCCCCCTGCCCCTGCTGGGGCGTTTGCATGTAAAATATGAGACTGCACTGTTGGCTGGAGGCTGTTGGTGTCTGGACCTGTTGCCATGGGCACCCCTGGGCTTCGGGCACCGGTCTGGCTCCCAGGATCCTGGGGGAGGGGGAAGGGTGGTCTGGAGCAGAGGAACTGGCATCCAGATCAGCTTGTGGGGGGAGGTGGGGGTTCCAGGGCCCCCGGGAGGGGCCGGTGCCGGCTGGAGGCCACATGGGACCCTGGGCAAGGGCAGACCAGTGGGGCCCTTAGATGCTGTGGGCTGGGGTGAGGCTGGAAGGGCCCGGGGCCCCCTTCCCAGGGCGAGGTCTGCTTGGTCACCCGCTCATTCACGCCCGGGTGACCCAGCCACCCTGCCTCTGCCCACAGCCACTGGAGGGTCTTCTGACACCGTCACCCGCCCAGGCTGTGGGAGCGGTGTCTGCAGGGTCCCCCGTTATTCCCCGATGAGGGGATGGGTGACCCGTTTCCCACTCTCTCACTTCCAGGGGAACCTCCCTGAAGCCAAGCTGCAGGACCTCGAGGCCCCGGGCTGGGCTTGGTGGGGGGTGGGGGTGGGGGTGCTGGGACTGCTGACAGTGGTCCGTGCGAGCCTGTCTGGGAGCCCAGAAGAGTCAGCAGCTCCCAGGAATGCTGGCAGGGCAGCCAGCCAGGCGGGTGAGGGGCCCCCGCCCCTGACCATGGGGGCCGCCCCTTGGCAGCCCGCGCCCCTGCCCCGTGTGGGTCTGCCCACAGAGGACCAACCTTCCCAGACCAGTGCAGCCCCGAGCTGCCCCCAGGGCTATGGCCCCTGCTCCAGGCGCTGGGTTAGCAAAGCTGCAGGGATCAGACTGAGGTCACCCGGGGAGGGCCGCCGGGCAGGGTGCCCAACACATGGGGCACTGCCAACTGCCTGGTCAGCAGTGGCCAGGGTGGCCAAGGCCCGCAGGGATGGGGGCGTCAGGGACCAAGCAACACGCTAGGGGGGCTCCGCGCTGGGCCAACACCGCCCCGAGGGTCCCATCTCCCCTCCCTGGCAAGGCCCCCTCCTGCCCGTCTGTCCTGAGCTCCTGGCTGCGGCAAGCCTGTCCCGGGCCACCCGCTGGCCCAGCTGCGCATCCTCGGGGCAGGCGGGTGAAGGTGGGCTGGGATGGGGGACAGGGCTGGCCTGGCTCCAGACCTGCGCCCTGTGTCCCCCACCCCGTCCTGAACCTGACTTCCCGTCTGGCAGGGGACTTCCCTGCTGCTTCCGCCCCCACCCCTTATCCAGGAAGAGCAGGTCTTCAGTCAAAGGCGGGGAGGCCGTGGGAAGTCCCCAGACCCCCACAGGGAACCCCGCCAGGCCCAGGGGCTCACCCCAGGGACCCTTCTGGGGTTGGCAGAAGGGGGTAGGCAGGCAGTGCTGGGGGTGGTATCCTGGATACCAGACTCTCCAGCTCGCTCTGCAGCCTTGGGGCGGGGGCGGGGCTGAGGGGCCCCGACCGTGTCCCCCAGAGACTCACTGGCCACAGGCTCCCTGGGGCTGAAGCCCCGCCACCCCTCAAAGGGCCTTTGTGCCTCCACAAAGAGGCTCTGTCCCTCTCAGGGAAGCTTGGGCATTGCCATGGTGACATGGGGCCTGGGAAGGAGGGGTCCTACGTCTTGGGGGGGAAGGGGTGTTCCCGGCAGAGGGCACTGGTGCACACGGGCCACAGCCCTCTGCCTGGATGGACAGCTGCCCGGCTGTGCCTCGCTGGGCTTGAGGTCTCAGTGACCTCTTGGCTGTGGGGCAGGAACTGGGCTCCCAGGCCTGGGGGCCAGCGGGACCCTCCAGGTTTGGTCCCTCCTCAGGAATGCCTTGGCCTGGTGCCCACCCCATAGCACGGTGCGGAGGGGTTCTCCCGGGGTGGAATGGTGGTGGGGGACCCTGGGGAAGGTGATGCAGGCAACAGGCTGCTCCCCCACGCAGCCCACCATGGGCTCTGCTTTCGTGGCCGGGCTGGAGGGAGTGGGCCGCTGGTGCAGAGAGTAGTGTGCCCGCCAGCCCCATGCCTCCGTGCCCTGCCCTGTCCTGCCCTTGGGGCAGCCCTGGACTGGCCGCTGCAGACACCGTGGGGAGGGGTCCTGGGTGCCCAGCACCCCCTCGGAGCCTGTCAGGCTTCACCTTTGGGCTGTGATGCACCCAGAGTCTGGGGCAGCGGCAGGGGGCAGCCGTCCACCAAGTCTCCCCAGAGCGGCAAGGCCCCTGTGACTTGGAGCACGAATCTGTAACCCACCCTAGCAGGAATCTCAGACCAAGACCCTTCTGGGGTCTAATAGGGGCTCCCTGTGGCCCAGGCCTCCCATCCCAGCAGCTGCCACGCTCACCCACCCTCTGGCCAGGGCCAGGCCTGTCCCTGCTGTGTCCAACCTGCGGCTACCTGGCCACTCCCAGGTCCCGGCCCTGGACCCAGCCCTAGGCTCTTGGATGCTGGACCTCAGGTTCCACATGCCCCAGAAAGCATTCCACCTTAGCCTGCCTCCAGGCCTCCTGCAACCGCCCCTCACATCCTCAGTTCCTCCCGGACTGCCCGTCCAGCAGCCCCCTGCTCTGCGGCTGGCCAGTGCTGCCCAGGCCCCGGGCGTCCCCTTCATGCAGGGCAGGAACCCCTCAGGAATGGCCCCTTCCCAGAGCGGCCATCCTCTGTGTGGCTAGTGGGTGCTCCTGGGTGTTCATGGGGACGGCCTGGGGGCAGGAGGAGGTCACCGAGGGGCCATCTGTGTCCATCTCCCACCCCCGCAGTGTCTGGCCCAGGTGGGGGCGGGGCACCTCCTCTGCTGGGCAGAGCTGACGTCCAGCCTGACACCCAGTTCCCTGAAGACCTGGCTGCTTCCCTCGGGGCCCTGGGGCGAGATTCCGGCCCCCGCCCTCACCGGCCAGGCTGCTGCAGGGAGGGCGCCCGCCTTCCCAGCCCTTGCCTGCTTCCTGCAGCGGCTCCTGTACCCCTCCCGAGCCCCACCACAGCCCGTGTGTGCTGACGTGCATGCATGTGACCACTTCCGCACTCATCCTTCGCACAGCATCGCTGGGCCACACACCTGGTCTAGTAGGGTCTAGTGAAAGTCACTCAGTTGTGTCCAACTCTTTGTGACCCCATGAACTATACAATCCATGGAATTCTCCAGGCCGGAATACTGGAGTGGGTAGCCTTTCCCTTCTCCAGGGAAATCTTCCCAACCCAAGGATCGAACCAGGGTTTCCTGTATTGCAGGCAGTTTCTTTACCTGCGGAGCCCCCAGGGAAGCCCAGCACACCTGGCAGGTGCCCTTTTCACTCCTGGGCTGGGCTCGGCTTCTGCCGACTCCCAGGCACCGTGTAGATGGCGGGGACCACTTGTCTACTGGACGTTGTGAAACCGTGGTCCCCACATGTCGACGGTATCTCGGTTTTGTGTTTTTCTTCCTACTGCCTATCGTGGAAAATTGGAAACATGCAACAGTGGAGAGCGGTGGCGTGTGTCCCCACGTGCCTGCCCAGCTTCCGCGGCAGTGGGCATGTGGCCCACCGGCCTCTGTCTGAGCGCTCGCTCCTGTCGGTGGACCAGGCACAACCTCGGCCCGGGGCACTTTTTCTGGATGTTCAGAAACCCTTCTTTCCTGTGAAGGCAAGCCGGTCCCTTTTCCTCTGCAGTTTTTTCCACGGCCTTATGGTCGAGGACAGTCTCTTCCTGCCTAGGCCTGCCCCCAGCCCTGCACCAATGCCAGGTGACCCCGTGGGCCTCGCCGTGATGGGCGGATGCAGACCCCGCCTGGCCGTGGCCCCGTGCCATCCTCGTGGCTTTGGCCAGCAGCTCTCCCCAGGGCTGAGGGCGCCCTCTGGCCCCCGCAAGGCGGCCGGGTGAAGGCAGGCCCCTGCAGGGCCAGGGGCAACACGGCACCCTCCCAGGCAGTGGGCTGTGGCCCACTCCCCTCCCGCCCAGGGGAAGGGGCTGGTGTGGAAGCAGAGCCCTGTCCTTCCCTCACGGAGGTCGGGGGCACTGGGCAGCGCGCCAGCAAAGGGCCTGTGAGGGGAGGGCCCCAGAACCCCAGCCTCCCGCCCGCCTCCCCGCCGGCCTGACCCATCGGAAATTCCTCTAATTCCTCAGCCCAGACTGGACTCCATCCCCATAATTTGATTTCTGGATCCGGGTTTGGCCAGGCCTGTGAGGAGGAGGAGTGGCTGGCTCAGCACGAAGACGGACGCCCGAGTGCAGGCACGGTTTCGGGGGACAGTCAGCGTCCCCCCAGTCCTTCTGGACGCCCGCGCCCTCCTGGGGGAGCGAGTGCTGGCCACATTGCCGCCCCGGCTGGCTGGGAGCCCCCGGGGGGTGTCTCCGCCTCACTCCTTCCCACCCACTCAGCCCCCGGCTGCCTGTCTCTGCCCTGCTGTGGCCAGCCTCCCTTCCTCCCCGAGCTGCCCCCTATAGACCCCCCCGGCCCCCCCTTCAGCATCCACGTGTCTCCTCACCACTCCCCTGCGCTCCCTTCCACCTGCTTCCTGCCCTTCCATCCCTCCACCCACCCGGGGCTCCTCCTGGGGGGCTCAGCCTGGACACCTGCCCCGGGACAGGCGAGGTGGTCTCTGGACGGTGCGTCTGTCCCTGTCTTCCTGCTAGATGTCCCCTCCCTCCAAGAGCAGCCCGCACCTGGGACTCAGGACGCTGGGGTCAATGTCTGGGCGGGGCTGTGAGGGGTCTTCACTGGTGGACAGGGGCAGGGAAGGTGCTAGTCAGGCAGGAGGACAAAGGTCGCCGCAGTCCCACAGGGCACACTGCGCCAGCCCCCAGGCTTCCGGGGTCAGCAGAGAGGCGAGCCTGGCTCCCACCTCTCCCCAGAATCTGCCGTAGAAGGCATCGTCACAGTTTCTCAGTCCAGCTTAAAAACACGTGGCCTGCAGTGGCCTACCACCCGCGTTGACCACTGTTCTGGCAACTCAGCTTGCTGCTGTGTCATTGGTGTGACAGGCGCTAGGCAGGCGAAGGCCAGCTCCGGGACCCCGCTGACCTCTCCTCTCGCGGGGCTGTGGTCTGCCCATCTGTCATGGGCATGGGGGGGCGGTCTCTGAGGTGTGCCTACGCCCCCGGCCCAGCCACGCTGGTACAAGCCGAGCCCAGGGCTGACCCTCCTCCAGGGGCGCCCAGCGGCCGCAGGGCAGCTTCCCACTCCCTGTGCGCTGGCGCCCTGGGCCCGCCGGGCCATGCCTGTGGCCACAGAGGGGCCTCCCGAGCTGTCCGGGCCCCAGCATCCACCTCTGAGCTGGGCCTGCACGGGGGCCGTGAGGCTGGGGTGAGCTGGCGGGTGCCGCGGTCAGCGGAGGGCCCGGGAGGTCTGCGAGCTGGTCACGCCTGTTCCTCTGTCCTTTCCCTTCCCTCCCTGGTCCTCACCGAGGGCTCAGGGCACGTGGTTCTGCTGGGCCTGGCAGGAAGCAGGGAACCTGGGTCAGAGCCCCGCACGCCCCGGGGAGGGAGCCGGCTGCTTCTGGCCAGCCTTGGATTAATGGTTTTTAATTTAGAATTTAATCAATGTGGCATCTCTCCAGAGGGCTGCACGCTCTGGTTCGGTCATGAGTCACGTGCTCTGAGAGTGGGGTGGGCAGGGGGCCCACAACGCCTCCCGGGCCCCCACCCTGGCCTCACCCTGACTTGCTCTGCTCTGCCCACAGCTGGCGCCCCGGTCATGGAGGACTGCAGCGTGCGCTCGGCCGCCACCATCCTGGCCTCGGTGAGAGAGCAGGAGGCCCGCTTCGAGCGGCTGACACGGGCGCTGGAGCAGGAGCGGCGTCATGTCGCCCTGCAGCTGGAGCGTGCCCAGCAGCCTGGCACAGGCGGTGGGCAGTCCCTGCCCATGGCCTGGCAACAGCTGGTTCTGCAGGTACTAGCCCCGGGACTCAGCCCAGAGAGAAGACAATCACGGGACCCCGGTGGACCACAAGCCTGCAGGCAGCGGCTTATTTTGAGGCCTCCTGGGGCCTCAGGAGGGAAAGGGAGTGGGATTCCGGCACCCCTGGGTGTGCAGGACATCATGTGACAAGGGGGCAGGACACAGCCAGACCCTCAAAATGGTGCTTTCCACCTGAGGGAGCCCCCGGGGCCCAGGCGGCTGGGTAGGGTCTGCCCTGGGTGGCTCAGAACTCAAGCCTGGGCACGCAGAGGGTTCGGCTTTCACGGAGTCTCCCTGCCTTTGCTGCTGCTGCGTCCGTCAGCGGGCCAGCTGCCAGGGAGGCTCAGGCAAGGCTGGGCTCTGCCTGCTGCCCGGAGCATGACGGCCATCGCCCCTGCGCAGCCCCAGGAGGGATGAGCCTGGTCTGGTCCTGGCCTGAAAACTCTGAATTGCGGGTGGACAATCTGGTGAGGCCTCCTGGGCTCCTCCCCATGTGAGCTGTGCCCCACTGCCAAACCCACAGGTGGGGGCTGGCTCCTGGGTTGTCGGCGGAGGAGGGAACGCTTTGCATGGAGGTTGCTGTGATGGGCTGAGGTGCAGGGTAGGGCGCTGGCAGGGTTCAGGGGAGCCAGACTCACACTGACAGAGTGGGGACCCGGGGCCTCTGTGGCTGGAGAGAGAGGGAGCAGGGTATGGGTCTGGCCCAAGACTGGCCCAGCAGGCTCGGCTGCCCAGCCTGGGCATGTGGGACTCAGAAGCAGCGGCCTGTGGTCAGATGGGCGGCATGGCCAGTGACTTCCCCAAGCCTTGATGTCCTCATCTGATGGTGGGCAGTCCGCAAGCACAGCCCAGCTAGGTCCATGGTCAGAGCCAAAGACCTCTCCACGGACCGGACACGTTGGGCAGCTCTTTCCAAGCTGGCTGGCGCTGACGTGGCCATACAGTTGGTTCACAAAGGCTGGAGCTGAGGCCAAGTGGGTCTAGGTATGAGGGCCACCCCACGGCCCCCTGGACCCTGGGCACTCCAGACAGTGAGGCCTGCACCCCCAAACTTGGGGAGCAACACAGCCGGCTGGGCCTCTTGGGGACAACAGCAGCCCATGACTCCAAGGTTTCTCTTTGGGCGCCAAGCACTCTTTCCAGGCTCCAGCCCTCCCAGTCCGGAAATGGCTCTGGCGTCCAGCCCAGAGGGCGCGCTGAGGGTCGACAACCCTGCAGGAAGACGTTCCCAGAGCCCAGAGCTGCCCTGGCCTGAAAGGCCACCACCCTCCCTGGCCACTGCCCCTCCCCACCCTGGGCCCTCCAGGCCTACCCCTGGGATTCTGTCTCCTGGCAGGAGATGGTTTCTCAGGCTAAGATCAGACTGGCAGGACTGATGGGGACATGGGAAGGCCAGGCCACATGTAGCCAGCCGGGCCTGGCGGCCTCCACACCGCACCTGCTTCCCAGCCCCATCTCAGCAGGAGGTGCCTGGTGACCCACCTGTGACCCTTGGCTGCCTGGACCTGGTCCTCGGGGTCAGAGCCCAGGTCTATGAAGCTTGGAGGCTGGTGGCCAGGCAGGCAGCTGGGGCTGGGGAGCCAAGGGGTGGGGGCTGCCGTGACCCCGAGGCTATGCCGTAACTCTGACTGAAGGCCAGGCCGAGATGGGGATGTGGCCGGGGCACTAGCAGACGGTGAAATTTGGGAGAAGGAACTACTCACACAGAAGCATCCAGGTTCCCTCAGGGCAGTGGTCCCATCTTCTGCTCCTGTCTCGCGTGGCTACGAGTTACAGGGGCCAGTGCTGAGGAGCAACTCAAGGGAAACTGAGGCTTAGAAGGACATGCAGTGGACACCCAGAGAGCTTGAGCATGCTGTCTGCGTGGCCCGTGTGCTGGTGTGACTTGGAAGGGGCATGGGGTCTGGGGAGAAGTGGGTGGAAAACAGAGAGCCCAGGCCAGGGCCCCCTCTCGTGCTCAGCCCCCTGAACCTCTCCCAGGTCTGTGTTCCCTTAGAGGGAGCCAGACTCCCGGGGTGTGGCCTGCTGAGGGCGGAGAGTTCACCCCCAGACGGGTCAGAAGCCCTGACAACCGCCCCCCCTCCCACCCGCCCCCGCCCCCGCCCCCGCCCCCGCTCAGTACATCAAAGGCGGGAGGAGAGGGTCTGAAGCCAGCTAGGCCCGCCAGCCTTCACCCAGCCACCCAACAGTGGTGCTCCCTCTCCGCCCTGTGATATGACACTGCTCAGCGGCTGGGGGACCCAGAGCGGGGGACCTCAAGTCTCAGAGGCCTCTGGGCCACCTGCAGGGGTGGGGAGCGCTTTCACTGGGAGCAAACCGAGGCTCGGGAGGGTTCAGCGGGAAAATGCCAGCCCCGCGGCAGGGGCGTGGGGACCGGGAGCCCTGACCAGCCGAGGGGGCGGTGGGTGACCCCGGCCCGGCCCCTCCCCGCCCCCTCCGGGCGCCGCCCCTCCCGATTGGCTGCTCGCCGCCCCGCCCCAGTTTCGCTCCGCCCCACCCCAGCTCGGCCACGCCCCATTGGCTGTTCGCCGCCCCGCCCCAGCTTGGCTCCGCCCGATTGGCCGCTCGCCTCGTCGCCCCGCCCCGCCCGTCGGCCGCTAGCCGCCGCTCAGCCAGGTCCGCCCGCGGAGAGCGAGTCCGCCGAGCCCCAGCCGAGCGGTCGAGGCACCGGAGCCGATCCCGGTCCAGCCACCGCCGCCGCCTCCCCGCGCTCCCCGCGCCCGGCCCGATGCCGGCCGAACTCAGACAGGTTGGAAGGAACTTGGTCCCGGGCGGGGGCTCCGTCTCGGGGGCCGGTGGCGGAGGGCGGGGCGCTGGCCCTCCGGGAGGACCCGCTTTTGTTTGTGGAGCCGCCGGCCGGAGGCAGCTATTGTCTGCGCCCCCGGAGCCGGGGCCGGGAGTGAGGGCTGAGTGGACGCGTCGCCGGGGAGTGCGGAGAGCGGGCCAGGGCCGGGGCCATGGAGGCGGGGGACGGCGGGCACACCCCGGCCAGCGCCCCGGACAGGTGCCTGGGACAGGGTGGTGGGCAGGGCCTCCCGGAGCGGCACCTCTGCTGCAGGAGGGAGGCCGCGTCTAGAGAGGGCGGCGCGGCTAGGCCTCCCCCACGTTCCTAGGGCTCCGGCTCGCGGGGCCACGCAGGAGCTTCGGGATTCTAATGGAAACCGGTCTGCCGCGGCAGCGCACGTGGAGCGAGGGCTGGGGGCCTGCCCGGCCCACGTGCGGAGGCGGAGGGGGTGTCCTCCGAGCACCAGCACCGGGGAAGGCCCGTGGGTAGCCTGCACGCTTGCTCAGTGTGGGGTGGTGCACTTAGAGGCACAGAAACTGAGGCAGAGGGGAGTGGCAAGAGGTGAGTCTGGATACCTGCCCAGCTGGACAGCTAGGTGCCTGCTGGCTCCAGAGACCGAGGGACCAGTTCAGGGGCACCGAGGGCATCTGGGGCCACCATGTGGCTGATGGTTGTGGGCTGAGCTTGGGGAAGTTGGGTTAGGCGAAAGCCCACCCTGCTGTCGCCCACAGGCTGGCTCCCCTAGTCTGCAGGGCACCCACCACCCCGTGTCCTCTGGTTACTTGGCCTGGGGCTGTGCACTTGCAGGTGGAGTGCTGCTGTGGAGGGGTGAGCTCCCAGTCAGCCAGGCTAGGCCCGCCGTTCTGGGCACCAAGGGAGAGGGCGTCTGTCGTGGCCAAGAACTTGCTCCCTGGGGGCAGAGGCTTTGCGCGGCCTGGCCTAGACCCTACCAGGATGGCCACGCTGGGTGAGGGGCTGGAGGAACGTCATCCAGCAGCCATCTCGTGCTCCAGGGCCTGGACGGGGGTTTGTTATGCCTGGACACCGGCTGTAACCCATCCCCTGTGTGTGCCAGTGGGGTTGTGGGCACCCCACATTCTGATCTTCATGACGGAGACTGAGTGCTCCTCTGGGGAAGGCAGGCAGTGGGGGGTGGATCCGCACATCCGGGACCCCTGTCCAGGCCCCCAGCTGTGACTACACTTGTTTCCTGGGCCCTCCTGCCATCGCTGCACATGCCCCTAGAGGCTGCTTTGGGCTTTTGCCTTGTCCCCCAGGTCACTTTTCTATGCCCCGCACACCCTAGATCTGGTCACAAAGGCAGGACTGGCGTTATCACCCTGTCCCACAGCCTGGACACCTGACTTCCTCCTGTTTCCATGTGAGGAAGCTGAGCCCAGATGTGTAGCCGGCCCAGGGCCCTCTAGCTCTGGGCCCCAGGGAACCTCTTGAGAGCAGTGGGGTGCTGGTCACTCTGGCCCCTGGCTTGGCATCCTGGGCCAGGCCCTGTGCACAAGCTCCAGGAGCTCATGGGAAACCCCAGGCCTGGACACAGCCCCTTGCTGGGCCAGGCCCAGGAGCTGTGGACCCAGTCACTATGGACAGGAGGACCATGGAACTGATCGGGGCTCTGGGGAGAGGTGACGGGAGGCTGGACAGTTATCCCAGCATGAGAGGCAAGGGTGGGGCCCGGGCCAAGGACGGGGTGAAAAGGCGGTGGACAGGACTGGCGGGATGCAGGATGGGGGGGAGGGGGGCTCTGTGTCTAGGGTATGAGGGAGGTCTGGGGCTGGGGGCAGACCTGGTGGTCCCTGAGGCTCAGCTGGCCTGGGTAGGTGGACACAGGACACGGGGCCCTGGAGCAGGGCCTGGAGCCAGACAGGGGTGCAGGCAGGCTGGTCCACAGCCTCTGGTGAGTGCCGACCATGTCCTGGAGGGCAGTCAGTGACCCCACATCCTCACCCCAAAGCTGTTTCGGAGGCACCAGCCATGGGTCGACCTTGGGTCCCCACAGCCCCCAGGCCTTGGCTCCCTGACCTACCAGCTCCTATCGTCCCCGTGGTGGATGCCGGGGGTGCTGAGGGAGCCTGGAGGCACAGGTAGAAGGCAGGGGGGTGGTATCATGGTGGTGTGGGTGATAGGTGCTGTTGGGAGAGCCCAGGATCTGGGCTGGGTGCTTTTGTACGCATGTGTGAGTGTACACGTGTGTCCAGGTCCCTGTCTGCATGCGTGTGCCCAGGCGTGTTTACGGGGGCCGGGCCTCCCCATGCTCCCTGGCTGACTCAGGCTGCCGCCTCCATGCCCGCCTGCCCCGGTGAAGTCATCGCCATTTTTAGCTCCCTGAGGTCACTTGCCAGCGGGGGCTCTCGGGGCCTCGGGATCCGGCCACCGGGTGTTGGTGGGAGCTGCCGCAGGGCCGCCAGGCCTTCCTGGGCTCCTGGCTGCCCTGGACCCCACCCCCTCGGCCCCCCCGCACACTGTCTGCAGGCTGGGCAGCCAGGCACCAGTGGCACTGAGACCTGAGGGGCTCAGCCCCTGTGCCCTCCCAGCAGCGCAAGCCCGGCGGGGCGGAGCCTCTTCTGGGAGAGAGTTGACATACGCAAATGTACACACGCCTCCCCAAGGCCCTACCACACAGGGTCCTGGGCTCCCTGCCCTCCCTCCTCCCGGCGCCAGAGCCTGGGGCCTCGCTGCCCAGCCCAGCCCCCAGCCCCCGGCCCCCTGTGCCAGCAGAGTGCCCACTGCCGGCCACACTCATGCCCCTCCGTTGTCCAGTGCAGACGCGGGGGTGGGGGGTGCTGAGGGTCTGCAGGTCACCCCTGCACCGCCCTGGCTCCCCAGGGCCCTCAGACAAGAGCCAGGCCGCTCTGCTGGGCCAACAGCCTGTGTCCCCACCCCTGTCTGCTTCTCTTCCTTGAGGGGCGGCCTCCGTCCTCTGGGCTGGGACCCTGGCGGGCATGCTGCTTGCTCTCTAGGACTGTGGAGGTGCCGCCAGGCTGAGGTCCACGAGGGGTGACGTGTGGCCAGGAAGCCTTTCCTGGGGTGCTGGGGGTCCTGCTAGCAGTGCACACGTCCTGCTCATGCTCTGCCCTCCGTCAGGCCTCAGCGTCACTTTATAAAACCACACCCATCCTCAGGGCCCTGCTTCTGGAGGAAGGGTACGTTCTGTGGCCCCTGGCATCAGGGCCTGCGGGCTGGTCCTCCAGGCTCCCCCTGGACCTCGAGGAGGCCCCGACCCCAGCACTGTGTGCAGCTGGGGGACATGCATACCTTTAGGACAGGACCCCACCCATTGGGCTCGGGCCTGGCCGTGGAGCAGGGTCCCGTCTCCTGCTGACCTGGGAGTGTATGCCCCCACGCCACCCACTAGGGCTTGGATCTCAGCTGCTGCCCTTCCTGGCCAGAGGCTGGTCCTTGGGTGCTGGTGCAGGCAGGGGGGACCTCATGCTGCTCAGCACGGCAGGGGTCCGGCCCGGCCGTGCTGTGGGCTGGCCAGTCCTCTCTAAGCTTCAGTTTATCCTCAAGAAAGTCTGACCTGCAGGCCCATGGCCTTCAGAAGTGCCCCTGTGCAGTGCCGTCTTGTCTGTGGGGATGTTGGCAATGGGGGCTGAGAGCTAAGGGCCCGGCTGCGGAGACCGGGGCAGGGAGCAGGGAAGGGACACCAGGGCGCCCTTCCTGGGTCGGCTGGGCCCCGCTGGCCTGGATCCAGCCTCTCTGGGCTCTGACCTGGCACCAGGTCTCGGGGAGCGGGCACCGGCCCCTGGCCGGAAGGAAGCCCTGCCCCTGCAGCGGCCCCCAGTGTCCGGCCGGAAGGACCCAGGGTATTTTGTTTGCTCCGGGTGCGCAGGGCTTTCTGGGAACTGGGTATTTCTGTCCTGCGAGGGTGTCCGCGGGTCCTGGGGGTGGCAGGAGCCTGGGTGTGGCCTCCGGGAGCTGGTGAACGGTGCCGAACCTGCAACCCTCTGCACTCAGGGCTTCTGAGGTGGTCAGGGAGGTGGCCCCACCAGGGATCATGAGTGTCCCGCCGGCGCCTGAGCCTCCCGGCGCAGCAGCAGCCCAGCCGCACAGCCCCAGCGGGGGGCCCCCCCGAGGCTGCACACCGCCCGGGGGGCG
This sequence comes from Odocoileus virginianus, assembly GCF_023699985.2. NCBI lineage: Eukaryota > Metazoa > Chordata > Mammalia > Artiodactyla > Cervidae > Odocoileus > Odocoileus virginianus. Next base: position 68,059,481 of record NC_069685.1, on the reverse strand, counting down.
GGGTTTTACCCACTGGCTCAGCCCTCGGAGGCTCCCCCGCCCCCCGTCCGCGTGGGTGGGGGTGGGGGTGGGGGTGGGCGGAACCAGCCCCTCTGCTGTCAGAGGCGGAACGTGCCCCCGGGGCTGAGAAAGGCCCAGGGCGGGAGGTGGAGCGGGGAGGCGTCTGTGCCCAGGGCTGGTGAGCTCGGGGCTGTCCTGCCGACACCTGCCCCCTCGCCCAGGAGCAGAGCCCGGGCAGCCAGGCCTCACTGGCCACGATGCCAGAGGCGCCCGAGGTGCTGGAAGAGACCGTGACGGTGGAGGAGGACCCGGGCACCCCCACCTCCCACGTGTCCATCGTCACATCCGAAGACGGCACCACGCGCCGCACAGAGACCAAGGTACGTGGCGCCCCGCCTCTCGCGCGGCCGCCTGGAGTCGGGCGCAGGGCCGAGCCGCCCTGGCCTCCCGGGCTGCCTGCCCACCGGCCGCCTCCTTGCCCACCAGGTCACCAAGACAGTCAAGACGGTGACCACGAGAACCCTGCGCCAGGTGCCCGTGGGCCCCGATGGCCTCCCCTTGCTGGACGGCGGGCCCCCCCTGGGCCCTTTCACCGACGGCCCCCTGGATCGGCACTTCCTGCTGCGTGGGGGCGGCCAGGCGGCCACGCTCTCCCGCACCTGCCTCGGCGGCGGGGGCGGCTTTCCCGAAGAGCCCCGCGACGTCCCCGGCTACGGAAGCCTGTCTCGAGGGCTGGGCATCCGGCCTCCACGCGGAGGCCCCCCGGGTCCGGGCCCTGGCGATGGCTGCTTCACCCTGCCCGGCCGCCGGGAGGCCTTCCCCACGGGGCCGGAGCCGGGACTGCCGGCTGGCCGCTCGCAACCCGAGCGGTTCCAGGCGGAGCCGTATGGCTTGGAAGACGACGCTCGCAGCCTGGCCGCCGACGAAGATGGGGCTCCGGAGCTGGAGCCGGACTACAGCACCGCCGCGCGGAGGAGGCTGGACTGTGGGCGGGGACTGCGCTCCAGGTGAGCCCTGTGCCCTGCTGCCGCCTCCAAGAAGTCCGCCCTGCACCCCCTGCCAGGGTACCACCTGGCAGTCTCGCTGCGGGATGGGCCTTGGCTCTTCTCAGGGACAGCGGCAAGGGCGGGTTCGGGTCTGCGGGGCTGCACTGGGTCCCCTCGTGCGGGTCTGGAGCCAGAGAAGCTGGTGATGCAGCTGCACCTCCAGTCCTGCCCCAGCTAGATGGCCCCGGAGATATGAGCTCAGGGCGTCTGTCTGAGCTTAGGCCAGACCCCTGCCGTGCACAGGGGTGCCTAGAACCCAGGCCTCGGCCCTTCCCTTCTCTCCGGCACCTCTGGTTCTGTCTCTCCCGCTCTCAACGTCTCCACCTGCAAGTGGGAACATGCCCACAGGCGACACACTTGCCTAGCCACAGCCCCTCACCGGGAAGGGGGTTGGACATCTGACCCTGGGCCTGGTGGCCCCTCACGTGAACCTACCAGGAAAGCTGTGTGCAGAGGGTGCACGTGGGCCTCACGGGAGGTGGGACCCCATCCTGGTGTTTCACAGAAACATTCAGCTGGGAGTTGGGGTTCTGCCTGGTGGCGGGAGTTAGCGAGCTCCCCAGGTCTGGGGACAACCTGCCCGACAGCCAGTACGATTGCTCGGGGGCAGGGCCGCAGCCACGAGGGGACGGTCACGTGCGTGCTCGCTCACCCAGGGCCTACGAAGACGTGGCAGACGACGGCGGCGAGCTGATGGAGGAGCGGCCTCCCTTCCCAGCCACCGCGGCACCCCTGGCGCAGCCAGAACGCGGCAGCCTGGGCAGCCTGGAGCGGGCAGTGCGGCGCTCGCCCTCGGTGGACAGTGCCCGCAAGGAGCCACGCTGGCGGGACCCCGAGCTGCCCGAGGTGCTGGCCATGCTGCGGCACCCCGTGGACCCTGTGAAGGCCAACGCAGCCGCCTACCTGCAGCACCTCTGCTTCGAGAATGAGGCCGTCAAGCGGCGCGTGAGGCAGCTGCGGGGGCTGCCGCTGCTCGTGGCCCTGCTGGACCACCCGCGCGCGGAGGTGCGGCGCCGGGCCTGCGGGGCGCTGCGGAACCTCTCCTATGGCCGGGACGCCGACAACAAGGCTGCCATCCGAGACTGCGGCGGCGTGCCCGCCCTGGTGCGCCTGCTGCGGGCCGCGCGGGACAGCGAGGTCCGCGAGCTCGTCACAGGTGAGGCGCCCGCACCCTCAGGTCCCGTGTGCCCGCCGGGAGTCCTCTGGCCCTCCCTCCCTGGTCCTCCCCTAGCAGGGAAGTGGTGGACCCGTGGCCAGGTGGGGGTCACCTGACAACCACCTCTTGGCCCTGGAGCACAGTCCCAGCTGCCTGGGTGGCTGGGAGGGGGTGCACCTGCCAGCCCCTCCCATGTCCCGGCCCCTGGGGGCTCCTTCCCCTCCCCCCTGTGCCAGAGCCATGGTTGATGTGAGCTGGGCCAAGCTGGGCAGGGAGGGGGTTCCTGAGCGGGCCCCCTGGGAAGGAAGGGCGGACAGAGCCTGCGGTCAGCCCAGATGGATTGATGGTGCCCACAGGCACGCTCTGGAACCTGTCATCCTACGAGCCCCTGAAGATGGTCATCATCGACCACGGCCTGCAGACGCTGACCCATGAGGTCATCGTGCCAAACTCAGGTTGGGAGCCAGAGCCCAATGAGGACTCCAAGCCGCGGGACGCCGAGTGGACAACCGTCTTCAAGAACACGTCAGGCTGCCTGAGGTGTGGGCCCTCACAGCTGCCAGGGCTCTTCCCGGCCCAGGAGATGGGAGCCGGGTGCCCAGCTGGCCTGTGCCCCAGGACATCCCCGTGTCCCGGATAATGTGCAGGGCGACTCGCCACCCAGACCTCGGCCTCAGAGCTGGTCACGCCAGTCACGGCGCCTGCCCGGGTCTGAGAACGGGCCTGCTCTGCCCGTCTGTGTCCGTCCACGGAGCCCTGCCACAGCCAGGCAGAGTGCTGGGGCTGGCAGATCCAGGCCCCTTGGTCCTGCCTCTCCTTTGGGGTAACCCCCTGTGGGGTCCTTGAGAGGTAGAGCCCTGAGTTGCAGAGTCAGGCATCTGGAAGTCAGAGGAGCCCCCCCCCCCAACGCAACGTGGGTGCAGGCGGGCCCCTGGCCCAGGTCCTGCGGTCTGCCATTCACTGCCAGGCTCCCTCATCTGCTGGCAGCCCTGACTGTGTGCGGCATTTCTACAGACAAGACCCCAGGGCTGGCGGGGGGAGTCCCCGCAGGAGCCAGGCCTCAGGCTCACTCTTGGCCTCCCAGGAACGTGAGCTCTGATGGCGCAGAGGCCCGGAGGCGGCTCCGCGAGTGTGACGGGCTGGTGGACGCCCTGCTGCATGCCCTGCAGTCGGCCGTGGGCAGGAAGGACACGGACAACAAGGTGGGCAGGGGGCCCCGGGAAGGGCTGGACTCGCAGCCCCCACAAAGGGCTGGGGTCTGAACAGGAGCCCTGGAGCACTTGGGCAGCAGGGGGCGGGCACATGGTCCATGAGTGGGAGGTGCTCCCCTCCCCCTCAGATGCATCCTTGGGTCTCACCCCAAGGGTCCCCGGCCCTTCCCGCCTTCATGGGCCATGGCGTGCTCCCCGGAGGGTCAGCGTCCCTCACTCCCTCTCCCCACAGTCGGTGGAGAACTGCGTGTGCATTGTCCGGAACCTCTCCTACCACGTGCATAAGGAGGTGCCGGGGGCCGAAAGGTACCAGGAGGCCGAGCCCGGGCCCCCAGGTAGTTCCGGGAGCGCCCAGCGCCGGAGCAGGGAGGATGCTGGCTGCTTCGGTGGCAAGAAGGCCAAAGGTGTGTGGGCGGCACCAGGGTTCTGCTCTCGGATCCTAGCCCCGCTGAGCTGAAGGCCCTCCACGCCCACGGGGATCACGATCAGGGAGCCAAGCGGGGCACCCAGGGGCAGGCAGGAGGGAACCTGTACAGTGGTCTTCTTTGGTGCTCGGACCCAGACCTTCAGCTCCAGGAAGGGTTCTGGGAACTCACATTTGGACATCACCACCTTCCGGCATTGGCAGGGTGCCCAAGGACCCCAGGGGGGTAGCACCCACCCGCCTCACTCCATCCCCGCCTCCGGCGCAGCTGCCAGGGGTCTGTGCCATGCTTGCCTGCCCACTGCGTGGCCTTTTCTGACCCCGTTGCCCGTGGGGTCACTCTCCCAGGAGTGATCAGGCTGAAACTCCCCGTCCCCCGCCTGACCCTGGGGGGGCATGGGGTGCTGCCCACTCAGGTTCCTCTCCTCTCTCCCGTGCTTCCTCGGCCGCCCAGAAGAGTGGTTCCATCAAGGTGAGTCCCTGCTCGGCCTGCGTGCAGGCCTGGCGGGTGCAGTGGGCACCAGGGACCCCCCCATTGCTCAGGCAGCCATCTCCATGACAACCGCGGGAACTGCGTCTGCAGGAAGGCCCCTCCCTTCTCTGGGCAGCCATCTCCATGACAACGGCAGGAATGTCAGCCTGGGGCTGGTTGGGAGGCTGAGGGGCTTTCCCTCTCTAAAACCTCAGCCACGGCCCTGGGTGGGGGGAGCCCAGGGTGGACAGGGCCGGGCACGTCCATCCCCAGGGCCCTGGGGAGAGAGTCTGCCCTCCGACAGAGCAGCTGAGGCATGGTGCAGACAACGGGAGCACGCAAAGGCCCCAGGAGGCTAGGCAGAGCCAGAAGGAGGGGTTCCTGTCTGGGTGGAGGGGCTGGGAGGTGGTTAACTGGCCCTTGGCTGGCAGGTTACGGGGGTGTCTCCTGGCTGCCAGAGCCCAGGGCTGGGCCCAGCCACCACGAGTGGCACTGTTGGCCCCAGGCCTGCTTCACCGCAGCCCGGCACGCCCTGACCCCGTCTGTGCCTGCCCAGCCTGGGCTGCTGGCCCCTCAGTTCACACCCTGGGACCCCAAGGAGGCTGTGGGGCGATCTGAAGAGCGGCTCCCAGCACCCAGTAGGAGACGAGTCCTGGCCACCACTGCCCTCTGGGCCAACGTATCTGCCTGAACTCAGGATGGCGCCCTGCTCCCAGCCTCCTGGTTCCCGTCTCTGACCTGGGGGTGTCTTCTGGGCCCCGCCTGACACACACCTGTGCCCTGCAGGCTTCATCTAACCCTCCACTGCCCTTCTGTTCCAGGGAAGCGGGATGGGGAGATGGACCGGAACTCGGACACCCTGGACCTGCCCAAGCGCACTGAGGCTGCCAAGGGTGAGTGCGGGGAGGCGGAGGCCAGGCTGGTCCAAGGGTGAAGGTCTGTGCCGCTGAGCTGGCCTGAAGGGCCTTGGGGCCCAGTGGGGAAACTGAGGCCCACAGGGGCGGGGCTCCAAGAGGACTGTGCCAGCCCCGGGCCGTCTGCTCAGGGCTGGGAATCAGGGTCTGTGCCAAGGTAACTTCAGGCAGGTATGGGGGTGGGGGCGTGGAGGAGCGGGTGGGGATGGCAGCAGTGAAGGGCAGGGCTGACCGGCAAGGCCTCCCGTGCCAGCCGAGGCGCCAGGGGGTGCGGTCAGGTATGGTTTGGAGGCTGATTCAGAGCACCCTGGTGCGTTGGGGCAGAATCGGGGAGGGGTGCTGACACGCAGGGTGAGGGGCGGGGGTGATGCCCGGGGACACAGGCCGCAGTGTGGGGACAGACCTAGAAGGCTGTTCCCTGCTCCACCCTGGAGCACCGTGGGGCGACTCTGCTGCTGGGCTGGGGCCTCCAGTGATGCGGGGCCAGGAGGGGTTGAGCGGCTGCGGCTTGGAGAATAGGCCTCTAACATAGGATGTGCAGGTGGGGGGCTGTTGCTAGGCAGTCTGAGTCCTGTTGCTAGGGGAGCAGTCCTGGCTGCTGCCCACGCCCCCCCCCCCCCCTCCCCGGGTCCCGTGACCTCTCCCATCCTCCGTTGCTTCCCCGTGAAATGGGAAGGCTTTTCCTTTCGGGTGGCTAAGGGGTGAACACGGCGGTGCGGAACGTCCCCCGGTGACGTCACAGCCGCCCTTGGCCCCGGCTCCGCTGCCCTGGGAGCGCCGAGGGGGAGGGTGACAGGGCGGCATGCGTGACCGCGGCGGGGGCGCTCCGTGTCCAGGCTTCGAGCTGCTGTACCAGCCCGAGGTGGTGCGTCTCTACCTGTCCCTCCTGACGGAGAGCCGCAACTTCAATACCCTGGAGGCCGCGGCCGGCGCCCTGCAGAACCTCAGCGCTGGGAATTGGGTGGTGAGAGGCCCGGCGGGACAGGGAGGCTTTGGGTGGAGCTGCTGGGGGCGGGCTTTGTCCGCAGCGGGAGGGCGGATCCGGCTCGAGGGGGCGGTCAGGGCGCCGCTGGGCGCGCGACGCTGCCCCAGCTGAGAACGCCGTCCCTCGCCGCAGTGGGCCACGTACATCCGCGCCGCGGTGCGCAAGGAGCGCGGGCTGCCGGTGCTGGTGGAGCTGCTGCAGTCGGAGACCGACAAGGTGGTGCGTGCAGTCGCCATCGCCCTGCGCAACCTCTCGCTGGACCGGCGCAACAAGGACCTTATCGGTGAGTGCGGGCACGGGGGTCTGGGGCCCGGCCCCCCCCCCCGCCCCCCCGCTGGCGCGGCCTCACCGCCCACCGCCCGCTGCCCGCAGGGAGCTACGCCATGGCCGAGCTCGTGCGAAACGTGCGCAGCGCGCAGGCGCCCGCCCGGCCCGGTGCCCGCCTGGAGGAGGACACGGTGGTGGCCGTGCTCAACACCATCCACGAGATCGTGTCCGACAGTCTGGACAACGCGCGCTCGCTCCTGCAAGCACGCGGCGTGCCCGCGCTGGTGGCACTGGGCGCCTCCAGGTGGGTGCAGGCGCGGCAGCGGGAGGGGCGGGGCGGGGGCGGGGTCTAGGTGGGTGGATTGGTAGGGGCCCCAGGTGGATGGAAGGGGGCCGGTGGGTGGGCGGGGCGGAAGGAGCCCCAGGTGGAAGAGGGGCCTGTGGGTGGGCGGAGTGGGGGCAGGTGGGTGGGCGTGGCTTGTGGTGGGCAGGGCCGGCGGTCCGGCAGACGCTGATCCCCGCCTGGGCCGCAGCCAATCGGTGCGCGAGGCGAAGGCCGCATCGCACGTGCTGCAGACGGTGTGGAGCTACAAGGAGCTGCGCAGCGCCCTGCAGAAGGATGGCTGGAGCAAGGCGCGCTTCCAGGTTAGGCCCGCCCGCCCCTTCCTCTCACTTCGCCAGGCCGGGTACCCCACGGCAGCGCCCCGACCCATGTGTTCCCCCGCCACAGTCAGCTGCTGCTAATGCCAGGGGCCCCAAGGCAGCCCCGAGTCCGGAAGGCTTGGACGACAGCACGCTACCACTGGTGGAAAAGAGCCTGGGTGAGTATGGGGCCGGGGCCCATCCCGAGGTTCAGTTGTGCCCCTCCTCCCGGCGGAGGGCTGGAGGAAGGTGGGCCTTCCTCCAGGAAGATGGCCCCCACTCTTCTCGCACCCCCTCCCCCCGGGGTGTTCACCTTGGCACCAAGCTGGGGGCGGCTGTGCCAGGGAACAGATGTTGGTGACAGGGTACCGAGTGGCTGAGATCATGCTTGGGCCCCCACCACCACCTGCAGCCAGCCACCCACCCGCTCATGCCTTGCAGACGGTGAGAAGCCAGGCGGCCGGGACATGATCCCCATGGAGGCACTTGGTCCAGGTGCGGGCAGGTGCAGGCTGCTTGCTCCTTGTGTGGGGAGGGCCTTCCAAGGAGGTGTGGTTGGAAAAGTGATTTGATTTAGGGGTGCTCAGGGGGCGAGGGACGGGGCAGCCAGGGAGAGGTCACTGTCCAGACAGACTGTTTGGTCTGCCACTTGGGGGCGGCTGGAGGGCTCTGAGCTGGGGGAGGGGGGCAGCAGGGGGAGTAGGGACAGATGAGAAGACCCGGCTCAGCGGAGTCCGGGCGGATTTCCTCCCCAGTGCACCCTGGATGCTGAGGGACAGCCACACCTCAGTGCCTGCCTCAGGGTCCCCTCTGCCTCCGCCCCGCAGATGGCTACTCCACTGTGGACAGGAGGGAGCGCAGGGCTCGAGGCAGTGATCCCGTAGGGGAGGCCTCTGAGAAGGAGCCGCTGAAAGTGAGTGGCCTTGGGCAGGTGTCCGGAGAGGTGGCATGTCCCGGCGGGGGCGGGGGGGGGGGGCCTGGGGCGGGGCTGTGGCTCTCCTGCCTGGGGAACCCTTGCACACGCTGGGAGGGCGGGCTCGGTCCGAGGCTGCATCCACACCCTCCCTGCTCGGTCCTGCCCCCACGGCAGCCCCGCCGCCTGCTCTGCGCCTGCTCCTGTATCCCCAAGCCCCGCTGACGTTCAGCCCTCCCCTGGCACCCACCCCTGCCCTGCTGACCAGCCCAGCTCCCACCCGCCAGCTCATACTAACCTGCTGCGTTCTGCCTCTAACGCCCGCCTGCCCACTGCCCGCCCGCTGCAGCCCGACCCCAGCAGGAAGGCTCCTCCGCCCGGGCCCAGCAGGCCTGCGGTCAGGCTGGTGGACGCTGTGGGGGACGCCAGGCCTCAGCCTGTCGACTCCTGGGTCTAGCTTGCATGCCCGGTATGTCCCCTCTGGGTTCTGCGTCGGGGTGGGGCCTCCTCCTCGAGCTGCTGCCTGCCTGCCTGCCCCGCTCTCCCTGCACGCTTCCTGCAGGGCCGCCCGAGCTCAGCAGAGGGAAGCCCAGGGTGGGGGGCAGGTCGGGGGGGCCCCGGGCCATTGGAGCCTGGAGGTCACAGGGCGAGAGCAGGGCTGATCCCCCCACACCTTCCAACGCCCCAGCACAGGGACCCCTGAGACCCGTCTTCCCACAGTGGCCATCCCCAGGGCTGCTCAGGCTTCCCCTTTCTGTCCGCAGGGTCTGGGCCCGACCGTTTGCTCTTAGGGTCTGACCTCTGGAGAGACCACGGGAAGGGGCCTCTGGGTGCCCGTGCAGACCCCGCTGTGGAGGTGGAAGCCCTCTGGTGGCAGGCGGGCGGCGCCTCCCCCTCCGGCCCTGGCTCCCTGCTCCTAACTCCCAGGCGAGTTAGCTTCCTGACATGGTGCTGTGTGCAGTGCACGCCCGGGAGGCCCAGGCCAGGGCACCCGGTATTGCTCTGGGGCCAGCAGGGCCCCCCAAGGAACGCGGACGGGCGAGGAGGGGGCTCAGGGCAGGGAGTCTGGCCCCAAGGCTGCAGGGGCTTCCCTGGGCCCTGAGCGGGGGCGGCGCTCAGGGACAGCCGTGCAGAGATCCTGGAGGCAGCGAGCGGGGGGGCTGGCTGCATGGCCCCACCCGCCCGCCATGGCTGGAGCCCCTCCCTGGGCACTGCAGCCCTTGAGTAGCACCTCTGGGACTGGCCTTTGGCAGCAGTGGGGGACTGCTGTTGAGTGCCTGCTATTTGTGACTTAAAAACCAGAAAAACACTGATAAAAAACATTATAAGAAAACCAAACTAAGACTGTATTGGTAAACATCTAAATTTTTGTAAGAAAAATTAAAAATTATAAAAAGCAACAAAGGAACTTCCCGTGTCTATCTCCGTCCGTAAGCCACTCCCCTGTTGTTTACTGGCCCCTCTGGGGGTCCACTGCATCCAGGCCCCCGGGATGTGTCCCCCATGTGGCTCCTCTCTACACAGTGTGTGGGTTCAATCCCGGGTAGTTAGCGGGGCCCCGACGACTGTGGCTGGTCTTGGGCACAGGCGGGCTCGGCCAGAAGGGGCAATTTCGGGGTGAGGGACCTGGGAGAGCCTCTGAGGCAGCCAGAGGTCCAGCCAGCCGCTTGAGGGCCTGGGGGCTGGAGGGCCAGGGTCGGGGCCGCGGGCACCTGTGGACGTGAGTGGGTGCCGGCCGACCACGTCGTCACAGGCAGCCAGGCCGCCACGGAAGCACTGCAGCTGCTCCGACTGCGCCATCTCATCCCCAGACCAGGCCGAGTGGGACGGGGACGCAGTTTGCCCAGAGCCACACCAGGCCCGAGAGGCTGGGTACTGGGCATTCCGGACCTGGCCCAGCACTGGTTGCTCAGAGCAGCCTGCGGGCTGCCTGGGTCCCCAGTAGGGCTCAGCCCGGCCCGCAGACATCCCCGTGGGGCCGTCTGCAGCGGCCGAGGGGAGCGGCGGGTGCCTGGTGCGAAGCTGGGACATGGGGGCAGACAGAGCAGCACTCAGGTCCTGTCTCACCTAAAGAATCAGGTCCTTACTTTCTACCTCACTGTCTTCTAAACAGGGTGTTAGTCTGTGAGATTGGTAGCGGCTGATTGTAGAAAAGTTGCATTTCATTCTTAAAAAGCAGGCGTGTTTAAAAAGCAGTGTGTTTGGGGGGCGGTGTGGGGGGGCGGTGATCACTGAGGCACTGCTGCCACCTGGTGATGGCAGAGCGCAGGTGCCGGCCCGCAGAAGGCGGATTGTGGGGGGGGTGGGGGGAGAGAGAGGGAAGGAGGGAGGGGGAGAGAGGAGAGAAACAGGAGAGAGAGAGAGAGGGGAGGAGAGCCAGGCGGGGAAAGAGAGGAGGGAGGGGGGGAGAGAGAGTGTGTGTGAGATGGTGTGAATCTGAGATGCTGTGTGAGTGTGTGACTGCACGTGTGTGTGTGTGTGCACGCGACACTGTCACGTGCACTGCTTGCCTAGCGGGTCTTCACAGGCAGGCACCTTCTAGATGTACTGCCACGATTCTGGAAGGGGAGCTGGGCATGCTCGGGGCAGGCCAGCGTGACAGCCTGGAGCTGACGAGAGGCAGCCACGGGGCTGCTGGCCTGAGGACAGGCCAGCGCTACAGGGCTGGGGCTGCCTCACCCTTCAGGGCCGGGCGTGGCGGGGGATCCTGCACAGGGCTGTCCGGGCCCTTGTAGACGACCTTCTCCAGGCCGTCTACCACCTTGGAGTACTCCAGGTACGAGCTGAAGTGTGAGCACGTGAAGCGGCTGCTCCCGCGCACATACTCCAGAAAGTCGGGCGCCCCAGGAAAGATGACGTTGTCGGCCAGCAACACCGTCCCCTTCCGCAGCAGGCCGCACTCCTGTGGGGACAGGCAGATGGCTGGAGGGCATGAGGGCGGCCTGAGCGGGCAGGGGGACCCTCAGGCCCTAGGACAGAGCGTGGCACACAGCAGGGGCTCACTGCACGCTGGGGGACATGAGAGTGCAGATGGTGGGGCCCAGATTGCGGCCAGTGGGTGCCAGCAACACGGGCTCCTCTGGGTCACCAAGATGCCTGGTGACCCGTGCGGGGGCTGCTGGCATCGGTCACTGGAGGTTCAGTAGGGTCCGACCAGGGGGACCCTGCAGGGCTGGGGGGCAGACCTCCACACCCACAAGCCTGCCCCTCAGGTCCACCCTGAGGCACCCCAGTCTCCACCAGCACCTGGGCAGTTGGCCAACATGTCAGGCCTGGCTCTACAGAGGGAGGGGCAGCTGCACTTCTGTGCCCACCAACCTCACCCCCAGTCTCTCTCAGCTGGAGGAGGAGATGCTTGGTGTGTGTGAAACTTGCTCAGTCGTGTCCAACTCTCTGCGACCCCAAGGACTGTAGCCTGCCAGGCTCCTCTGTCCATGGGATTCTCCATGCAAGAAACTGGAGTGGGTTGCCATGCCCTCCTCCAGGGCATCTTTCTGACCCTGGGATGGAATCCAGTTCTCCCACATTGCAGGCAGATTTTTTTTTTATCATCTGAGCCACCAGGGAAGCCCTGCTTAGGTTATATCAAAAAGCAAGAGGAAATGTTTCCCTGATGAAGGAGTGAAGGGACAGCCCAGCTGCTGCGCTACATCAGAGCTTTCTCTACATGATCATTAAAGTGGGAAAAAAAAAAACAATCCCCCAAAAGGAAGGTGAAGTCAAGCAAGAGGCCCCAGGCGTGTCTTAAGTTGCCAGTGGGACCCCAGGGATGGACGGGCACCCCCTGGTGACTTAGGAACACGGGGACCACTGGAGTGGGTGCAGCCCTCAAATCTTCCTGGTGGCGGCTGCCTCCCTTCTGTCCCTGGGCCCTGAGGCTGGAGTGGAAAACACAGCTGTAGAGGTCGGTGAGGTTGGGACAACCCATGAGCCAGAATGTGAAAAAAGTGGGCCTCTGAATCGTGGAGCATTTCTCCTAAAAAAGGAACTTCCCCATGATACTGACGAGGAAGGGCCGCTGGGAGCAGTGGCCCAGGCTGCTCAACCCTGGGAGGAAACGCTCAAGGTGAGCTGGGGCTCAGCACGTGGGGCACTGAACCCATGGGTCAGCCTCAGAGGAGAGTGATGCAAAGGCCGGCCGTCTGCGCGGGGATGAAGCCCTGGAGAGTCTGAACCAGGCCGTGTGCCGGCACTCAGAGGACCAGAGCAGTGTCCCCTGTTCCTGACCTCTGTTCCTTCTGCCCCGGGTGCGGCTTCAGGTCACGAGGGTGCCAGGCCTCCCCCTCCGTCTCCGGCCGCCTTGCTGTAAGAACACCAAGCAGCCCATGGAGAGGCCTGAGCGATGGGGACAAAGGCCGCCTGCCCTGCCAGCCCCTCGCCCGAGCGAGGCGGCATGGCCAGGCCAAGGCAGGGCCAGCTGCAGAACACGCCTTGCCTTGAGATGATGAGCAGCCATGAACAAGCGGCACTGAGAAAGCTATTAGGCTCCTACTTGCCAAGGGCAACAGGGCTTCCCTGGTGGTTCAGATGGTAAAGAATCAAGCCGCACTGCAGGAAACCCGGGTTCAATCCCTCAGTCAGGAAGATCCCCCTGGAGAATCCCACGGACAGAAAAGCCCGGCAGGTACAGTCCATGGGGTCACAAAGAGTTGGACACAACTGAGCAGCTAACACCTCCACTTCCAAGGGTGGTATCTGCTGCTCTCTACGGATGCAGGCCATCCAGAGTGCTCCCCGAGGCCCGCCCGCCCTGGCCCAGGCCCCGACTCCTCTCTGTGTCCTGACTGCACACAGGCCAGCCCATGGCTCCCTGGCCACCCTCCGCAGGGCCCGACCCAGCCAGCACGCACAGGGCTCACCTCCAGGAGAAGCGTGTCCGGCAGGTAGCGGTTCTTCCAGTGGTCGATAAAGACCATGTCCAAAGTGTCCACGTCATATTTCTTCTTCAGCTGGGGGATGATGTCCTGGGACGCTCCAAGAACAACGGTCACCTGGAACAGACCCCCACCCAGTGAGCCTGGCAGTTCCGGGAGACGGGTCCCCGCTCTGGCCCACCTCCGGGAGTCTCCCGCTCTGCGGACGGGTCTGCTGGCCAGCTGGTAAGCATGGCCTGGAGCCGCTGGGATGTGACCCCAGCCTTCCCGGCCCCCGGAGCCTGTGCCTACATCCGCCATCTCAGGGACAGTGCCGCACCTTGTCCCGCAGGCCTGCAAACTCCACCATCTGCTGGGTGATGGCCGCATATTCGGGGTTGAGCTCGATGGTGAGCAGCCGGGCGCCAGGCAGCAGCAGGCGGGCCATTCGCACCGCCGAGTAGCCGCAGTAGGCGCCCAGCTCCAGCAGCACTGACGGCCGCTGCTCCCTCAGCACGCTGTCCACGATCTGGCCTGGGGGGGGAGGGGGGATGGTGAGCAGGGGGCTTCCCACCCCCCGCCCCGTGCTGGCCCAGCGCCCTCCGGCCAGCCGCAGGCCTCACCAGGCTCAGCCCAAGCTCCTGCCCCCAGGCCTCTGTGCTTCTGCACGCGCTGGTCCTCCCCTCCCAGCATTCCCGGCTACCCTCAGCCTGGCCCCACCCAGAGCCGCCCTCCGTGGAAGCACCACCCCACTCCCGCCCCGGGCTGCACAGAGAGCCTGCCCCGCTCCCTTCAGCTGGACACAATCGGAAGGTTCAAGGCTGCTGGACCGCTGGCTGCCCTGAAGTCCATCCCCAGGGTTCACGTCCGCTGTCCTGACTCGGGGCGGGGGGGGGGGGGGGGGGGGGGGGTGTGGTGTGGTGATCACGCATTGCCTGCCTGGGCCCCCCCGCTGGAGTCCAAAGGTCAGGAGGCGGCCCCGGAGGCGGGGCGAGGCCTGGCGCCCCCGCAGGACTCAGTCCAAGAGTCTCCATGCACCCTGGGGCCAGCCGGGACACCCAGGGACCCATGGCCTGCCCTGGGGGGCACCTGGCTCTGCCTGGCGGCTGTGAGCAAGGAAACCACGCAATGACTCTGTTGTTCCCCGTCCCCGCCCCCTCCAGCACTGGCTGGGGCTCCCAGGCGGCACCTCCTGGAGTGGGGGGCAGGGCCCGAGCCACCCCGCCACCCACCTTTCTTATCGCCCACGTGCATGGCCCACTCCTTCTCCGAGCTGTAGCCGTCGATGGCGGCCACCACGCTCTCCGGGTCCCCGGCCACCGCGTGCTGCAGCACGTGCTGGAGGATGCGCTGCTCCTTGCTGCTGCCCATGAGGAGGTTGCGGACGGGGTTCACGATGAACTCGTTCCAGCAGATAAAGGCCAAGCCGAAGAGCCGCAGGTCCAGTGGGGCCAGCCACCGCAGTGCGAGCAGGGCCAGGCCGACGGCACCAGCAGCCAGCAGCAGGGGCGGGGCCTCCAGCATCTGCGGGGCGAGGGGCGGGGCTTCAGGGCGGGGCCTCCAGCAACTGCGGAGGGGCGAGGGGCGGGGCGGGCCTTCCGGGCTCTGCGAGGCCCCGCCGCCCGCAGGACCCGTGGGAGCACGTGGTCATCACGGTGTTAGTGACCGGCCCGCCTGGCTGACCCACCCGTGAGGTTCAGCCCCGTGAGAGGCCAGCCCCGTGCCCGGTGGCCAGACTCAGGGGATACGGCCGGGGCCCCGCCCACATGCAAACCACGTCCCCCAGGGACTCCGCCCTGGGTGGAGAGACGGGGTCTCGGGCAGCCCAGAGCACTAGGCTGGCCCGAGGCTGGACACTCCCCACAGGGGCGGCCAACCGCACGCAGAACCCCCTGGCGCACACACTGGGGACAGCCCGGAAGCTCGTGTGGCCAGAGAGCTTCCGGGCACGGACACAGGCAGCCCCAAGCCGGCTCTCTGGGGAGAGCAGACAGGCAGCAAGACGCCGCTCGGAATGTCCCTCCAGCCCGGGACACCACGGCAGTCTCCCTGGTCCCCGCGGCACCGCCAGGCCAGCAGGTGCACCACAGGGCCGGAGGCAGGTGGGGGGAGTCTGGAGGTGGGTGGGGTGGGGCCAACCGCACTTCCGGGATGGGTGACAAACACAACAGGGGCGCGTGGCCTGCAATGGCCAGCACTGCCCGCTGGGTTCCGTTCTGCCAGCTCAGGAGCCCCAACCACACACCTATGTGACTATCATCACTGTGTTCAGCAGCAGTGCAGAGAGGCTGGGCCACTCTGATGTATTCTCTGGGTTGATGAAAAAAACTAATCAATGTTACACGTAAATAAAAAAAAAAGTAGTATTCCATTTAAAGACCAAAGTCCTTGGTGGACCCTGGAGTTGTGAAGGATAGCTTGTAATTCCCACAACAACTGAACTGTATAAAAATTGGGCGAGGACTCAGCCGCCTGACGGCCCAGGTCTGCCGGGAGCTTCATGCAGTGCCGGGGACCAAGAACAGACCCACCGACAGAACCAGGCAGACGTGCTGGGAGGAAGCCCTCCAGTCAGGGCTGGGCAGACCCCTCCTTGGGGAGACAACCCGTGGGGCCCCTTGTGCTGTGGGTCCCAGTACTGGAGCGCCCATGGCTCTGCCCTTTGGAAGGGCCACAGTGAGGTCGCTCGGTTCCCCCGGCAGTGGCCTGAGGTTCCCGCCGCCCCGCGTGGCTCCGGGCCCCGGGAGGCTGAGGGCCCCCACTGCCCTGAGAGGAGGACGAAGGAGCCACTGGCCAGAGGTGAGGGCTGGTGGCCGAGCAGCACCTTCAGACCCCCTGCTTCGCGTGTCCCACACGAACCCCCTGCTTCCGTGTGCTCCACTCGCGTCCAGAACCTAATTTTAAGAAATAAAACCATAAAACTCGTAGAAGAAAACACAGGAGTAACTCTTCATGACCTTGAATTTGGCCATGGATTCTCAGACACGACACCAGAAGCACGGGCAACAAAAGAAAAATAGAATTTCACCAAAATGAAAGCTCTGTGCATAAAAGGACACCATCAAGAGAGCAAAGGACAACCCAGGGGGTGGAGAAAATATCTGCAAACCACCTATCTGATGAGGGTTTAAAATCCTAAATATATATAAGAATTCCTACAACTCAGAAAGAACCCAGTTCGAAAGGGGACAGAGGACATGAACAGATATTTCCCTAAAGAAGACACACCAGTGACCAGGAAGCACATCACTTGGGAAGTCTGATCAAAGCTTCAAGGCACCACTTCACATCCCTGGGATGACCCGCCCCGTGCTAGCGGGGCCATGGAGAAATCGGAAACTCAAGCATGGCTGGAGCAGCTGCTGTGGAAAACAGTTGGCAGTTCCTCAGAAAGGTAAATACAGAGTTACCACATGACCCAGCAATTCCACCTCTGGGAGTGGACCCAAGACGCCCGAGAGCAGCGGCTTGAACCCATATTTGTCCACCCACGTTCAGGACAGTGTGAGGCACAGCGGCCGCGAAGGGACACGGCCCGCAGACAGATGAGGTGTGGTCTCTCCGCACACTGGGGCATCCCTTAGTCACACTAAGATGACTGCACCCTGACCCTGTCCCACTGGGAGGGACGTGCGGACACCTGTGACTTCACGGAGGGACCAGGGGGACGTCATGGTCAGTGGGATGAGCTGGACGCGTGAGGATCAATTCTGAATGATCGCACCTGGATGAAACGCGCACGAGGGCAAGCTCACTGAGACAGGACAGAGAACAGAGGCTGCCAGGGGCGGGGGGCCGCAGGGTAACTGCTGAAGGGGGCAGAACTTCTGCCTGGGGTGGGGCGGGAGCTCTGAAGACAGAGGCAACAGCTACGCAGCCACGTGGACGCTCGATGCTACCTAACTGTACGCGTGCACATGCTTAGAGTGGTAAATTTCAACTTATGCATGTTTCACTGCATCAAAAACGGTGGAAAACCAAGAAAACAAGCAACCCTGTTTCTGGTCCTCTCTGTTCCCAAAAGAAAAAGGAAAATGGCACCCCCACTGGGAAGCAGGATCCAGAAAAACCAGCCCAGCTCCCAATCTGCCTGCCTGCGGGCCTGCCCCCTGAGCCTGGGCACCTGCCCCACCCCACCCGGAGGCACACACTCACCCCCTCTGGGAGAAGGGGAAGGCAGTAGAGTCCCTCGCTTCCTCCCCAGGCTGGTGTGTGTTCCCCGTGCCCTAGAGATGGAGCACAAACCTCTCACAACAGCAGCCACAGCCCACCCTCAAAGCTTCCTTATTATAAGCCCGTTCTTAACTGTTCTTCTTGCAACCCCAAGACAGACCCTCCATCACCTCGGATCGCCACCTATGCTCCTCCCGATAACCCCCAAGGGGCTGATGGAGATGCCGGCCACGGCCCGGCCCCCTCAGGCCCAGGCGGGGGCTGCAGACTACCCACAAATTCTTCAGTCCCTTGGTGCTGAATCTGCTAGGGCTCCGCATGTTGGATGGGGGGTCTTAGCCAGGAGTCACACAGCCCGGCCCCGCCTCCCCAAGAAAGGCAGGCCTGAGAGCACGGGGGTCCGTGGGGGGCAAGAGGGGCAGGCAGCCCCGAATCCTCACGAAAGGGAAACCTGGCGGCTGCCCGAACTAGCGATGCGCCTGGGCTGGGGCCTCTGCGCTTGGGTGGTGTGGGGGACGGCGTGGGACACAGAGCCCCGGGGGGCTGTGTCTTCGTCTCCTGTCCTGTGTGATTCTGGCTCTGGACCCGCAGACCACAGGCAGGACAGCTCTGCTCCTAGGCTGGGGGGTCCCAGCAGCCTCGCGGACAGGAGCCGCCCAGCTGGCTCCACCCAGCTGGCTCCATCCACTTCCTCCTGGTCAGCGCCGGAGCACGTGGGCCTCAGGGGCTGCCAGGCCACCGGCCCACCACGCCCTCCTACCCCAGCCCCTGACTCCTCCGCCCTCCTCCCCGGCCCCTCAATTCCCCCAGCCCCTGAAACCTTGGGCCCCCTGGCGCCTCTCCAGGGACTCAGGGATCCCCCAGAAGCAACTACCTGATGCTGAAAAGGAAAAAGAACAGTGAATTGGAAGCATTTAGTCTGTGCCTCCCTGAGATGATACATCAGGGTCCAGAGGGGCTTTCAGGCGTCACACCACACGGGTGTCAACCTGCCCCACTTGCTACAACACGATTCAGATTAAGATACCAAATGAAGCAAAGACACAGTCCAACTCTTACATAAACTAGTGGGTTTTATGTAACTGTGTTTATGACTGATGCATAGCTAGGCATAAATTTTTATGTACAATTGTGTTTTTTTAATATACATACGCTCCTTCCCCACCTCCAGATGGTATGACCAGATCAAGTTCTGCAATGCCTTCCAGGGACTCTATCCTGACTGGCTTCCAGAGGAACGGGCACTTACGTAAAGTAAACCTTCCTAAACTCCCAGAGATACAAGCACCAACTCAACTGTTTTTCTAGTTCATGTACTTGGGTAAATCTTTGCTAAATAAAACCAGCTTAATAGTGTTCATCTCATAAAATAGGTGTCTCTTTAGAGTTGTCAACATTACATACATTGCAACACACTTAAATCTCCTTGGTTGACTAGTCAAACAAGCTGGTATTGTATTGATTAGGTATTTAAGGTTATAAATTTGATTTTAATCAAATCCAGTCACTATTCTCTCTCTCTCTTTTAATATTCATTTATGTATTTGGCTGCACCAGGTCTTAGTTGCAGCGTTTGGGATCCAGCTCCCCGACCAGGGATCAAACCTGGGCCCCCTGCATTGGGAGCACAGAATGTCAGCTACTGGACCACCACGGAAATTCTCCAGTCACTATTCGGACAAACTTTCTTTCCATAATGTGTTTCAGTCTGCCTAAAAGCAGTTTCCAAAATCTTTTTGGTAACTTGAAACCTTAAAAGTTCTACCAAGTTAAGTTAAACAATAGATATCCCGTTGTTTTGCCAGAAGTTTTCCTTTCATTTTAGGTTTGAGGCATTCGTCAAAAAGAGAAAGCACTCGTTACACACAAACAAACAATTTCACTTTTTAACAGAAGATTATCCAAACCTAACCTCAATGTCCAGGGACTTGCCTCGTGGCCCGGTGGTTATGAATCCGCCTGCAAATGCAGGGCACACAGGTTCGATGCCTTGTGCGGGAAGACTCCATGTGGCGTGGAGCAGCGGACCCTGCATGAGCGGCTACTGAAGTCCGCTCCAACAGGGAGCCACCACAACGAGCAACCTGTGCTCCCCAGCTCGGGAGCAGAGCCCACTTGCCGTCCCCGGGAAGGCATGGCAACAAGACCCAGCTCAGACGAAAGTAAATAAATAAGACAATTTTTTAAACATCCCCAAATACAGTCATTAGGAAAAAAGAAGTAAGAGAGGAGTAATAGTGCATACACCACCAAACTGAGCCTACATCTACACCCAGACTTTCACAGTGTGGGGAGACCCCACGTCACAGCGGTCTGGAGCCCCAGAGGGGAGGGTCCTGGGTGGTGCCTCCACTGCACGGGCAAGACTTCAAACTGCAGCTCTGGGGGCTCCACTTATAACCCCAGGCAGCAAACTGATACTATCATCGGTTTGTGCACAAAAAAATTGCAGTTGTGGTTTAAGTTTCACAATGCTGTTTGTTTCTCCTTGTGAGTCCTAAGATTCCTTAGACCTCAGGGGGCTGGCTGGGTCCACAGGGGCTTAAGAAATTCCAAGACCAAGTCCCTTTCTTATCAGTGCTGCCTGCCTTGCCGGTAGGACCGACGTGCCTGCGGGCAGGTGGTCCAGGATGGGTCAGAGGTCAGTCAGAGGCCTGCTCCCCTACTCCTGAAGCCTGAACAAGACAACCTCCATTTAAATTTCCCTAACGTCACTGAATATCTGTATAACTTCTATATAAGATAAAGTGCTGAAACACTCGTGATTAAGACGGCATGAGTTTAAGTTTCTATACTTTGGCTTCTGATGTTTGTATAACAAAGAAGCTAAAGACATTTGAAGGTGAAAGTGTTGGTTGCTCTGTTGCATCCGACTCTGTGCGACCCCGTGGATTGCAGCCCGCCAGGCTCCTCTGTCCATGGGACTCTCCAGACGAGCACTGGAGTGGGCTGCCATGTCCTCCTCCAACCTTACAGATTATGCAAGCCTATCTTCACAAAATTTGCTCATCTGCTACAAAATACTGGGATAAGACAGATAATTTGCAGTTGTCTACTTCCTTGTTCTCTCTATAAAATAAAGGCTGCTAATGGTTACAAACTTCAATCAACACATGAGAATAAAACTACTACTAGTCCGAACAAAGGAAAACAACTTTGTCCACAAGGCAGGAAAACGAAGATATGTTCTTACGCGAAAAGCACGCAGAGAATGTGGAATACGTTTTTGTTGAGGGAGGAGAGTCATTTTTGTCCTCAAGCAAAATAATAAAGGGAGACAGGGTTCCCCTGGTGGCTCAAGGGTAGAGAATCTGCCTGCCAATGCAGAAGACACGGGTATGACCCCTGACCCGGGAAGACCCCACGTTTAGCGGAGCAACCAAGCCCGTGTGCCCTCGAGCCCGCGCTCTGCAACAAGAGGCCCGTGCACCAGACCCATGAGTAGCCCCCGCTCGCCGCAACCAGCAACGAAGACCCATAAAAAGTAAAAAAAAGAGGGAGACAAATCCTTGTCGACTACAAACTCACCGTCTGCCTCCACAAGGGTTAAGTCACATGCCCCTGCAGCTGCTGACCTCCAGCTCCCCCTGAAGGAGTTCAGGGTGGGGAGCAGAGACGGCCTCGGTGCTCAGGGAAAACTGGCAGGACAGGTCTTCAGAGAGTCAGTTATCCTCAGGAGCTGATTTTATGAGCCCAGTGCTGGCACCTTCTCACATCTAGAAAAGCACTAGATTCCTTCCTGGCAACAGCTTCTCCTTCTGACCAGCAATCTTCTGCACACAGAGGTGGTTGACTGCAAATACTCCCCTTCGTCAAAATCACATGTACACTGACCTTTCCCCTTCCTCTTTCGAGCACCTTCTCGAGCTGTCTGAAATGCTGTCTTCCAGGCTATGGTCCTCATTTTGTGCCAAATAAAACATAACTCACAACTCCTGTGTTTGACAGAGGACGAGATGGTTGGATGGCATCACCAACTCAATGGACATGAGTTTGAGCAAACTCCAGGTGTTGGTGATGGACAGGGAGGCCTGGCGCACTGCAGTCCATGGGGTCGCAAAGAGTCGGACATGACTTAGTGACGAAACAACAAAAAAGGGAGACCAGAGCTATTTTGTAAACATGAATACTCTTCAGTTTACCACTGATCAAAAATGGAAGTGACCACAGAAAGAAATTCTGTCTCAGTAGAGAAAACAATACACCTTGTGGGTCATCAGAGTCCAGTCCTGCCCAGTCGATGCCTTTGAGGTTTTATCACCACCTGCACGTCGGGCTGCACGGCCCGCTTGCATGTTTCGTCATCGCCAGATCCTCAGTCCTCCCCGTTTACTCAATACCTGGTATAATGCTCCAAACGTCAGTTTTCCCCATTTTCCTCTGTCCCTCCTGGCCGGCGGCTCAGTGCTGTCACTGCCCACGTCCTCCTCAGTCTGACAGAGCCCTGCACGTCGAGGGAGACACGGTGGCGGGAACTTCGGATGCGGGTCACTGCACGAGCCACGTGGTGCCTGCATCTCCCGAGCTCTGCTCCAGACCCAAGTGGCCTTGCCACGCAACCCTGATGTCTCCACAAACGGTCAATCCCACGGAAACTGGAGAAATCCAGCAGATGGCCACCGCGGCCTCACGTCACCATCTAGAGACCTGAGAACTCGACATCTAGAATCTTCTCAACTGATCTCCCTCAAGGCTCAAAACCCCGGGTTACTGTGGCCTCTGATCATCCACCAAGGAGATTTGGTCCCTGCCAGACCCAGCCACCAGACCTCATGCAAAGACTGGAACAAAGAGCTGACTGCATGTCATGGCTGGAGGCCACGTCCCTACAACATCCCAGCCCCCCAAGGTGTCCTCCCAACAAGCTCACAGCTTCTGGAATAAGTGACATGTCCAGCAACACCGCCCAGCTCTGCAGGAGGGCAAGAGGCCAGGTCCAGCGGGCGAGCTCAATTGGGGGTCCCAGGGACCCGTGCCTCCTCTCTGACTCCCTTGGGCCCCGACACCCCACCTGCATTTTCCCTTTCAAAGGCCCAGCGGCCCCTGAGCCAGTCAGGTACCGTGCCGTGTCTATCTGACTCAACAAGCCCAAAGGAAGCTGCTGGTCAAACTTCAAAGACGGCAGCAGGCCGAGGGGCCCAGGCTTCTTCCCGGGGAGGCTGCCAGTTTCACAAAACAGGAAGGTCCAGGAGGCTCCAACCTGCCAGCAGGACGGGGAGACAGCTGAGCCCTGGCCTGGGCCCCGGAGTGCTCCCTCCCCGAGCACCCGAGGTGCTCAGACCCTACTCTGCAGCCTGGTCCCAGGTTCACACTCTCCCAGAACACCACGACCTGGGAGTCCGGGTCCCAGAGCCCTGCGGTGCGCACCCCCCACCCTCGCCCCGCCGAGCCAGAGGGGACCTTCTCCTGCAGCACCGCTCCCTTCCCTCCACCAGCCTGGTGTCTCTGCTGCCACCGCATCAGAGCCCCCAGCCCGGGTCAGAGGCTCCTGCCCAGGTCAGAGCCCCCAGCCCAGGTTCGGGGCACCCCCCCCAATTAAGGTCTGGGGAAGCCACCTCATGTCCGGAGACCCACTCTAGTTCCGGGAGCCTCTCCACCATAGGTCTGGGGATCCCTAGCCCAGGTTAAACACCCCCTCCTCTGAAGACTGCACCCCAGGTCCTGAGACCCTCATCACAAGTCGCAGCCCCACCCCAGGTCAGAGCCCCCCAATCCAGGTCCAGATCCCCCACCCCAGGTCAGACCCCCCCCATCCAGGTCGGAGCCCCCACCCCAGGTTGGAGCCCGCCTCCCGGGAGGATCCTTCCCCCGGGTCCTACACGCCCCACCATCCGTGGCTCCGGCCCCGGGTGGGACCCCGGCCCCGCGCGAATCCCGCGGGCGGCCCGGCTCCGGGCTCGGCCGCGCGCGCACCCACCTCGGGTCCGCGGTCGCCGGCGCAGGCAGCGCGGCGGGCAGCCCGGACCGAGGCCCCCGGGGCGGCGATGGCGGCGCTGCGCGGAGCGGCCGCGCGTTTCCGGGGCCGCGCGCCGGGCGGGGCGCGGGGCGCCGTAGGTCAGCGGGCGCGGGTCGGGACCTCGCGGGGCCGGGGCTCGCGGGGGTCGCGCGGGGGCGAGCCGCGGCCGGTCGTGGAGCGGCGATCCCCCTGGCCGTGTTAACCGCGGTGCCGATCGTGGTGGGGGTGGGTCACCTCCCGGCTCAGCAGGTGCGGGGACCGCCGGCCAGGTCTCCCCGCTCCTCCCCAAGGCCAGGCGGCCCACAGAGCATGTGCTCAGCACCTGCACGTGCGGGACTCAGGAGGGGCCCTGCCCCTCTGCTGGTGGGCGCTCTGCCCTGTGCTGGGGCGCCCTGGGGGAGGGAGCCGACACTGCGGACCTCCTGGATGGCCAGGGGTCCTGGGCCCACCCGGACAGTATCCCCAAGGCCACAAGCAGGGGCAGGGGCCGCCTCCAGGGTCCTGAGAAGGGGTGGGGCGGGGGACCCCCAGAGGTGGCCTCGGGGCACCATGCACCCCAACCTCTCCCAGCACATCCCTGCCCTGGGGGGATCCTGCGGGCAGGGCTGGGCAGGCCCCTTCATGGAGAAGGCACCGTGGGCAGAGCACCGCCCACAGCCGCCGCGTGTCTCAGTGGCCTTGGGGCGTGGGGCTGGGGAGGCGGTGGTCTGGCCAGGCGGTCTCGGCTTGTTAGGCAGGGCGGGGGGCTGCTCCTGGAGGCTCTGCTGGCCCCGTGCAGGCCCCGAGTGCAGAGATGAGGAAAATACCAGGCGAGGGAGGGCTCAGGACACAGGGTGACAGACCTTGAAGGGCGAGAAGAGGGGCCAGGCTGTGAGGTGCCCTGGGGAGCCCTGGAACACACAGGTGCATGCCCAGTGGGCACTTCGAGGGCAGTGCCCTCTCTGGGGTCCCCTGGGGTCCTTCCTTGCAGACAGGCCGCCCAGACCCCGCAGGTATTACAGGCGGTTTCCCGCAGTGGGGCCTACGGAGGCCTGGCGGCCTGCCGCCTCCCTACTTATCAGACGGAGGGGGTTGCTGGGTGTGCCCCGTGGGGAGAGCGGACCATCAGAGATAAGCCCACAGTCCTTGCGCCATCTGTTCGCGTGGGCAGGGAGAGTCGGCTGGCAGAGGGGCTGTGTGTGCCAGGGAGTCGCCGCAGGCACCCTGCGGGGCAGCGGGAGGGCTGGCCCCGGCCATGGACGGTAGGGACCTCTTCCCGGTCCGTGTGTCCCTGAGCGGGGGAGAGGAAAGAGCAACTGGGCTCGTGCTGACCTTGTTTCTGTCTACAGGCGGTGGGCCGAGGCCTGGTGCTGGGGTTCCCGGCTCGGAGCTGGCCGCCCCTGAGGACACCCCTGCCCTCCGCCCTCCCTTGTGGACCCCGGTTCCACTGTCTCTGGGCTGCTTTCTGTGGCAGCATCTGCAGAGACGGGGCCTTCTGCGGAGAAGACGGGGCGGCTGGTCCGCCAGGGGCAGGGGTGGGGGCTGCAAGCGGCCTCTGGAGCTGCTGCCCCGCCAGGCCCTGTGGGCACTCGGAACGGCCAAGCCGCGCCGCCCGACGGGTGGACTCAAGAGAAACTTTTCCACCCACTTCTGCCAGGATGTCGGGTGACATTGAGCTCAGGGCGGCTCACTTGCCTTCTTGATGTGGGTGGCGGGGATCAGTGCGTGCTGGGGGACACGTAGTCAGCCCAGACCATCACAGGGCCGAGTGTGGCTGCAGGACCGCCCTGGAACGCAGGCAGCCTCCTGGGTGGCGCCCCCTCCACGGCTGGTCCTGGTCCTTCCTTCTGACGCCCCCCTCACCCCCGCAGGGCGGCAATGCTACGACCTCCTGGTGATTGGCGGTGGATCCGGCGGCTTGGCCTGTGCCAAGGAAGGTGCGTGTCCTGCGTCCCACATGCGGCTGGCACGGCGGGGCCTCCAGGGGCTGGAGCTGCGTCCCGCGTGCGTGCTCTCTGCTGCGGGCCTGGCCCCCCTCCCCAGGCAGCCGGTGACCCGCTTTCTCTCGCTGTAGATCATGTTGCATTTTCTGAAATTTCGTTTCGATGGACTCGCGCTATGAGTATCCTTACTTCTGGGCCTCTCCCACGGGCCCTGTTTCGGGAGGTCATCTGCGTTGCTGCGTGTGTATCCGGAGTCTCGCCTCCTCATGCGGCTGCCTAGACTGTGTCTGTCTCACCTGTGGTTTCCCGTTTGGGGCTGTTGGAAACATTTGTGTGTGTGTGTGTGTCTGTGTGAATGCATGTTGTCAGTCTGCTGGAGGATTGCCTGAAAGTGGAACAGCTGGGTCATGTGGTGTCCCTCCCGTTTAGGTATCTTTCATTTCTTTCAGTGGTGTTTTGCCAGTTTGGTAAACGGTCTTTCACATCTTATGTCAGTTTTACCCGAGGGTCTCGTGTTTTTCAGACCGCTCTGTTGAGATGTAAGTCACACACCCTGGAGATCACTCGTCTAAACCACCTGATGCGGTGGGTTTTGCGTTCATAGAGTTGTGCAGCCGTCACCACCAAGTTTATTCTCTGTTGCTTTTCGCTTGTGCCGGTCTCTGTTGCCCAGGCTTTCCCTGGCTGCGGTGAGCAGGCCTGCTCTTTGCTGAGGGGCTTCTCACTGTGGCCGCTTCTTTGCTTGTGCCGCGTGGGTTCCAGGGCACACGTAGATCCTTCTCCACTGGGAGAGGGTCACCAGAAGGGGGACCGTGGCTTGGAGAGGTGGGTTCCCCAACCCGGAGGTGATGAGGACTTCACCCCACGCCTGCATGTTGACGCACAAGGGGCCGTGGGACTCTGCGCTGTCTGCGCTCTGGCATCGACTCTGATGAGAAATCTGCCGTTTTATCTTTCTTTGTTCCTCTGTTGTGTGTCTCTCTCCTCTGCTCGCTTTTAGGGTTTCTCTTTCCATTACTTTTGAGCAGTTTAACGATAGCGTGCCTTGGTGCCTGCCGAATTCTCTTCCTGCCGGTGTTCATCGAGCTCCGTGGGTCTGTGGATCAGGGGTCTCCGTCCTCTGGGCCCTAATGCCTGAGGTGGAGCTGATGTCATGGCAATAGAAATAAAGCGCACGTAAATGTGATGGGCTCAGATCGTCCCGAAACCATCCCCCCACACCATCCATGGAAAAATTGTCTTCCACAGAAGCAGCCCCTGGTGCCAAAAAGGGTGGGGAAAAGGCTGGGTCATAGTTTTCATTGATCCATGACACTGTTCAACCATCGGTCACTCCTTCACGTGGGCGACATTAGTTCCACGTGTGTCAGCTGCTCTGGCTTGTCTCAGAGCTCGCCCAGCTCTCTCCGCTGTGGATAGGTTCTATTCCCGTTTGCAGGTTCCCTAATAAAAGAGTCTGTGATGTCTACTCCACCATGAACCCCACTCGGTGCAAGTTTTTTTGAAGTATTTTTATTGGAGCACAGTTGCCTTCCAATGTTGTGTTCGTTCCCGCTGCCCAGCAAGCTGTGCTAGCCGCACGTACACACAGATCCCCCCATTCTGGGCTTCCTGCCGCTTGGTGCAGGTCCATCTCTACAGTTGGACGCGGGTGCTTTTTTTTGGCTTTCGCGTGGCTTCTTAGCTCTTCACACACGTGGAGTGCAGTTGGAACATCTGCTTTGCTTTCTTTTCTGCTGATCCTGACGTCACTGTTGGTTCCTGGTCTGCTTCATGGACTGGTTGCTCCTTTGTGTGCCGGGTAATTTTTGTTAGAGTGCCAGACACTTTGGACTGTACCTCACTGGCTTCACCTGTTAAAGAATCTGCCTGCAATGCAGGAGACCTGGGTTTGATCCCTGGGTTGGGAAGATCCCCTGGAGGAGGGCATGGCAACCCACTCCAGTATTCTTGCCTGGAGAATCCCATGGACAGAGGAGCCTGGTGAGCTACAGTCCATGGGGTCGCAAAGGGTCGGACACGATGGAGTGACTTACACTCTTTAACTTTCGTTTGCTGGGTTCTGGATTCTGGACACTACTAGAAATGTGTCAGAGCGTGTTCTGGGATGTAGGTAGGGACAGCCTGGTCTTTTCGAATCTTCTGCGTGAGGTCTGTTAGGCGGGGCTGGTGCTGGGCCCAGTCTCAGCCTGACTACTCGGAGACATGACCTTCCTGACATGACACCAACCGCTCCAGGAGGCTGGGCAGCACTTCTACCCCACCTCCTCTCGGGAATGCCCATCCTCTCCCGGGCTGGGTCCTAGGGACCCCCCGTTCCTGGGGCTCACATCCGCCCACTCCTGCCTCCCAGAGATCACTGGCCTTTGTTTTCTTCTGTTCAGTTTCTTGAAACCACTATTTTGCACATTTTGTCAGTATTTTTGGTTGTTTTGAGCAGGAGGGTAACTCTGGTCCCCGTTTCCCCATCCCGGTCAGACCCAGGAGCTGGCAGTGCTTGTGTCTGAGGAGTCCCCTTGGCTGCAGCCTTTAAATCCAGCGCCAGGGTCCCCTCGGTCATCGTTGAATGAAGTGGTTTTGTTGATGAAGACTTGTACACTTGCTTCTGATCGTGGTAGCCACGAATGAAGCGGGTTGCAGGTCCGGGGCCTGGGGCTGGCCGGTGGGAAGCCTGCAGTTGTCCCTGGGCTTAGAATGTGGGGCTCGCAACTGGGCGGACCCTGCAGACAAGGGTGGGGGTTGGGGGTAGGGCGTGGGGCAGGGTGGACTCCAGTCACGGGTGCAGAGTGGGGTCCACTCCTGCTCCCTGGCTCAAGGCCCGGCTGACCTGCCATCTGACCCCCGAGCTTCACTTTCCTGAGAAGAGGCAACAATGCCCAGCTGAGGGCCCTGAGCAGGTGGACGGGGACCCCCCCGTGGTGTCTGGGGAAGCGGGGAGCGAGGGGGCCCTGGGGGCCGGGGGCCTGTCTGCGGTGCCCCAGGTCTCAGCTGGCCCTGGAGCAGGGTGGTGGGCTGGGCTGGGCCGCGCTGCCCTGGTGGGCGGTCAGGAAGAGTCCGGGTGCCTGTCTGCGGGCAGCGTGGCTAAGGGCAGAGGCTCCTGGGCCCCCAAGTCCCCAGCGTGCTCACTTGCCTGCTCCTTGTCCTTAGCCGCCCAGCTGGGGAAGAAGGTGGCCGTGCTGGACTACGTGGAGCCTTCCCCCCGAGGTAGGCCAGCCCTGGCGGCGCCGCGTGCCCCAGGGGCTGGGGGGCAGGCATCAGTCCCAAGGGGCTGAGCCCAGCCCGCTGCCCGGCGGAGTTGGGGTCAGCAGGGCGGCGGCTCACCCAAGCTCCCCCCGCCCCCCAGGCACCAGGTGGGGCCTCGGCGGTACCTGCGTAAACGTTGGCTGCATCCCCAAGAAGCTGATGCATCAGGCGGCGCTGCTGGGGGGCATGATCCGCGATGCCCCCCACTATGGCTGGGCCGTGGCCCAGGCCCCACATGACTGGTGAGGGGCGACGGGGAGACCAGGGTCCCTGCAGCCCCCAGGCAGCCCATCCACTCCCACGTCTGGGCCAGGTTTCTGGTTGTCTCCTGGGGTGGGTGGGGGAGGCTGCCCACCCCCTGGGTGGGGCCTGGGCCCTGCTGCACCCCACGGTGCCCAGGATCCCCCTCGGGGTGCCAGGCCCGGCAGGTGGCAGGTGGTCCACCCAGGGCCCCCCAGTCGGGAGCCCCTCGCCTGGCCCGGGGACAGCCTCCACCCCCGCCACCTTGAGAAGCGCCTGGCCCCTGGGTGTGCCTGCGAAGGGCCCTTCGCAGCCCTGTCCTGGCGGGACCCACCCCTGAACCGTGCATGTGTCATCAGGGCGACGATGGCAGACGCCGTTCAGAACCACGTGAGGTCCCTGAACTGGGGCCACCGCGTCCAGCTGCAGGACAGGTACCACTGCCGCGTCGGGCCCTGGGCGGTCGTGGGTGTTGACTCCCCAGGCGGGGGAGGAGGGAAGAGCTGCAGAGAAAGCCCGGTCGTCAGGACTTCCCTCTGGTCGAGCGGCGGACTCCATGCTCCCAACGCGGGAGCCCGGGTTCCATCCCTGGTCTGGGAACTAGACCCTGCACGCTGCAGCTGAGACCCGGCACAGCCAAATAAATAAGTAAATATTTGAAAAGTAAAGACACAGCACCATTTGGAAGGATTTAAAAAAAAAAAAGCCAGCTTCTGGGCACCAGGCACCTCTCACCCCTCCCGGGGCCTGGCCACACAGCCCCTGCCTGCTGACCCCCTTCCTTGGCAGCAGGACATCAGTGGGTGTTGGGGGGACAGGACTGGGTGCACGTGGGGGCCTTCTCTTTCTGGGGAACATGTCTAGGTGGCAGGACTGAGCTCAGCAGAAGCCTGGCCACCTCTGTCCCCACATACCAGGGCTGCCCTGGGCCTCAGGGCGTCCCCGCATGGTGGCTGTGGGCCTTGTGTCTGGGGAGACCTGGGGAGACCTGGGTACACAGCAGCCATGCCCTCCCCCCATTCTTGAGCCGTGGGTGGCCCAAGGTCACATTTGAGCATCCTGGTTTTATTTTGCAGGAAAGTCAAGTATTTTAACATCAAGGCCAGCTTTGTCAATGCGCACACAGTTTGTGGTGTCTCCAAAGGTGGGGAGGAGGTGAGCGTCCACCTCCTGGGCTCCCAGGGGCCAGTCTGTGGCCTGGGCAGGCAGCGCCCGGGTTCACGCGGCCTCTGCACTGTCCCCCGCAATCGGTGCCACTGGGATTGACAGGACATCCCTCTGGGGCTGAGGCCAGTCCAGTCCTCTGTGACAGAGGAAGCGACCACGCCAGGCTGCCCGCGGCTCCGGCGGCCAGCCCGGCATGGCCTTGTGGGATTCTGGAGACCTTCCCACCGGGGATGCTGTATAAACTGGGAGGCTGTCCTGCCGGTGCTCAGACCCCTCTCAGGGCCGCCGCAGGGCAGCAGCGTGACCGGGACACAGTGGAGCCCTCGCGAGGTGTCCGTGGGGTGCCTGGGTGACCGCGGCTTTCTCGGTTTCTCCCCAGACTCTGCTTTCGGCCGAGCACATCGTCATCGCCACCGGAGGGCGGCCGCGGTACCCTACACACGTGAGTGTCCCCAGAGCCCCCACCCCAACCCCTGTGGTCCGCCCAGCAAGAGCCGCCTCCAGGTCGGGGGACCTGGCGGCTGTGACTGGTGGCTCTGGACAGCCCTCCGAAGGGGGGCAGGCCCTTGTCCAAGTGACCACACAGGCAGGGCCCAAGCAGTGACCGTCAGTGACCCTTCCCCACAGCCGGGCCCGTGAAGGCTGCATTCAAAGTCCCTGACGGCCATGGTCGGCTCCCGGGACCCAGCGATCAGCTCGGCTGCCCAGCTGCCCACGTGGGGACTGGTCTGCTCCCACCCCGATGCCCCCTGAAGGGCTTTGGGGGTCAGTGTGGGAGCCACAGGTCCTGGGGAGGCCACTCGCTGGCCGCCCACCTCTCTGCCGGCCAAGTCTGCCTGTGTTCTGGTCCCTGTGTTACCCAGACCTTTCGGTCTCCCTTGAGCAAACTTAATGAAACTTTATTTTTTTTTGCCAATTGGAACCGTAAACTGTTTGGAATCCGTTTCCTCTCTCCAGCGCTTCTGACTCCCGAGGGCCACGGGGAGGGCACGCGTCCCACGTCCCCCACCTGCTGGGGCGTGGCGTGACCTGCATGGCCCCTGGGCACGGGGCCCACCACACTGTCCCTCGGGGACCGCCCAGCCTTCAGCCCGGCACCCTGGGGACCAGCCCGCCTGGCCTTGCCCCTCCTGCCCCCAGCCCTGGGACCTGAACTGGGGATCCTGGAGAGCTGGAGGAAGAGGCTGCGGCCCCCCGGCCCCCATCCCAGAGCCGCTCCTGGAGAGGGGCAGCCCTACACGGGCGGTGGTTCTGGCCGAGTCGTGTCTGTGAGCCAGCGTCCTCTGTGGGCACCCTAGCGGCCAGAGACGCTGCCTCATGTCGACCCTTCTCCCAGACAGATTGAAGGTGCCTTGGAATACGGGATCACAAGCGATGACCTCTTCTGGCTGAAGGAATCCCCTGGAAAAACGTAAGGCCTGAGGGGTGTCGGGGCCCACTCCTCTGTGCACAGGGCAGGCGGGTAGCCTGTGTTCCTTCTCACCGAGGGAAGGCAGAAAGCCGGGCCTGCGGCCGGTGTTCCAGGCCGTTGTCTGCAGCCCTGATGTTCACCAGGATTCCCGCGGCCCTTGGGCCCACTGGGGGGAGCCTAGCCCCGATCAGATGTCCCGCTTTCACCTGCCCCCCGAGTGTCTTGGGCGCCCCTGAGATCGGCAGGGCCCAGGGGCCCGGCTCGCTCCCAGCCTGGGGTCCAGCTCTGGGCACTGCCTCCTGGTATCTTGGGGACCTGTGTTCGCAAGGACCAGACTGGCCACCAGGGGGCGGCAGAGGCTCAGCCGTCACAGCGCCAGGCTGGGGCGGCCTGCCGCCCGCGGCCTGCCAGGTGCGGGGGTCTGTTTGTGGCGGTGTGCCCGTATGTGAGCATGTGTGTGCCTGTGTGCGAGCATAGGTGTGAGCACGTGTGTGTGTGTGCCTGTGTGCGAGCGTGTGTTTGTGGACATATGAGCGTGTGGTCTGTGTGAGCATGTGTGAACACGTGTTCGCCTGTGTCCAAACAGGTCTGTGTGCCTGTGTGCGAGCATGTGTGTAAACACATGTGTGTTTGTGCCTGTGTGCGAGCATGTGTGTGAGCATGTTTGTGTGCACCGGTGTGTGAGTACGTGACGGTGTGAGCATGTGTGAGCACATGAGCGTGTATGCCTGTGTGAACATGTGTGCCTGTGTGTGAGCGTGTGCCTGTGTGAGAGCACATGTGTGTGTCTGGTGTGAACATGTGTGAACACGTGTGTGCATGTGAACATGTGTGTGTGCCTGTGTGTGAGCACATGAGCGTGTGTGCATGCCGGGCTGTGCGCTCTGCACGTCTTCGCTGTCCTGGCCTCACAAGGCGTCCTTGCAGGCCCAGGCGCAGCCCCTCGCGAGGGGCTCCTGAGACCCCCCAGCCCCCTTTCTCTCCCCTGGTTGGACTGGCTGCAGGGAAGCCCGACCTGTGGGTCCTGACCATCCCTGGCTTCTCCCGTGCCGTGTGCATGGCCGGGGCTGTGTCCAGTCAAGACCCGCGGTCCCGGGTGGGCGTTGTCTCGTGGGCCGAAGGGACCAGGCCTGCCCCGCCAGGCGGGGCCACTCGGCCGCTCCCATCTGCAGCCCGGGTCGCCCGGCAGCCACCTCCACAGGCTCCAGCTGTGCCAGGCGCGTCCACCTGGAGGTAGGATTTAATTTTATGTCACATTTACCACATTATCTGTTTACTCCATAGTATCTGGGCTAATTCTTTTATCTCTGACTAGTAGGTTAAATGTGGTCTGATTTCTTTCGCATTTGCTATTATGTCATCCTTGGTATTTACTAGCTGTTTAAAATGAATGTGGGTGTCTGAGTGTGGGTTTTGAATGTGTGGCTGTGAGTGTGAATGTGTGTGGCTTTGTGTGTGTGTGTCAGTGAGACTGTGGATCTGTGTAAGTGCGTGTGTCAGTGAATGTATGTGTCTGTGAGCCTGTGTGTCTATGAGCATGAACGTGTGAGTGTGCCTATGAGAATATATCTGAGCATGCTGAATGAGTGTGAGTGTGTGTCTGAAGTGTGCGAGTGTGTGTGTGAATGTAAGCATGTCTGTGAGCATGTGTGTGTGAGCGTGTGTGTCTGTGAATGTGTCCGTGTAAGTATGTGTGTCTGTAAGCATGTGTCTGTGAGTGTGTGTGTCTGTGAGCATGTGTGATCGAACATGTGTGCCGATGAGTGTGTCTATGTAAGTGTGTGTGTGTAAATGTGTGTAAGCATGTGTGTCTGTGAGTGTGTGTCTGTGAGCATGTGTGTCTGTGAGCGTGTGTCTGTGAGTGTGTGTATCTGAGCATGTGTGTCTGTGAGCATGTGTGTCTGTGAGCATGTGTGGCTGTGAGCGTGTCTATGAGTATGTGTGTGGCTGTGAGCTTGTGTGCTTGAGTATGTGTGTGACTGAGAGTGTGGCTGTGAGTATATGTGTGGCTGTGGGTGTGTGTATGTCTCTGAGCGTGTGTGGCTGTGAGCGTATTTGTCTGAGTATGCATGTGTCTGAGCATGTGTGTCTGTGAGTATGTGTCTGTCTGTGAGCATGTGACTGTGAGCATGTGTGTCTGTGTGTGTCTGTGAGCATGTGTCTGTGAGCGTGTGTGTCTGAGTGGCTGTGAGCGTGTGTGTCTGTGTGGCTGTGAATACATGTGTCTGAGTGACTGTGAGTGTGTGTCTGTGTGTGTGAGTGTGTGGCTGTGAGCATGTGGCTGTGAGCATGTGTGTCTGTGTGTGTCTGTGAGTGTGTGTGTTTGAGTATCTGTGAGCATGTGTGTGTGTGGCTGTGAGCATGTGGCTCTGAGCGTGTGGCTGTGATCATGTGTGTCTGTGTGTGTCTGTGAGCGTATGTCTGTGAGCACATGTGTCTGAGTGACTGTGAGCATGTGGCTGTGAGTGTGTGTGTCTGTGTGTGTCTGTGAGCGTGTGTCTGTGAGCGTGTGTGTGAGTGTGTGTGAGAGCGTGTGTCTGAATGGCTGTGAGCGTGTGTGAGCATGTGTGTCTGTGTGTGGCTGTGAGTGTGTCTCAGTGGCTGGGAGCATGTGTCTATGAGTGTGTGTGTCTGTGTGTGTGTGAGCGTGTGTGTCTGTGTGTGGCTGTGAGTGTGTCTGAGCGACTGTGAGCATGTGTCTGTGAGTGTGTGTGTCTGAGTGTGAGCGTGTGGCTGTGAGCATGTGTCTGTGAGCGTGTGTGTGTGTGGCTGTGAGCATGTGTGTCTGAGTGACTGTGAGCGTGTGTGTGAGCATGTGTGAGTGGCTGTGAGCATGTGTCTGTGAGCATGTGTGTCTGAGTGACTGTGAGCGTGTGTTTCTGTGTGTGTCTGAGTGTGTGTGTGTGTGTCTCTGTGAGCGCGTGTGTCTGAGTGGCTGTGAGCGTGTGGCTATGAGCATGTGTGTCTGAGTGACTGAGCGTGTGGCTGTGAGCGTGTGGCTGTGAGCATGTGTGTCTGAGTGGCTGTGAGTGTGTGTCTGTGAGAGTGTGTCTGTGAGCGTGTGTGGCTGTAAGCATGTGGCTGTGAGCGTGTGTGTCTGAGTGGCTGTGAGCATGTGTGTCTGAGTGGCTGTGAGTGTGTGTCTGTGAGAGTGTGGCTGTGAGCGTGTGTGGCTGTAAGCGTGTGGCTCTAAGCATGTGGCTGTGAGCGTGTGTGTCTGAGTGGCTGTGAGCATGTGTGTCTGAGTGGCTGTGAGTGTGTGTCTGTGAGAGTGTGTCTGTGAGCGTGTGTGGCTGTAAGCATGTGGCTGTGAGCGTGTGTGTCTGAGTGGCTGTGAGCATGTGGCTGTGAGCATGTGTGTCCGAGTGGCTGTGAGAGTGTGTCTGTGAGCATGTGTGTCTGTAAGCGTGTGGCTGTGAGCAGGGCCGCGCTGCCCTGGGACTGCCCTCTGCCTCTCCTCTCTCTTATCTGCCCACAGCTTTGCTGTCAGAGCTAAAATCTCGTGTTGTTTACAATTGCAGATTTTGTCGGCTTGTCATGTCTTTTAACTCCAGTAAGGAGCCAGTGTTTTGGGTTTTTTAAGTGTGGCTTAGGCTCTTTTACGCTTAATTGCTGTTAGATTTATTGCATGTTCAGGAGAGCCTCCCCCCACCCAGCAAGATGGTTTTTGACAAAAGCCCTGGATTTCCTGTGGGTCCCAGGGCCTTGGTAGGCGTCTGTAGCTCGTCTGCGTGAAGATGGGGCCCCAGGCACCCACCACAAGCGCCTGCCGTCGGCCTGGAAACTCCTCTGAATGGGGCCCTGTCCCACTCTGGCCCTGATTCACTGTCCCGTCCACCAGGCTTTGGACCCGCGTCATTTTCTTGGGCGTTGGTTTCTGGGGGTGACGCAGGCGCTTCCCCAGCGTCTCCGCGAGGGGCCGTGGAGACCGTGGTGCCGGCGGCCTTCACGGCACAGCTGCCTGGATGCTGGCTCGCGGCTCAGGGCCTGTGTCCTGGCCGAGGCCACTGCTGCAGCTCGGTCATGTCTGCCCACTGCCAGCGCCAGTGCTTTCTGAATCTTGGGCTTTCATTGACCTCGTTCCTGCGTGTTCTGTTTTCTTTCGTTTGTTATTTCCGCATTGCCTTTTGAACGCCGAGTCCAGCCGCCAAGAGGGGCCGCTGTCTGCTGGTCCTCGCTGCCCACGGCTCGCACGGCAGGGGTACAGCAAGGTCCGGGCACAGGGCCCCGCGCGGCCGCCCTGCTGACCACGTGCTGGGGCCGCGGCATGCACGGCCGGGGAAGACAGCCCCAGATATTGAGGTCAGGAAAGTGTTTATTTTCCTCGGGGGAAAAAAAAAACCATTTAGAAGACTTTTTTTTTTTTTAGCTCTTTCGTTTAGAAGGAATCTAGGTATGTTATTGTTTAAGGAAAAAAAGTGTTTGCAACGTATCAGTCACCCATTCCGTTCTGAGCATGATTTATGTGAGGAAATGGTTTTTTTTTAAAAATTAAGCTGGAGATACATCCCCGAACGATGCTTCTGTGAAACGCAGCTTTTGTGCCGAGCTGTGAATGCAAGTTGTAACAGTGTGATACGGGAGGCAGTGTTTACTCGTTACATTCCTGTGTGCAGTCAAAATAAGCCCGAGGGCCGACAGTAGCATTTCTGTATTTTATCAGCTCTGGCCGGGCTGGGGGCCTCGGCTCACACTCTGAGGGGCTGTTTCTACCAGATTTATTTGCCTTATAAATATTCCTGGTGTTTATTTTAACTTGCCTTTAAAACAGAGCTGAAATGAATATGGGCCTGAGGGCTGCCCCTGCCCTGGAGGCCTTTCGAAGGTGGGCAGGCCGTGCCCCAGTGCCTATCCAGGAGGCCAGCCTGCCCGTAGGGTGCCCGGTGTGCCCAGATTTGCCTCGGCCTGCAGCTGCGGGGCCTCCGCTGGCCAGCTCCCCACGGCCTGTGGGCTCCGGGGCTGTCCGCCCTCCTCCCTGTGTGGACCATCTTCAGGGTCACCTGCGTGAGACGGGGCGGCCAGCAGCCTCCGCAGGTGACCCACCTGCTTTGCCCCAGGGGTCTGGGCACCCTCTGGACAGCCCACGTCCAGCTGCTCCCGGGGCTCCTGCCTACACAGCCCCAGCATTGCCTGCGCTGGCGGGGTGGCCACAGGCCCCTCGTGAGGTGTGGGTGCTCCCTGCCCCGCCGGGAGCGGACTGGGGCCCTCAGACCCGAGAGGCAGGTGGAGAGCTCCCTAAGCCGGGACTTCACACCTGGGGAGGGCTTTGTTGCCACTTCCTCTGCCTCCAGACGCGAGGCGGCGGCCAGCCCGTGGTGGGTAATCCTGTGGCAGCTACACCTCGGCGTGCTGTGCTGGCGGCACTGGGGCGCGCGGGGGGGCTTCCCGAACACACGCAGCCATGGGGCCCCGCCCCCAGGGCCTGCCCCCCACCCAGGCCAGGGTCTGCTCGGGGGCCAGCAAAGCCCACGTGCAGCTCAGACCCGCCAACAGAAGCGCGGTACCCACCGGCCCCCAGCGCTGGGGTCCAGCCCTGGTTTGAGTGTTTTCTCATCGAGTCTGTCTGAAGGGAGTTCTCTGGCTAAGACCTTGGATCCTGCCTTTTCCAGATAATTGTTGTTTGATAACGAATTGCTTATTTGATGAACTGGGGGCCGGGGTGAAGTGAAAAGCAACCCCGTTGAGGAGACCAAGGTGACCGTGGGCGCCAGCACACGCCCGCCCCCTGGGAGGTTTCGCCCGCTGGCGCTTGGTCAAGGACGTGGCCCCCTGGTGCGCCCACTGTTGGCGGCTTGGAGCCAGCAGCCTGAGGGTGGGGCCCCGTGACCTTGAGGGGGGAGTGGGACACCCAGGGCTTGGGGGCATGCTCAGGGGCTCCGGAAGCAAAAACGCCTTTGCCAAAATCAGGAGACCACGCTGCTGCTCTGCCTGGAGCTGGGCTGGGGCTTCAGGCTGCAGACCCCACACCAGAGTCTGCTCTGCAGAGGCAGGAAGACTCGGATAGCGGGACTGTGTGGCGGGTGGTCAGCGGACTCCCCAGGCCTGCACGGCTCAGTCGCCCAAGCTGTGGGCACCCTGGCGGGGGCACAGGCCACCACCACAAGGTCCACACACATGCCCTTCATTGGTTCTCGCATTGGGGCAGCATGTTCAAGGCAGCCCAAGCCTCACAGTTTCTGTCTTGAAGGAAGGCTTGTCTCTTCCCTGTTCACATCCAGATGGAGGCAGTGCAGGCCATCTTGTGTTGTGTGTGCCCACACGCGGACGTGTGCGCGTGCCTGCGTGTGCGCCCCGATGCGCGTGCCTGCGTGTGCGCCCCGATGCGCGTGCCTGCGTGTGCGCCCCGATGTGCGTGCCTGCGTGTGCGCCCCATGCACGTGCCTGTGTGTGCGTCCCATGTGCATGTGCCTGTGTGTGCCTGCGTGTGCGCGTGCCTGTGTGTTTGCCCCATGTGCGCGTGCCTGCGTGTGCGCGTGCCTGCGCGTGCGCCCCATGTGTGTGTGCCTGCGTGTGTGCCCTTTGTGCGCGTGCCTGCGTGTGTGCCTGTGTGTGCGCGTGCCTGCATGTGCGCCCCGAGTGCGCGTGCCTGCGTGTGCGTCCCATGTGCATGTGCCTGTGTGTGCCTGCATGTGCGCGTGCCTGTGTGTTTGCCCCATGTGCGCGTGCCTGCACGTGCGCCCCATGTGTGCATGCCTGCGTGTGCTCCCCGAGTGTGTGTGCCTGCGTGTGCGCCCCGATGTGCGTGCCTGCGTGTGCGCCCCGATGCGCGTGCCTACGTGTGCGCCCCGATGCGCGTGCCTGCGTGTGCGCCCCATGCACGTGCCTGTGTGTGCGTCCCATGTGCACGTGCCTGTGTGTTTGCCCCATGTGCGCGTGCCTGTGTGTTTGCCCCATGTGCGCGTGCCTGCGTGTGCGCGTGCCTGCGCGTGCGCCCCATGTGTGTGTGCCTGCGTGTGTGCCCTTTGTGCGCGTGCCTGCGTGTGTGCCCTTTGTGCGCGTGCCTGCGTGTGCACATGCCGAGCTCTCTCCACTCACCCACATGGACGCCCCCAGCCCCGACCCGTCCCAAGGAAGCTGGGTGCCAACAGCTCCCCGCAGGGCGCCAGCGGCAGTCCTCCCGGGACGAGTGTCTGTTTGAAATGGAATTATATCATTAGTACCTGCCGGGATCAAGCTGACATCTGCTGATCCACCCCCGCGTCACCTCTTCTCCTTCAAAGGCTGAGGGTGATCTGACAAGCCCACCCACACGCTGCCTGGGCGGGGAGTCTGTGTCAGGTTCAGCTCTGTGCACGTGTGCATGTTCAGGTGTGTGTGCGTGTGTTTACATATGTTCAGCTGTGTGTGCACACAGGGTGTGTAACAGGAGAGGTCTGCTGGGTCTCATGGCCCCTCCCTGCTGCCCGTGCTGACTCTCCCAGCCTCTGTGTGCCGGGACGCAGGGCAGGCAGGCGTGGGTCCTCTACCCGGCCTCTGTGGCCCCGGAGCCTTCTGCCCATGTCCGGCACCTCCCTGGTTGTCTGCAGCCTGGTGTCAGGGGTCCAGTGGGACCCTCGGCAGAAGGCCCTCGGGAGTCAAGGAGAAGCTTGCAACGCCTGGGTTTGGTCCACGGCAGTCCTGCCTACAGGCCCGTCCCCGGACCCGCTGGTCCCTTCCTCGCCACCAGGCAGTTTCCCGATCTGGTGGCTGGCTTTCACTGTGGCAGGAGCCCTGGGGAGTGGGTGTCGTCCCTCGGGACAGCCTGTTGGACAGTTCACGGCAGTGACCCAGCGGTAGTGGTGCATCAGCTGCCGGACGCCTGCACGAGGCCCAGACCTTGGAGCCCCAGGGGCTGCCCGCGGCCAGCAGCCCCTGTGACCCATATGTCTCTCTGTCCGTCCCTCCAACAGGTTGGTGGTCGGAGCCAGCTGTATCCTTTGCTGCATGTGGGTGATGGACAGACGGACGGCTCTGCTCGCCATCCTGAGAGTGGACGCTCGGGCACGGCCCCTGCCCTCGCCCCTCCCATGGGGGCTGCCCCCTGCGACCTGTAAAGGCCTGCTCTGTCCTCTGTGCTCAGGGGACACTCTGAGGTTGACCTCTGAGTCTGGGGCTTCCTGGAGGCTCTTCCCAAGCCGCTCGCTGGCCGGGCAGCTGGACACAGCCGTGAGGCAGGTGGTCCTCCCTGGAGACCAGCCCCGCTGTGGCCAGTTCCTTCAGATGGAGCAGTAAGATGGGGGGCCAGGGAGGGGCCAGGAGGGGCGACTCCAGGGGAGACAGAGACATGAGGTCCGGGCGCCGCCTCCCAACCGTCCCCATGTGGCCTGGGGTGAACCTCCAGGGGGCGTGGAAAGTGCCCGTGCGTGGAGCCCCTGCCTGGCCCTCGACGGGCGTCTGAGATGGGTGCCAGGCCGGAGCCTCCTCTGGGCTGGTGGGGATGGGTGGGGGTGGGCTTCTAGCAGGGCGCGGGGTCTTGCTGCCCGGCCCCGACATTGCCATCGTTAGCGCTCCTTAGCCACCTGGCAGACGTGGCCCTGGAGTGTGCAGGCCTCCTCACCGGGCTCGGCTTGGATACCACCATCATGATACGCAGCGTGCCCCTCCGGGCCTTCGACCAGGTAGCGCCGGGTCGGCCCCCCCACCCGGGCCCCTGCTGTCGCGAGAGGGCTCGCCCACCCCACTGCCCGGGCAGGAGCAGGTGTGGGCTGGGAGCGAGGTCTCAGTCTTTAGTAACCAGCCCTTGAGTTGAGCGAGGAGACTGTTGGCCACATAAACACCTGTTGGCGGGAGGCAGCAAGGGTCAGCACGCGGCGGCCACAGCGGGTACCGGGGTGCAGGGCGGGCACAGCGGCCAGTCCCCAGCTGGGAGGGCAGCGGCCGGTGAGCGTGGGCAGCCATGCCGTCCCGGCTCCCTTGCTGAGCACCTGGGGCCCGAGGGGCGTGTCTCTATAGGGCCAGCATGGCGGGGAGCAAGGCCCTGGGTGACTGTCGTGGGTGACAGCAGCCCGGCCACCATAGATGGGACGGACAGGACGCTGAGCCGGCCCCTACGTCCCCACCACCTCCCCGTCTGCCACGCGGGCGGCCCCGGAGCAGGGCACCCTTGCTGACGGTGGACGTGCCCACGTAATGAGCACGTGTAGTTTCTTTTGAAGCCACAGTCCCTCCAAGGAGATGTCGCTTTAAGGCCCAGGTCTGTGTTGTCACTGTCAGAACACCAGGTGTCTGCACAGCGGGCGGCTCCGGGACGATACACCCCCCGAGGTCCTGTCACCCCCCTGGACAGACATGCCCAAGCGCACACCTCTGGCACACACGTCCAGGGACAGCCTCGAGCCTCGGGCTGGACACAGGCAGAGAGGGCCTGAGAGACACAGGCCTGGAGGGATGAGAAGGGGGGCAGAGAGGTGCCCACGTCTGCTCCCAGCTACCTGGCCACCGCGCCTGGCAGGACCTGGCAGACAGAGCCAGGGGCGGGGGGCAGGGGCGGGTCTCAGACCCTTTAGAGAAGACTTGGTTCATTAACATCTAAGAAGTGTCCAGAGGTCACACAACCCAGCCCAAGGGCCTGGGCCCACAGACGTGGGGGTGGGGGGTGCCAGAAGCTCTGCTGGCTTAGTTCTCAGCTCTGCAGAGAGCAGGGTCCCCGGAGTGGGGCGTGAGGCCCACCCCCGCCCCGGACGGCCCACTCGGGCAGGTCCTTCACGCGGCCCCGGCGCTGACCCTCCCCCCAGCACCGGGGCCTCACCCCGCACCCTCTCCACCCTCCGCAGCAAATGGCTTCACTGGTCACCGAGCACATGGCCAGCCACGGCACCCGGGTCCTGCGGGGCTGTGCCCCCGAGAGGGTGGAAAAGCTCCCAGACCAGCAACTCCGTGTCACCTGGGTGGACCTTGCCTCGGACAGGAGGGACGTGGGCACCTTTGACACCGTGCTCTGGGCCATAGGTGAGGATGTGCGTGCCACGGGGCCCAGGCTCCCCTTCCCGGCCATGGGGCATCTGGACCCCTCCCAGTCCCTCGCGCCCCCTGGGTGGCGACACAGAGAGCTCCCGGGTGACCGTGTGGGACACACTCCCAGGTTTGGCCCCTCCTGCAGCCGGCTGCCCCTGCGGAGGGCGTGGGGGCTCCTGCAGGGCCGCGGATGGCTAGCCTGGAGGAGCGAGGCCACAGGCCTCCTCCCCTCGCTGGGGGCACAGCCCGGAGCCCAGAGCTGTGGGAGGTGGGCCTGCCCCAACAGAGGGCGCTGGGCTTACCTCCCTGGACGCCGTCCTGCCCTGGGGCCTGTGGCCCGTGCGTTTGGAACTTGTTTTCCCAACCCATCCGTGTGCACGTTAGACCTAGAGACAGTCAGGGTCTTCCCTCCGTGTTTCCAGCCCACGGGCCTCTCATGCCCCGACTCGCCGGGCCTGGCTTCTGAGTCTCTGTGCCCATCAGACCCCACATCCAGCTCCT
Source organism: Odocoileus virginianus (assembly GCF_023699985.2). Lineage (NCBI taxonomy): Eukaryota > Metazoa > Chordata > Mammalia > Artiodactyla > Cervidae > Odocoileus > Odocoileus virginianus. The sequence goes on along the minus strand of NC_069685.1, from coordinate 68,018,052 downwards.
CAGCTCTCGACGTTTCCACCGAGCCCTCAGAGGGCCTGTCCCGCATGCTTGTCCACCCAGGCTGCCCGGGTCCCCACGTGCCCCGAGGTGGGGCCGGGGTGGGGCCGCACTTCTGAGAAGCCTGCTGTTTCTGAAATGCTGAGAATGGGTGGAAATCAGAAAATGAAATAAACCCCGGAGCAGTCAGCGCCAGGCTGTGGAAGCTTGACGGGAGCAGGTTTTAGGAATGAGGCAAAAACCTGAGACACCCCAGAGCGAACTCTTGGCCAAGATTCGCTAAATTACCAGAGGAAATGTTCTTGATCAAATCGTGAGAGTAGACCTAAAGGGGGTTTGTTCTGATGAACACTGTGAAGGATCGTCGAAGTGTTCAGACCCAGAGAGGCAAACTGACGGCCGTGGTTTTAAGCTCGGTTCTAAAGGCCGAGGTGGCCGCCCCCCTCCTGCCTGGCCCCTCGCCTCTGGCCCCTTGCCTGCACCCCCCGGGCCCTCGGGGTCCTCCCTGTGTCCAGATGGCCTTGGTGGGCTGCACGCGAGGCCCTAGGAGCCCTCCCCCACCGGGAGTCCGTTTTGTTTTCTGTATTTTCAAAACGAGCGTCCCCCAGACAGTCTGCTGGTGTGATTGATGCCGGGGGTGGGGGCTTTTCACAGTCCTTGGCCTCTGACCTTGCTTCCCAAGGCGCTGCGGCGGTTCCCGGCACGCCTCCCGGCCGCGGGCAAGTGCTGGCGGGGCGCAGCTCATGGCGGGTTTTGTAAACATCCAGGAGCCTCGTCCCATTTCAGCAACCGGAACATTCTCTGCCCTTTACCTGGAGAGCCTGGAACCGGGCATTACTTTTGCGTGCGATAAAGGGTGGTCCCGGGGGTCCGAACACCATGCCCACCAGGAGCTGGCAGACCCTGGTCTGCCCGGGCGCCCACTGGATCCAATGTGTCACGGATGAGACGGGTGGGCTGCGGCTCATGCCCGTGGACACCCGCGGATGCCGGCGTGGGCCTGGCCTGCAGCCTGCCAGCCTCTTCCGCGCGGTGCGGCCTTGATCCCCACGAGGTGGATTAAGCACATTAGCAGCTAAAGCAGTTAATTGCTGTGCAGGGGGCCGGCTCATTGTTTGTCTGTGAATCACCCGCTCACACCAGGTGTCTTAGATAACAGGCCGGGAGCTGGGGAGGAGGATTTCCTGTCTGCAGATGCGCCGATTACTGTGCTGAGTGAAGACAGTCAGCCCGCCCCACAGGCTCGGGCCGCCACAGTTAACCACTTGTGGCCTGGATCCCAGCTGGGGAGGGGATGGTGCGCAGAGCAGGACTGGTGAGCCCTGTGGACACCTCTGAGCAGGGACCCTTGGCTTTGCTGTGACTTCCTCTTGTTTTTAAGAATGGTCTGAGTGCCTTGGCCTTGGAAAAACAGTCCCCAGCACCCCCCACCCCAGAATCGGCGGCCTCCAGGCAGGGCTACACGTCCAGGGTAGACGAAGGCTCGGGCCACAGGAGCCCCACCCACGGGCAGAAGCAGCGGGGCGCCGTGGGCAGTCAACCCCTGAAGTCGGTGCTTTTTCTTCAGGCGTTTCCTTTGCAGCAGGCCGTTGCCATTCACCTGTGTCACGTGGGCGCCTCTAGCGTGGGGGGAAGCAAGCCCGTGGGTCCCAGCCTCCCCACTCTGGCCGACCCCCATCCTGAAGGCCCCAAGCCACTCTGAGCGCCGTCCCCACGCTGGTGCACACGTGGACCACAGCCCAGGATGAAGGCGGGCCCGAGGAGACTATGCCAGGCCCGGGGATCTGAGGTTGTGGCTGCGGCCAGGGCCCCTCCATCCAAGGCCGCCACCTGGAGGCCGCGGAGGTGCTGGTGGTCTGAGCCACCCGGCCTGCCCCTGGAACTGCGTCCTGCTGCAGCAGCAGGACACCTGAGTGTGGCTCTGTTCTTCCAGGCAGGGGCCCCACCGCAGCCTGACCAGGCCCCCAGCCTGGGCCCCTGCCCAGCCTCCCAGCGCCTCGCCCAGGCCTGCCCATGCGGCTTCCCAGGTCTGTCCGACTGCAGCCCGCGCTCACCTGTCAGGCTCCTGCCGGCCCTGAATCTGCCCTCGTTACACGATCCCCTGCACATCAGCACGTGTGCTCCAGGGAGGCATGAAATTGCAGGGAGGCCCGTCTTCCTGTGACGGGGCGTGTCTGCTCCTCTGTGTCCCTGGGTGCACGAAGCAGGTGGCAACGACCAGCAGGTGGTTCCCCCAGCACCACCAGGGGAGGCTGGCCCAGACCAGCCCACCAAGAGCTCTGTCCTGGGTGGTCAGCGCTGGGTAGCTGCGAGGGTCACACGGTCCCCTGAGGAACTCTGGCCAGCAGGCAGGGGGGCAGCCCCAAGGCAGGGTGTGTGACTGGAGTCTCAGCGCCCTCGTCTGTTGTAACCGTGGCAGCAAGTCATGCATGTCCTAAGAAAGATGCTCTCAGGATCATACAAACGGATGAAAAGGGCCGGATCGGTGATCCTCAGGAGGAAGCCCAGCTCACTAACACGTGGCCAAAGGACACTGTGTTTTATGAATCATTGAAGAAGCGCACGTTGAACATTCCCAGCCCCCCACCCTGACAAGGAGCAGAGTGCAGAGGGAGGGGGCCGCCCGCCCGGAAGGGCCTCCCCCAGGGACCAGCTGCCAACCGCACCGGGGGCGAGGAGTGGGTGGCCCACAGGCTGGACAGGGCACCCTGTGAGCTGTCACGGGAGGACTGCTTGCCCTTGGAGAGGCTGTGGGGGATGGCGTGACTGCTGCCATTCAAGCCCAGCCCAGTCTGAGTGGGCGTCTGAGCAGCCCCACCGTTCTCCACCTCTGCCTGCCTCTGGGGCTCCAGGCCAGTTGGCCGGGGAGTGTGACCCCCGGCTCGGAGCACACGGGGCAGTGTGGCGAAGGCTGGGGCCCGTCCACCCTGCCTGACCCGTCTCGGGCCTCCCTTCCTCTGCTGTTGGCCCTGGAAGCCTGCTGTGTGGGCCCGTGCGTCTTACACTGCCGCCCAGCGGTATCCAGCCGCTTATTCTCTGAACCCGTGGCCTGGCTCACACATTCCACGTACTTTCCCAGCTCACATAGGCAGCGCATCCTATAAAATCCTGGCTTCGAAATGGACCATGGGGGCCAGCGTGGCCGCCATCTCCTGCTTCTGCCTTCAACTTTATCTCTGTGTCCTCGGGGACCTGAGACGTGGTTTTCTAGCCTCTGCAAGGTGTGCAGTTACCATGGTTACCACAGGCCCAGGAAGAAGTGCTGTTGACTTCCTGCGACCAGCCGGGCTGGGGTGCAGGGTGAGCTGGGGGCGGCATGGCCACATCAGAGTGCCTGGCCTGGGCGCTGCCGCCTTGCCTGCGGCTCGTCGGCCCGGCCCAACGTCACCGGGAGGCTCAGGGCCCAGGACCTGGGAAGAAACCCGGGGCTGACCTAGGAGCCCCTGCCTCCAGTACTGGCGACCCCCCTAGCACACGCCCCCCCCCCCCCCCGCCCATGGGGCCCACTTCTTCCTTGCTGGAGCATGGTCCGGCCCCCTCCCAGGTGCCCGCTGGGCCCCTAGGCCCAGGGCAGGATGTTTGCAGGTGGCACATCGCACTATGCAGGCTCATGGGCTTCCATCAGGGCTGGAGCGCCAGCATCAGTGTGGTCAGAGGCGGGGCCCTCCCGGCCTCGTGGGGCCCGTGTCTAGTCTGCTGTGAAGGGCGCCAGCCCTCAACCCTTGATCCCTGGGGCCGAGCCGGAGCCATCGCTGAGAAGGAGGTTTAGCTGAGCCTGTGTTTTGACTTCCCGCGGGGAGAGCAGCTGGAGACTTAAGGCTCCCCTCCCCGGCTCCACCAGCCCCTGCCGACCCCGGGGGCCTGAGCCGTGGGAGCCGTGGGATCTGTGCCTTTGAAGCTGAGCCTCCCGCTGCCAGATCCCCCGCCTGGCCCCGGGAAGACGGGGCGCCCACTGCCCCCCCACTGCCACCCCCACTCGAAGAGGCCTTGTCGTCTGAACGAGGCCCCGAGCTGTGAGCACATGGGCTGGCAGTGGTGGGGTGTCCACCCAGCAGCGCCCCCTCCCAGCCTCTATCTAAGGGCGGAGTCCACAAGCTGATGGCCCGCCAGGATGGGCAACTGTGCCTGCCAGCCCTGGACCCTGGGCAGGACGTGGTCGTGCGCACCGTCTGCTTTCTCTGGGTCGGCTCACCCTCCTCGGGCATTGGGGTGACGTCCCTGCCAGGGGCTGGGGACATGAGGCACCGCCTGTCCTGCACACGTAGCCCTGTGGCAGGTGGGGTAACCTGGCAGGTAGAGGGCAGGGGCCCCAAGAGGAGTGTCGGGGGGGTGCCCCGGTCCAGGGAGACCACCTGAGGGCCCCTGAAATGCCCCCACCGAGGGGTGCATGCAGGGATGGGCTGGAGTTTCCGACTTGCCGGAACTTCCAACTTTCCAACTTGGCCGATGCCTCGGAAGCTGTGTGGCCCCGTTGGGCCATGTGTGTAGCCAAGCTGATCCTTCGCCTGCATCGCTCCACCACATGACCTGGGGTCCCTGGCCCTTGGAACGCAGCCCCGCCAGCGGGGAGGGGCTTAGGGATCCGGTCTGGGGCTGGGGGCATGTGGCATGCACTTAGCTGCTGCTTCTATACCATTTCTGTTGTCAGAGCCAGGCACTTTCGAAAGAAATCATGGCTCTCTAGCACAAAGTCAGCATTATGGGGCTTGAACGTCCTCTTGGAGTGACACGTAGGACCTGTTAGCATCTCACTTGCTGAGACGTGACCCGCGGAGGTGCAGTTCCAGGGTGGGCCCCCGGGGTCTCCTGAGCAAGTTATCTGTTACCACAGGCCACTTTGTGGACTTTGCTGGTAGTCCAGTGGTTGAGCATCCACCTGCCAATGCAGGGGACACAGGTTCGATCCCTGGTCAAGTAACTAAATCCCATGTGCCACAACCGAGATGTTGTGTGCCATAACTAAATACCCCACATGCCACAAAGAAGGCCTGGTGCAGCCAAATAAGTAAATATTTTTGAAAATAAAAAGTAAATAATTTAGACAAAAAAACCAATAAGCCCCTTTGTTTCTGGTTGTTCACCAGTTACAGGATTTTTTTTTCCATGCTTGATTTACTTTTTGAATAAGTATGACTATTAACTCTGTATAATTTAAAAAACCAAAATTGTATCATACGCTGTGTTTAGGGTTTCTCATTCATCTGCCCCCTCTCCTCCTGTTCTTGCGCTGTCCTTTCATTTTCTGTGCAGATGTGTGTGCGTGTGTACACCCTGCATATGTGCACGTGCATACCGTGTGCTCACTGCATGGATGCACACGTGCATGCACATGCACAGTGTGCCTGTGCAACATGTATGTGTTTGCATGTGTGCGCACGTGCATGCGTGTGCACATGTTTGAGGCCCTTGGCACTGTCAGTGCTTGATGTCTTACCAATTCTTAAGTGAACGTTCTGAGAAGGGTTTTAAATAAACCTGGAATCTAATGGAAACCTTCCACCTTGCTCTGTGTCCTTCAGGCCGAGTTCCAGAAACCTCAAGTCTGAATTTGGAGAAGGCTGGTGTGCATACAAACCCCGTCACTGGGAAGATCCTTGTTGATGCCCAGGAAGCCACCTCTGTCCCCCACATCTACGCCATCGGCGACGTGGCAGAGGTACAGCCAGCGCCCACTGCTCCTCGTCCCTCTGACCCTGGCCACCTCATCAGCCCACTGCTGTGGACGAGGCTCACGCATGCTCGGCGCCCTGGGACCTGGCTGCTTAGGCAGTGCTGTGTGTTAAAACGTGTGTGTGTGCCCAGTTGCTAAGCCATGTCCGACTCTTTGCGACCCCATGGGCTGCAGCCCGCCAGGTTCCTCTGTCCATTGGATTCCCCAGGCAAGAATACTGGAGTGGGTTGCCACTTTCTCCTCCGGATCTTCCTGACCTGGGGACTAAACCTGTGTCTCCTGCATCTCCTGCATTGGCAGGCGGGTTCTTTACCGCTGAGCCACCTGGGAAGACCGTTAATTAAGACAGTCACGACTAAAGTCCCTCTGAGCAGTCAGAAGCGCTCACCCCCAGGGCTCGGCTGCGGTTCGGGGAGACGTGTGTGCTGTGTGGGCCACGTGTGCATTGGTCAGGCTGGTGGGGTGCTCTCTCGTTGCCAATCCCTGTCATTTCCAGAGTGTCGGACATCGGCGTTTCCTGCTGCTGTGGGGGATTAGCCCCTAGTCTCAGGCTGACACGCATGGGGACACGGGGCTGTGCCAGCTCTGCTCCATGGCAGGACACCTGGGGCAGGGGCCTCTGCAGAACGCGGTCCGATCCAGGCTCTGTCTTGGGCTCAGCGTGCTGGACCAGCTGCATGTCGGGGCCCTTGGGTGCTCCTTGGGCCTGTCTTAGCCCGAACCCCAGTCAATGGGAACTAGTGAATGGCGGCGGGTCTCGCTTGGGCTTTGCTGTGGGAACACTCTCCAAGAGCACTGGCATGAAGCAGGGCCCTGAGAGAAACCCCCAGTGGATGTGGGAGGTGCCGCTGCTGTGGCCAGCGTGGCTGGCATGGCTGGGCTCGATAGCACCCCACCCCCTCTTCCAGGGAGACTGGCAGCTCTCTAGGGTGCGTCGGAGGGGAGCACGCGAGAGTAGGAGGCAACCCGCATCTGGGGGTCTCTGGAAGGCAGAGGCCCCACTGCGAAGGCGGCGCCCCCACCGTGGGCCAAGCTGTAGTAACCCATGCTCCCTGCTTCCAGGGGCGGCCGGAGCTGACGCCCACGGCCATCATGGCCGGGAGGCTCCTGGCCCAGCGGCTGAGCGGCCGGACCTCAGACCTGATGGACTACGACAACGTGAGTGCCTCTGCTCTCCAGAGCCATGTCTAGCCTGTGTGAGGCTGCAGCTCGTTCTGGGGGCTTGTGTGTGTGTGCGTGTGTGCAAGCGTGCACATGTGACTGGACACTCTTGGTGTCCCTGGGGGATCTTTGCCCTGGACCCCCGGGGGCCTGCCTGATGGGGGCCTGCCCTCCAGGTCCCCACGACCGTCTTCACCCCCCTGGAGTATGGCTGCGTGGGGCTGTCAGAGGAGGCGGCTGTGGCTCGCCATGGCGAGGAGCACGTGGAGGTGAGTGTGGGCCCCGGGGGGGCGTAGCATGCAGGCCTGTGTGGCCCCCACCCCAGTGATGGCTGCCCTCACAGAGGCCGGAGGGCCGGCGGGAATATCGGAGCCTTGCTTCCCAGGGCCTGAGGCTCAGCAGGGCAGCATGGGGCCCCGCGTGATGGCTGCGACGGGCTGGGGGTGTCAGTAGGCATGGCAGGGACCAGGGGGCCTTGGAGCAGTGGCCCTCTCAGTGGCGAGCATGTCTACCACTGTCTGGAAAGTCTCCTTCTGCCCTCTACCCGCCTCCCCCCCTGCCCTCCTGCCCACTTCTGGTCCTCACGGGCCTCTGCCAGCCCAGTGTGGGCGTCACCCCGGAGGAGGGCTTGGTCACCAGACGGGTGCCTCTGGGGTCTGCTTTGGCCGCAGCGCGTGCCCCGAGGAGCTTGCAGGTGGGCCGGGAGGCACCAGACCCCACGAGGCCACCAGTGCGGCTGGCTTCCCTCTGGGAGGGAGCCCTGGGCTCCAGGGCCTGCCCCGTCCTCCATCAACTGTGCTTTATTTGCTATTTTTGTTTAATTCATCACAAGGGCCCTGGGACATGTGTCCGTGGCATTCCGTGATGTTGTTTTATGTTTCACAATGTTGAATGGCCAAATGCCCTTTGTTTGTTTTCTTTTCAATTCTGTCTCCGTTAGAACAATATTCTCTGAAGCTGCATTAATTAATAATGGCTGTGCAGCACATGTGAGCACCTTGCTCATTTTTTACGCGGCCGCAGCCCTGACCACGCTGTCGGCCCTTCTCGGGCGCTGAAAGCCTTTGTCCCGCAGTCGGTGGGGGCTGTGGTTGCCCCCCTGCCGGCTGGAGTGAGGGCCTGGAGAGCACTGGGGGCTGGGGAAACGGGACGGGCAGCTGGGCCCCCTCCAGCGCCCAGTCTGGGCAGTGTCCGCCTGGGTGGTGCCTGGGCCTGCTCTGAGCCCCGGGCTCTGGGGCAGGTCAGAGGGCAGCCTGCCTCACTGCCGCAGTTCTCCAGAGTCTCGGGCCTGCTGGGAGACGGTCTGTCCACAGGCTGCCGTGCCCAGGGGGGCGGGCGCCTGCAGGCCAGCGGGGCCTTGTCCTCAGCCCGGATCACAGCCTGCAGGCCCAGTGGGTGGTTGTGGCTCCCCCACCGCGCCCACAGCCTGACCCACTCGAGGAGGCCCTGGGGCTTGCTGTGCTGCAGTCAGTGACCCGGGAATCCTTGTCTTGCCGCCCAGGTTTACCACGCGTTCTATAAGCCACTAGAGTTCACGGTCCCCCAGCGGGATGCATCTCAGTGCTACATAAAGGTGAGCATCCCCCCGGGGGCCTGGGCGCACAGGCCCCGCCGCCCCCGCTGACCATGTGCCTTTCAGATGGTGTGTCTGCGGGAGCCCCCTCAGCTGGTGCTGGGCCTGCACTTCCTTGGCCCCAACGCAGGCGAAGTTACTCAGGGATTTGCCCTGGGGATCAAGTGAGTCCGCAGGAATGTCGGCCGATACGCCACTCGCAGGCTGCTCGGCTGTTGAGTCTGCTGCTTCAGACCGCTTGTCCGTGGGGTGGTGTTTTCAGAGAGCGTCCACCCGATGGGGCGGGTCCAGTCACCCGAAGCGTGGTCATGTTCATCTCTAGGACAGGCTTGTGGTCCTCGACCAGCCAAGGGGTCCCTGTGGGTCTTCTCTGCTCAGAATGAGTGCCCAGGCGGTCGGGAGCAGCTTGGCATCGCATGTACTGGGAGGGCCACCCAGCGAGCACATGTCCCCTGGAGCCAGCCCCGGATGCAGGCTGTGCATGGCGGGGTCCCAGGGCCCGTGCTGTGGCCGCTCCTTCGGGGCTGGGTTTCTGGGAGTGAAGGGGCTGGGCAGCTGGCAAGGGCTTTCAGACACAGGAGGGCAGAGGGGAGCGGGCTGGACTCACTTAGGGCCGTGTGCTCCTGGGGGCAGCAGGGGGCCTGGCCGGGCGGGTGGGAGGTGGAGTTGGCAGGTGTTCCTGGCTGCCGGCTGGAGAAGAGGGTAGGGGCCGGGGCTGCAGGGCAGTGAGGAGACTGACTTCGGGGCCCTCCCCCAAGTCCTGCCATCAGAGATTTCTCGGAAGTGGTGGGGGGGTGGGGGCAAACATGCCTCCCTGGACTAACTCATCCCCCACCCCCATCCCGCCGTGCAGGTGTAGGGCCTCCTACCTGCAGGTGATGCGGACAGTGGGCATCCACCCCACCTGTGCGGAGGAGGTGGCCAAGCTCCGCATCTCCAAGCGCTCCGGCCTGGACCCCACAGTGACCGGCTGCTGAGGCTAGGCGGCCATCCAAAGCCCGGGTGCTCGGCCCACTGCTGCCCCGGTGACCAGGTGTGCGTGCGGGGCTGGTCCTGTGTTTGAGGGGGCTGGGTGCACCGCCCACTGCTCTCCAGCTGCAGGTGACCCCGGAGAAACGGCTGAGAAGGGAGGGAGGCCACTCCAGACCCCGGCCGGGCTGCTGACGAGCAGGGGTGTCTGGAGGCCGGGTGCACCCACAGCACCTATTCTGGGGGGTGGGGCGGGGACACAGGGTGGGGAAACTCAGTGATCTCCCTTCTGCCTGCCAAGCCCAGAGCCACCAGGTCCTTTCCCTCTGCTCAGAAAGTGGACACACAGTCTCGTTCTGTTAGGCTTGGCAAAGCCACCAGGTAGGCGGCCAGAAGCCCTGGTGTGCCATTGGTCCTGAGCCTCTTCTTGAGGAAACCCCCCCTTGCCTCTGGTCAACGGGGTGCCTGTGGTCTGGGCCTTTCCACCTGTCAGCCGGAGGGGCTTCCCCCGGCCTTCACCTCCTCCTGGGTTGGGGTCCCCAGGGCCCCAGGGGCCTGTGGACAGAGCAGTGAGTGCCCATAAGATGCTCTCAGGCCAAAGGTTAGTGGGCCAGGCCCTGGCCTCTCCTGGGCATTCAGACACTGGTGCCTTCACAAAGCCCTATGACAGCTTCTGAGGAGCCTCATCGACTCGGCATTTCTAACAACGATGCCCCCACCTGATCGGGCAGGGCCGCCCTCGCCTGCTCTCTCATCCGACCCCCCAGGGGCCCTTCGTGTGGGGTGGGGTGTGGGGACGCGGGCTGCCCCACACTGACCCCCACCTTGGGCAGGACACTGGACTGACGCCCGAGCGCCCGGCAAGGATGGCCCAGGCCGGCACCGCACACCCCGGACCCTGCCAGATGATGAGGACCTGTGCGGAAACCCCCTGCGGGCTGCCCATGTCTGAGCCCCTGGCATTACCTGGCGTAAATAAAGAGGCTGTTTTCCGGAAGCATGCCCGGCCTGTGATGTCTTCCACAGGCCCACCTCCCCGCCGTGGGCTCAGGGGTGGCGGCGTGTGGATGGGGGCAGTGGGCTGCTGGGATGGGGGACGGCGGGGTCGGGGGTCCCCAGCCGGTGGGGTGGGGGAGGGTGGGGTCGGAGGCCCCCAGCAGCCCCGCCACGGGGGACCTCGCCGCCCTCGCGGGAACACGGGCTCTGTGCAGAGCCACCCGCCAGCGGCGTGGCCGGTGACAGGCGGTGGCCGGCGCTGAAGCCCCGTCCCCCGAGCGGCTCGCTCCCCTAGGGCCCCAGCCAGCTTGTCGGCTGGGCTCAGGCTTAATCCCGCGCGCGGAGGCCGACGGGGAGCGAGGCCCCCGGCACCTGTCAGTCAGGCGGAGAGACGGCGCTGACAGGCCAGGCAGGGCCCTGCATTGTGCTGGGGCTTTAGCAGCGGTTAATCTCGTGTCTTCCCTAAGAAAACATCATTCAGTCTGCCGCCCGGGAGCCCTGGGTGGGACCCTGCTTATAGCGAACAAAGGAATGTCTTTGCGCCTGGATAGGCTCGCGTGAAGCGCGCGCGACCGCCTTAGACACCCGAGCGAGACGCCGAGGGCCGGGTCTCCGGCTAGAGTAGCGGACCGTTAAAGGCCCGGCGGGCGGTGCCGTGGGAGGGGCCCCGACGGTGGGCGGGGCCTCCGCCGCCTCGGGGTGGGCGGGGCCATGGGCGCCGGGCTGACCGCGTGGGGCCGGCGAGGCACGCAGGCGGCCTCACCTCTTCCAGTGACTCCGCGTGACGCAGCCGGGCGGCCGCCTCACCTCGATGCCCCGCAGGCCCTTTCCCAGCTGGGCGGCCTTGCTCCAGCTGTGCCTGTGGCACCCTCGTCCGGGCCGGTTGGCGTGGTTGGTGTGGCCGTGGAGGACAGAGCAGAGCCCCCCACGGTGCTCGGGCCAACCCTGGGGCGCCGCCTGTTGGAGGCCCCTCCCCAGCGCGGGGCTGAGCTGCGCCCCCGCCCCCCAGCGCGGTCACGGGCGGGGGCCTAGCCCCTTCGCAAGCCGCAGGGCCGCAGTGGGCCTGGCCCCATCCCAGTGCACCCTGCCCTGGGGGCTCCAGCGGGGCAGGCCTCGTGGACCCAGGCCCCCCTGCCCGCGCCCCGCGTTCGCGGAGGTTCCCACGTGCTCTCTGGTCTCACACCTGAGCTGGGCCGCAGGGGGTCCTGTCCTGGGCGTCCATCAGGCCTGCCTGGCTCCAAAGTTGCTCCCCGGCCCGGCCCAGCCCCCACCCCTCCCCACGGAGGGCGCAGGGAGGGGCCAGAACCCCACAAGCCAGGTGCTCTCCGCCTGGGCCCAGGGCCGCCTCCTGCGCCTTGGCATGTTTTTATGGTGCAATGAAAATATGACTTTAATTCCTTGGTTGTTTCATGTAACCTACAATTACCCCCAGGACGTCCTGCTCTCCTCCCCTTATGGCTGCAGGTTGTGCAGGGATGTGAGGCGAGCTGCCAATGCTGGGGCCAGCCCACCCCTCCCCTGCCTCACCCTCCCACCGCCCGGACTCCTCCAGCCCTCGGGGGTGCTGTCCCCAAGGCCCTGGGCTCGCCGGGGAGGTGGATAATAAGACATGAGAGTGACCTGTCCCCCAGGGCTGTGCTGAGGACTCACAGCCTCTGCATCCCACAGCCGTGCTGGGACCCCCAGCATCCCTGGGTGGGTAGCAGGGAGCACCCACCCCACACATGCTTCAGCCATGCTTTCCTGTGGCTGGAGGCCTGGCTGAACAGGTACCCGCCAGGCACGTCCAGAGTCCCTCCAGACGCAGACATCCTGTGACAACAGCTGGCATCAGGCAGCACCTACAGGTCAGGGTGTGTGGCCACACGCCAGGCGGCAGCTCAGAGACGTGGGTGATGCCCTGGCCTGAAGCAGGCACCCGCACTGGGCCCAAGACCCTCACCCACTGCTCGTCACCTGACGCGGAGCTGCCAGACGGCCCTGGGCCCTGCAAGAGGGACTCGTGAGTTGGCTGAGCAGTGTGCTCATCCAGAGGCCAGGCTGCCAGGCCATGTGACTGAGCCTTGCAGACCCCGCTCAGGCTCCTGGCGCCCCGCTCCAGTCAGAGCCCAACCCGCTCACGTCACTCTCAGAAGCTTCTGATCCTTAACGAGTTCTCCACGAGAAGCTCATGCCAGGTCAGGGGCTGTCCCCACCTGTCCCTGAGCCCCCTGGAAGCCACTTCCCTCCCCTGCCTGGCCCAGGGTCCCTGGGTGGCCTCACCTGGGCCTGTGCCCACTGGTCCCACTCAGCGCACCCTTGGGTCCAGGTCATTGCCAGAAACAGGTCGGGAGGTGCCTCCACCCTGGCAAGCAGGCCAGCAGGATGTCTGGGCCTGAGGTGACCGAACCCAGACAGCCCCATGAGTGTCCCTGTCCTGCCCCCGCCATAGCGCTGAGGTCCCACGGCACGTCATGCCACTGGCCCGGCCCCGTCGGGAGGCATCTCTGCTTGAACTAATGCCCCATCCCCATGGCCACGGACCGCACCCCTTGGACCTGATCTCCTGCAGTGCCTGGGGACCGAGAGGACAGCAGTGTGCAGCCTGCCCCCAAGGGTCCAGGGTCCTCCTCCTGCTGACCCATCAGGTCTCTGGAGCAACCTCTGTGGTTGCTCTGGTAGGGAGGAGACCGCGAGGTGCCCGGCCTCAGGACAGGTGGGCCACAGCCTTCAGACCTGGGTCTGACGTCTGTCAGGGAGTGCAGCGGGTCCGCCCCCTGCAGACCCCCTGTCTCCCCATCTTCCCTCCCCCGGCCCACTCCTCCGTCGCCAGCCCCTGGAGGGCTCTCAGGTTTCCCAGCCTGCCCCAAGGGCTCTGGAAGCTCTGCATGCCCTGGGCCCCAGCCAAGCACCTGTGCCTCCCTGGGGCCAGCAGAGCCTCTTAGAGCTGAGCCTGCCTAATCCCTTATGGTGCTCGGGTGTCCCTGATCCCAAAGACCAAGCTGGGATCCCAGCGCTGTCAAACCGGCAGCAGGAGGACCCCCACCTCCCTCCATGTGCCTGTTGTCTGGAGCCAATTCCCGGTGGGATCAGGGCACCTGCAGGGTGAAGACCCAACCCTAACAAACTCAGGTGAACTCAGGAACCGTGGAGCCCTCGCTGCCTGGTACGTCCTGCCCCGTCCATTCCTCAGGCTGCCCAGTGGTGACAGCAGAAGCAAACAGGAGAGGGAAGCCTGTCTCAGGCTTCCCAGATGGCGCAATGGTAAAGACCTCACCTGCCAGTGCAGGAGACTCAGGAGGTGCGGGTTCAATCCCCAGGTCGGGAAGATCTCCTGGAGGAGGGAATGACAACCCTCTCCAGTATTCTTGCCTGGAGAATCCCATGGACAGAGGAGCCTGGTGGGCTAGAGTCCCTGGGATCACACAGTCGGACACGACTGAGCATGCACAGGCCTGTTTCAAGCCTCGAGGCTCTGGCTCTAGGGTTTCATGGGAAGGTAATCCTGCCTTGCAATTCCACAAGGTTATGTTTGTTGGGTTTTTTTTCCCCTAATAAAATCAGGATCTTTCTGGCATAAAACTGATGATCAAGTAACACCAAAAGCTTGGGAATAAAGTGGGACCAAGAACAAGAGGCTCTATGGCCTCGCTACGTAGCAGCTGGTGGTCAGGAGCCCGCGGGCCCCACTCTCTGCCCCAGCTGCCAGTCACTGACCCAGCAAGGGCTCCAGGCACTGGGCATGCCCTCCATGGGCCCTGTTTCATAGTGATGTTAGCTAGAGAGGCAGCCCGTGACTGTGAGCATGGCGAAGAGGCCCTGGTGCTCTTCGTGTCTTTGAAGACTTTTTCACACCCGAAAGTTTCCCCAAGCAGACCTAAGTTGCTCCTGAGGTCCCAGCATGGTTGAGATGTGGGACAGAACAGGAAGCAGTCAAGCAAGACCTGGACGCATTTCCTTCGGGCTCTACCAGACAAGACAGACCGATGAGCAGACCTCCCCTGGGCAAAAGCACTGAGGGGCGCATAGGTACAGCCAGGCCCCTGCCTGTGGGAGAGGGTGGACAGGAGGCGAGTCCTCCGCACAGCCTCAAAGGTGCATTGTCCTGCCCCGGTGGCTGAAATCGGGCCGGGTGATGGTAATAATAATGTCCTGATGCTCAGCCAGCGGTCGGGTTTCCATAGCTCAGGGAGTATCTGGTTTTCAAAGGGGAGACGTCATACAAGTGCAGTGTTGTTCCCGTAAGCCGTTCTCTGCAGGTCAGAGGCCCGCCTGGCGCCTGCCTCCTCCCAGAGACGCGTGCCCATCAGCGCCTGGGCACACCAGGGGAGGAGCTGCACCGGGATGCCCTCCCACCCACCCTCCAGAGCCACCAGTACCAGGTCCTACTGAGGAGAGGCCCACACCGGGGCCTGGAGCCTCTGCCCAGCCGTGCGTGTCCCTGCTTCCCGGCTGCCCTGGCTCTGGGGAGCCACAGACCTGACACCAACTGAACACGTGAGGCTGACCACTGCCTCTGGGCCTCCCAGTCCAAACACACACCCAGCTCCAATGAGCACAGGAAAAGATGCTCAAAATCGCTGGTCACTAGGAAAATGTAAATCAAAACCACAAGGTCCCATTAGGCCAACTATAATTTAAAAAAAAAATATGTGTGAAGATGCAGAGAAATTGGAACCCTTGTGCACCGTTGGTGGGAATGAAAAATCATGCAACCACTGTAGCAAAGTTTAGCAGTTCCTCAAAAAGTTAGACATAGCATTACCACGTGACCCAGCAATTCGACTCCTTGGCATACATCCTAAAGAAATGAAAACAGGTAATAAAAATAAATTTAAAAAAAAAAGAAACCCATACAAAAAAAAAAAAAGAACTGAAAATTACAGGGACTCAAACAAATATTTGTATACCCACATTCACAACAGCATCAGCCGCAACAGCCAAAAGATGGGAGGAACACGAGTGTCTACCAACAGATGAATGGATAAACAAAATGTTTTATACACGTACGAAGGAATACCATCCAGCCCTAAAAAGGAACAAAAATTCTGATAGGTGCCACACAACGGATGAACCTTTAGAACATTCTTCTAAGTGACATGACAAATACTTGAGACCACTTACATGAGATACCTAGAAGAGGTAAACTAACACAAAGTAGAATTGAGATTCCCAGGGGCTTGGGGCGTGTTTAACGGGGACAGAGTGCCCATTTGGGGTGATGCAAAAGTCCTGGAGGTGATGGTGATGAAGTTTGCCTAACAATATGAATGTACTTAATGCTACTGAATGTATACTTAGAAATAGTCATGATAAATGTTAATTATTACATTTTACAATTAAAAATACATATACATAGATGACCTGAACAACAACAAAAAAGCGTTCTGGACCCAAGAATGTGTTTTCTGACCGCATGGCCCAGCTGGATGAGTGCCCTGTACAAAGCCAGCTGCCCACTCTCCACTGACCTCCCTGAGCTGCCAAACTGTCGGGAACTCCCCCTCTCCTCTGAAGCAGGAAGTTTAAATTATCAGGTCAATTAGGAAAGACACAACCGAAAAATACAAGTTTCATTCACACTTCCAGGAGGCGTTTCCTGGCTGGGTGCCACCTCTATTATTTTTGGCGAGGCTGTTGAAAGGCCCACAGACCCTGAGAAGGTACAATATAACCTTTGATTCCGTTTCAAGGATCAAAGCAAGTAAGCTTGGGTGCAAACGCAGATAACATTTCAGGGACGGTCTCATGAAAGGAGTCGCTAGACCAGGGCAGAGAGGGGGCTCGTGTGACACCACTCCCGGTGACCTCGGCCCTGGTAACCCGCCCGCGCGGGGCGGCCCCGGGGAGTCCACTCGGAGGGCGCCAGCGGCCCCCGCAGCTGCGCTCTCGGGGTCCGCGCCGGCTCCCCCCGGCTCGCCCACGGCGGACAGTCCTCGGACAGCCCCGCCCTGTCGCTCCGGGGCGCAGGTCCGCGCTCGGCCCTAGCCGGGCCTCCACGACGGGCACTCTGCGGACACGCCGTCCAGCGGGCGGGCGACGCAGCCCTTCTGTGCCAACCCTCCCGGTACCCCTCCTGGCGCTCGGCAGGAACTGAGGGTAAGGGCCGCGCCCTCAGCCGGCGGAGGCCGGGGGCGCCACGACCCCTCAGCAGCGAGCCAGCCCTCAGCCCCGCGACTCCTACAACGCCCGACTCAGCCCCGGCTGCGCCTGCGCACGCGGCCACAGCGCGCGGCGATCCGCGGGGCTCAAAGCAGAGCGCGCTCCCATCAACCCCCGCGCCTCATCGCCCGTGGGCGGGGCCGGAAGCGCCTGCGCGTTCGCAGCCCCCGGGCGCAAGGCGCAGGCGCGGGCCCCTCCGGGAGACCGGCGTTGGGCGTGGCCGCGTCCGGCGTGGGGCCGTAAGGGGCGGCCGCGCGCACGCAGGGGGCGGGGCCCACGTCGCGGCGGGGCCGGCAGCCTGGCCGCTTGGGTCTGCGATCCTCAGAGCTTCGGCAGGCGGGGTCCACGTTCTTCTTTCTCTCCCGACCTCGGCCCGCGCCGTGCCGGACCTGGCCTCGCGCGGCCGGTCTCTCCCGCTCCGTGCGTGCCGTCGAGGGAGCGGCACCGTTGTGGCGCCGCGCGGCCGCAGGCAGGTGGGCTTGGTGCGGCGGCGCGCAATCCGGGGGAGGGCCGGGCGGGCTGGGCACCCGGCTCCCTCAGGTGGCGCGGGCGGGCGGAGCGGGCCGGGGCGCGGCCGCTGCCTCCCCTCGCCTCGCGGGGCCGGGGCCGGAGTGCTCCATGGGCAGCGCGTTGTCAGCGGCCGGTGGGACTCTGTGCTGCTGGGCAGGGCCGTGCGCGGCGTTCACCTGTCGCCTGCGGCCTCTGTCGCCCGAGCGTGTCATTGTCAGGGTGGGACGGGCTTTTGGGTGGAAGACCTCCTACCCCAACATGCACACACAGAGGAGAGGGTGCGGAGGGAGGTATCGGGGGCCACCCTGGGGTGCGGGGCGGAAGGACCTACATGCCGTGCCCCCTAGAGGAGCTCTGGCACATGGGGGACAGATGGTCCCGCGGGGAGCCGTCCCGAAGGTGAGTGCAGGCCGGCGTCTGTGGGCGACAGGTGGAGGGGGCGGGTGTGGAGCCTTGTTGGCGAAACCGCCCCCGCAGGGGTGAAGCGAGGCACGCTGTGCCGACCACCGGTGGGCGTCCTTTTGCAGGGACACTGGGGAGGGGTTGGCCGTCAGGCAGGCTCGCTGCATCTGATGGGAACCGCCCCTTTTTCTCTGCTCTGTGCTGCTTTGGCCCGCTCTAGCAGGTGGCCCTTTGCGTGGTGACCTTGGGGTGGTGAGAGTAGACACAGCAAGTGGAATTAAAGCTGTCGGCCAGGAGGGGCTGGATGCCAGGCTGTTGACAGGGAGGGGGATGCAGGGAGGAGGCCCTTGGGGTGGGGGTGGCTGCCTTGTGAGTAGGGACAGGGGTCTGCACGGGGGTGGGGGTGGGCTGGAGGGCACGTGGATAACAACTGCAATGCTCTTGGGGTCTCGTGACACTGAGCACCTGAGTGCAGGGCATCGGTCCGCGGGACTGTGACGCGTCATGGGTGACGGGGGTGATGAGTGCTGGAGCAGGCCAGGGTGGTCTCAGGCCAGGGTCAGCTGTATCTTCACTTAGTGGTTGGTATTTGGCCGCAGACAAGTGACTTCACTCACCCCCGCACCTCAGGCACGGCGAGAGGACTGGCCTCGGTGGGTCAGTGTTCGCTGTGAATAGAGCCCCCCGTGACCCTCCTCCTGAAATTCCCTGACAGCATCCAGGCTGTCCGAGGAAGCCCGGGGGGACCTGACCTGGGTCCTCCTCCTCCTGGGTGGACATGTCCGCCATCACGCCCTGTCCTTGAAGGGGTCAGGCGGTGTTTGCCTGCCTTCTTGGCCTCCCCAGTGGGCCTCCAGTTCCCTCACATGGAGAGGTCTGGTGGGGCCCGGGGTTGGCCACCCAGTGGTGATGGTGGGGCCTCCTTCCCACTCCTCCTGCCTTGTTTTTGGACAGATCGCCTTGGATGGTGGCCTGCAGCTTTCGGTCCCATCGGCTCTCCTGGGCTCTCCTGTTGCGGTTGCAGTCAGCTGCCCGCTCAGCACTTGCCTGGAGCGCCCCTCTTCAGCCGCCTGTGCCTGTGCGTCCGTTGCTTCGGCCTGCTCTCCGGGCCCCTCTCCTCGTGTCCTCCCTGGTTGGCGCAGCAGCTCCCGTCCACTCCCAGCAGGCCTCGTCACGGTGGCAGGGCCCTCACTACCCTGTCCGGGTGGCGGCCAGCTGAGCCACACACATCCCTGGCAGCAGATGCACGGGGCCTCTCCTGGGGTCGTGGACGCACCCCCAGCGGATCCCTGGATTGAGTGCTCCTACTGTGGGGACCCCGTGTGTGTACACGACTGTGGAGCAGACGAGCTCGGCGAGCTCGGTGCTGTGTCGCAGACAGGGCCGCCCCTGCGTGCCGGGCTCGGTCCTGGGCGCCTTCGATAGCGCGCCTTGGCTGCTGGACCGATTCCTGGCGCAGCTGGACAGTTACCTGACCTCCCGCTTCGAGCACCACTGGGACAACCTCAGGCGCCTAACAGGCTGAGCCTGAGTGTGGGCAGCCCCCTGCCTCCATGGGGACTGGGTACAACCATGGGCTTTATCCCCAGGATCTTGAGGAGGTTATTCAATCCCCAGACGGCCCTGCCGAGTGCCATGCAGCAGTGCCCTGGGCTCTGCCTCCAGCCTTGAGCCGGCCACCGGTGGCCCCACGGCTGCCCGTGGTGAGAGTGCTCACCTAGGCTCTCAGAGGCCTGGCGCGCAACACGGGCATTCTGCCCGGGCACTCCGCCCAGGCCTGGCCCCACTGCTCTGGGCTTTCTGCTGTTCCTAGTTCAACTCCACGTCCAGAAATGCTCTGAGCAGCCGCTGGCGACGGAGGGCACCCCAGGCCCATGGGGCCCCCTGCCTCGTCCAGCTCTGCACACAGTCCTGGTCCCACAGGGCCAGCCGCCCCCCAGCCAGGGCAGGTGCCCTCAAAGCTGCCCCTCCACATACGGGACTGGCCAAGCCCCTGCCCAGAGAACAGGTCCCTCTAGCCCAGGGTGTCCAGGATTCACCCTTAGGTTCCCCCCGGGGGCAGTGGACACTGCCAAGACCCCAGAAAAGCCACCGTTCCGACCCTGCCCCCGTCTGCGGCCCCATTGGAGCACGGGCTGTGCAGGTATGGCGGTGACCCGGGTGAAGCGGCCTGCATGCCCCCGTCATGGCGGGGTGGCCCCGCTGGACACTAGGTGTGGCTCCGGGTGGTGCCTGGGCCCAGCCCCGCTGCTGGGTGGAAGGTGCGTGTGTTCAGGGTGGCTGGGCACAGGCAGCTCTCCATGAGCCCCACGCCCTCCCCAGGGGGAGCTGCAGCGGCGTGGTGGTCTCTGCCTTGTGCCCCTCATCCTCCAAGCCCCCAGTGGCCCCCAGAGCTTGGGGGGGGCACTGCCGGCAAGTGGACCGAGGTCCCAGGATCATCCCCGTCGGACATCCGTGTGGGCTGGTCCCCACCCCTTCCGTCCTGGGATGCCCTGACCTGCGTCCCCACCCTCTGGGCTCCTGTGTGGCTGTGGCATCTGCTCTCGCCGCTGCCCCAGGCTTTGCCCCGTGTGCCCATCCTCGGGGCAGGAAGTTAAGGCCGCCTGGAGGAAGTGGCTGTTTTCAGTCTTGGGTCTGAGTGGGAGGGCCTTGGTGAGGAAGGGTGCCCCCGGGGCTCATAGCCGCTAGCCCGCCGGTTGGGCACCTCCCAGGTCCAGTCTCATCAGGGCCGCGCTGCCCTCCCTGGCCGTCCAGCCCACTGCACGCCTGCCTCAGCCCGCACACCTCGTGCTGTGACGGCCACGTCCCCAGCAGACGGCGAGCCCTGCAGCGGGGCCTCCAGCAGTCGGCCTGGTGTCCCCGGCACACGGGCAGGGCCATTAAACGTGCATGGGGTCCATGGCCAAGCGTGAGTCATGTCTATGGTGGGAGGGGCCGGGGCCAGCCGCGAGCACCTGGCCAGTGTCGCAGGTGAGTCTCCTGCCTGGGCCATGGGCATTGCGGGGTCTGGCTGAAGGAGTTGGGGCTGAAGCAGGGGGCGGGGGGGCTCAGGGGAGCAGTGTGGCCCCAAGGACCAGCTTCCAGGCTGGCGGCGAGGGGAGGAGTGGGCCCCAGACCAGGGCTGTGAGGTTCGGGGCCGGGCCATAGTGACCAATCCTCTGCTCGGGGCCGGGGCAGGGGTCCTGGTGGTGCGCACTGAGGCACCTCGGGCCAGTCAGCAGAGAGGGGCAGGCACACCGGCTCCCATGGGTGGCTCGGCCTGTGCTTCAGGACCCTGTGGGTCTTAGAGTTCTGGAGAAGACGGAAGAAGATCAGTCGAAACCTAAGTGCGACTGATAAGTCATTCTAGAAAAAACGAATAACCAGGTGGTAAAACATTTTAAGTAAAATAGACATCATTGGCATTATTTCACTCTCTACCATGCTGGAAGAGCCTCTGGGTCCACGCGCGTTATTTCATGTCACAGACACCTTGTGAGTAGAATAGCTTCGAGTCTGGAAGCAGGGGGAGGCTGCAGTTCAGTCCCTCAGTCGTGTGCAACTCTTGTGACCCCCTGGACTACGCCCCCCGGCTCCTCTGTCCGTGGGATTTCCCAGGCAGCAGTACTGGAGTGGGTTGCCACTTCCAGCATTTCCTGCTCCAGGGAACCTTCCTGACGTGGGGGTTGAACCCACGTCCCCTGCATTGCAGGTGGATTCTTTACCACCGAGCCCCCATGAAGGCTGGCGGGAGGAGGCGGATACAGCAAAGCAAGCTTGCAGGTGGGAAGTGAGTGCCGTCTCATCTCTGATCTGATGGAGGGGTCTGGATGTTCCTGCCCCTCCTGGTGGCACTGCGGCCCCAGTGGGACTGCATCCGTCCAGCCTGGTCAGCCAGGGCCTGGCCTGCTGTGGGTTGGGAGGGCAGGAGGGCACTGACCTGGCCTTTCCGTTAGGTGTGGACTTGGGGGCGCGGCTGACCTGTTGACACCGACGTGGACTGCTTGGTCTTGCATCCTAGCAGTCTCGGGTTGCCGGCATGAGTGCCCCTCCAACCTCACCCCGCGTGCCGAGCTGCTCAGCCCCAGGCAGCGGTGTGAGGACGTCGCCCTGCTCCCCCAGTTTGGACGCTCTACCTCCATGTGGCTCAGGCCGCCTGGCCTCGGCAGCCCCTCCCCGCCCTCCCGGTCCTGTCTCCCCGTCACCGGCGCATCTGAGTGGCGCCGGACTGGCCAGTGGCGGGGGTGAGCCCACACCTGCCCATACAGGAGCAGCCTGCTCGGGCCGCCTGCTGGCTGCCAAGGAGCCGTAAGTGGGTGCGCCTTTTACCCCCATGGGTGTGGACCCCTCCAAGTTACCTGGAGCTTCCTGCTGCCAGCCCGCGGGCATCAGCCGCGTCCCAGGCCCTGCAGAGCACCACCGGGCACCGTGGTCAGCCCTGGGTTGCTGGGCCCTGGGGAGCAGACCTCCTGGCGGGAGTGGGACCCCCAGGTCTGCGCCCGGGAACAGGCCCACATCCTGGGCAACGGGGGCCTTTTCCACACCCGCACTGGGGACAGGCAGGCCAGCGGCCTGTGGCTGGCTGGGGTCCCACCCTGCCCGTAAGTGCCGGCAGCCGGCCGAGCACACCCACATGGCCTGCCTTCCTGCCACGTCCGACTCCTGGGCTAGCGACCCCTCACCCTGGCGTTGCCTCCTGGCCCATCCCGCCATCCCAAGGGGTCTGATGGGTGGCTGCGTGCCCGTGGCTGTAGGTCAGCCCCTGCGGCTCGTTTGGGTGAGGCCAGGCCACGGAGGTACTCGGGGAGCAGGCCATGCTGAGGCGGGTTGCTGGGCAGGGCCGTCGGGCTGCCCCTGACTGCCCTCCCCACGCATGGCCACACTAGGCCCGGAGGCGGGGGTGACGGGTCAGGGACAGGGTGCAGGTTGGGGTCCCTGGGTACCGGGTTCCTGCCCCCACCCTGGGCTCCGAAGCCACCTGGGGCGCTGGCCTGGCCCCCACCCCCTCGCGGCCCCAAGCTGCCTGCCTAAGCCCCTCCCAGGTCTGCATCTTTGAAGCCACAGATACTGACAGAGGATCCAGTGAATCCAAGGTCGCCCGGCGGGCGTTGACAGACAGCCGGCCACGATACTATTTCTGATTTAATAACCAAATGGGGGCCGGCCCTCAGTAATAATTAGGGCTAATTACTGAGGAGGTGTTGACAGACCGGCTGAGAGGAAACAAACCACCTTTATCCCGGGCTTAGAGTCGGGTTTCGCGGCGCTATCTGCCCTCCGAAAGGAGACGCTTCAATCACTCACCGAGGCTTCAAAGGGGCAGGGGCCCAGCAGGGCGGGCACGGGAGGGCTGTGACGCACGCCTTTGACTCCGTGGCCAGCCGCTGTCCCAGAGACGCTCCTTTGTGCAGTTGGGGTCCCAGGCAGACCCGCCGTTGCACCACCTGGGCCAGGGCTCCATGGGCGCGGCGGGCCTCCCGGGCGGGCAGGGAGGCTGGCGCGTGTCCTAGGCCCAGGGAGCAAGCTGCAGGGAACGGGCCGGGCTCTGTCCTGGACCCTGGACCAAGGCTTCCCTGCAGCATCATAGGCAGGCCCGGCCTCCTGGCGGCGCAGGGCTGGGCCGCCCCCACCAGCGAGCCAGCACTGTGGACAGGACGCTGACCCATGGGCCTCAGCAACAGGACCACCGTGCCGTGTCACAGGCTCCCCCAGACCTCCCCGTGGCTCCGAGCTGGGGGAGTGGCGGGCAGACCTCCTATCCAGCCAGGAGGCTGTCCAGTGATGGCCCAGGCCTCCGGGGGTGTGATGCAACTTCCAGGGGCCAGTCCTGGGTTTGGGCCTTGCCGTGGTCAGGGCTGATCAGGGCGGTGGAGGACGATGGCCTGTCCAGGTGCGGCCCAGGAGGCTCAGAGGGAAGTGTCTCAGTTTTTCCCGCCTGCAGGACCACAGGGCATTCCTTAGGGCATGCCCACTGGCGGGGCCATGCCGCGTGAGGGAGGCCTCTCACTCCCCAACTCCCCTCTGCTCCAGGAGGAGCTGAGAGCGTGCTGACGAAGGTTCCCAGGCAGCTGCTTAGTTGAGTGCGGACCACCTTCTGTGGGGGCCGCTATTTATGGGTCTAAGTCTCAGTTCAGTTAAGTCGCTCAGTCGTGTCTGACTCTTTGTGACCCCAAGGACTGCAGCACACCAGGCCTCCCTGTCCATCACTAACTCCTGGAGTCCACCCAAACCCATGTCCGCTGAGTCGGTAATGCCATCCAGCCACCTCATCCTCTGTTGTCCGCTTCTCCTCCCACCTTCAATGTTTCCCAGCATCAGGGTCTTTTCAAATGAGTCAGCTCTTTGCATCAGGTGGCTGAAGTGTTGGAGTTTGAGCTTCAGCATTACTCCTTCCAGTGAATATTCAGGACTGATTTCCTTTAGGATGGACTGGTTGGATCTCCTTGTAGTCCAAGGGACTCTCAAGAGTCTTCGCCAACACCACAGTTCAAAAGCATCAATTCTTCGGTGCTCAGCTTTCTTTATGGTCCAACTCTCATATCTGTAGATGACCACTGGAAAACCATAGCTTTGATGAGACAGACTTTTGTTGGCAAAGTAATGTCTCTGCTTTTTAATATGCTGTCTAGGTTAGTCATAACTTTCCTTCCAAGGAGTAAGTGTCTTTTAATTTCATGGCTGCAGTCACCATCTGCAGTGATTTTGGAGCCCCTCAAAAATAAAGTCAGCCACTGTTTCCACTGTTTCCCCATCTATTTGCCATGAAGTGAAGGGACCAGATGCTATGATCTTAGTTTTCTGAATGTTGAGCTTTAAGCCAACTTTTTCACTTTCCTCTTTCACTTTCATCAAGAGGCTTTTTAGTTCCTCTTCACTTTCTGCCATAAGGGTGGTGTCATCTGCATATCTGAGGTTATTGATATTTCTCCTAGCAGTCTTGATTCCAGCTTGTGCTTCATCCAGCCCAGCATTTCTCCTGATGTACTCTGCATATAAGTTAAATAAGCAGGGTGACAATATACAGCCTTGATGTACTCCTTTTCCTATTTGGAACCAGTCTGTTGTTCCATGTCCAGTTCTAACTGTTGCTTCCTGACCTGCATACAGATTTCTCAAGAGGCAGGTCAAGTGGTCTGGTATTCCCATTTCTTTAAGAATTTTCCAGTTTATTGTGATCCACACAGTCAAAGGCTTTGGCACAGTCAAAATGTCAACATAGTCTGGCACAGAAATAGATGTTTTTCTGGAACTCTCTTGCTTTTCTGATGATCCAGCGGATGTTGGCAATTTGATCTCTGATTCCTCTGCCTTTTCTAAATCCAGCTTGAACATGTGGAAGTTCACGGTTCATGTATTGCTGAAGCCTGGCTTGGGGAATTTTGAGCATTACTTCACTCGCGTGTGAGATGAGTGCAATTATGCAGTAGTTTGAGCATTCTTTGGCATTGCCTTTTTAGGGATTGGAATGAAAACTGACCTTTTCCAGTCCTGTGGCCACTGCTGAGTTTTCTAAATTTTCTGGCACATTGAGTGCAGCACTTTCACAGCATTGTCTTTGAGGATTTGAAATAGCTCAACTGGAATTCCATCACCTCCACTAGCTTTGTTCGTAGTGATGCTTTCTAAGGCACACTTGACTTCACATTCCTGGATGTCTGGCTCTAGATGAGTAATCACACTATTGTGATTATCTGGGTCATGAAGATCTTTTTTGTATAGCTCTTCTGTGTATTCTTGCCACCTCTTCTTAATATTTTCTGCTTCTGTTAGGTCCATACCATTTCTGTCCTTTAGTGAGCCCACCTTTGCATGAAATATTCCCTTTGTATCTCTAATTTTCTTGAAGAGATCTCTAGTCTTTCACATTCTGTTGTTTTCCTCTCTATCTTTGCATTGATTGCTAAGGAAGGCTTTCTTATCTCTCCTGGCTATTCTTTGGAACTCTGCATTCAAATGGGTATATCTTTCCTTTTCTCCTTTGCTTTTCATTTCTCTTCTTTTCACAGCTATTTGTAAGGCCTCCTCAGATATCCATTTTGCTTTTTTGCATTTCTTTTTCTTGGGGATGGTCTTGATCCCTGTCTCAAGTACAATGTCACGATCCTCCATCCATAGTTCATCACACACTGTATCAGGTCTAGTCTCTTAAGTCTATTTGTCACTTCCACTGTATAATCGTAAGGGATTTGATTTAGGTCATGCCTGAATGGTCTAGTGGTTTTCCCTGCATTCTTCAATTTCAGTCTGAATTTGGCAATAAGGAGTTCATGATCTGAACCACAGTCAGCTCCCAGTCTTGTTTTTGTTGATTATATAGAGCTTCTCCATCTTTGGCTGCAAAGAATATAATCAATTTGATTTCGGTGTTGGCCATCTGGTGATGTCTGTGTGAAGAGTCTTCTCTTGTGTTGTTGGAAGAGGGTGTTTGCTATGACCAGTGCGTTCTCTTGGCAAAACTCTGTTAGCGTTTGCCCTGCTTCATTCTGTACTCCAAGGACAGATTTGCCTGTTACTCCAGGTATTTCTTAACTTCCGACTTTTGCATTCCAGTCCCCTGTGACAAAAAGGACGTCTTTTTTGGGTGTTTTTTCTGGAAGGTCTTGTAGGTCATCACTGTTCAGCTTCTTCAGCGTGACTCATCAGGGCATAGACTTGGATTATAGTGATATTGAATGGTTTGCCTTGGAAACGAACAGAGATCATTGTGTTGTTTTTGAGATTGCATCCAAAACTGCATTTTGGACTCTTGTTGACTATGATGGCTACTCCATTTCTTCTGAGGGATTCTTGCCCACAGTAGTAGATATAATGGTCATCTGAGTAAAATTCACGCATTCCAGTCCATTCTAGGATCTATTAGGGCAAAAATACGGTGGGAAATCACTTTAAGTAGGAAAAGCACTTAAAAACTGGCAGTGTCTGTTTAAAGTCACCTTAACTGGAATGAGAAATTGGATCTAAAGCCAGAAAATGTAGGTAGGAAGCTGGGTTTTCATAGTATCTTGGTGGTGAGTCACTGGAGAAGCAGTGGCCCCCAGATACTCCCCGGTCCACGTGGTTTGGAGCTCAGAGGCCTTGAGGACGGCGGGAGGACACTCGCCCCCGGCTGGTGCGGGCATCCTCTGCGGGATGAGCAGCCTCAGGCACTGTGGTCCCTGATTCCTGGGCTCATTCCAGTTTCCTTCATTTTCCCTGCAGTCCTTCCCCAGGGCCCCAACTGGACATGACCCCTTGGTCGGTTGCGTCCGTGGGGGCTCCTGTGGGCTGTGGCGCCCGAGACAGTGGTGAGCGAGTTTCCCCAGCCGGGACTTACTGCCTGTGTTCCTCACGTCGGGCCTGGGGTTTGGGTTTCGGGGAGCAGGACCTCCCACATAAAGGGCCGTCGCACGCACCGTAGCCAGGGAACGTCTGTCCACAGGAGCCCTGTCTCCCCAGAGGAAGGCGGCCTCCTCACAGGTCTCTGCCCGCTGGCCCATTCCTTCAGCTGTTTCCTTCGTCTCTGTGGCCTCAGGCTGATCCTTACAACATGTGCTTGTGGGGAGGCAACGCGCAGGCAGAAACCCCCCCGCCCAGCCCCGAGCCCTGGCGCCTGCCGTTCGCAGCGCGCCCGGCGAGCTGGGCCGTGCGGTGCAGGCTGGCCCTTGCTCTGTCCTGCGTGGGTGCTTGCACAGCGCTGCGCTCCTCGACACTCGGCTCCTGCACTGTCGCTCCAGGGCGGGTGGTGGTTTGGTCATCTCGCACTGGAGCGATACTCGAACAGAGCGGACCGCTCAGGCGCAGGCGTTTGCAGGCATGATCTCGTTTCTCTGGAGTAGATGTCCAGCGGTCGCGGGGCTGGCCACGTGACTGCTGCTCCCTGGTCCGGGGCCGCCCGGCTGGCTGTGGGCTCCTGCAGTTCGCATCCTCGCAGCGGGTCTGCCGGCCTCACCTGAGCTGTGGCGCTTCTGTTTGCATTTCCCCGAGGCTGAGGGTGGTGAGCCGCGTGTTCACCATCTGCGCATCTTGCAGGTGAAGTGTCTGCTCACATCTTTGGTTTAGGTGGTGTTCAGTGTTTTTAAATATTGTGGATACACAATAAAGCGCACACATTTGAAGTAGATAACTGGAAAAGTTCCAGCATCTGTGTAAGCATTGCTGTGCCTGAGACACACGCACACCTGAGACACATGCACCTGAGACACGCACACCTGAGACACGCGCACCTGAGACACACGCACGTGCAACACGCACACCTGAGACACGTGCACGTCATCCTGGGGAGGTGCCCAGGGCCTCTTCACGACCTCCGGCCTCACGCAGCCTCCCGCTGCCCGCACCACCCCTCCACAGGTGCCCTCAGCTGCTTCCCGTGGCCGCTGCATAGGTTGTTCTTTCTACAGTTTTACCTGAATGGCGTCACGGTGTTTCCTTTCTTCCACTGGCTGCTCTTACGCGCTTTTGAGGTTGACTCGCGGGGAGGCCTGATCAGCGCTGCTTTGCTGAGGTGTAGGGTCCACCACTGTGTGTTCAGCCTCTGTGGGTGTTAGGACCGCCCCCAGTGTGGGGCCTTTTTCTTGAGACACAGCCAAACTGTATTCCAAAGTGACTGAACCAGTATACGCCCAGGAGAGCTCCCCCACTCCCCACGCATCCCAGCAGCTGGTGGTGTGGCCTGTCTTTAGCACTGGCCGCTCCCTTGACCCTGCAGGGCACGTGGCCGCGACTGTCACTAGATTTCCCTGATGCACAGGGCCGGTGAGTATGTTCTCATGTTCTGATTTGCCACTTCATATCTTCTTTTTTTAAGATACACACACACACACATATTTATCTGAATTTACTTGTTGGCTGCACCAGCTCTTAGCTGCAGCCTGTGCAATCTAGTTCCTTGACCATGGATCAAACCTAGGCCCCTGCACTGGGACTGTGATGTCTCAGCCACGGGACCACCAGGGAAGCCCCAGGAACCTCTCTGCTGGGGCCTTCCCTTCATTCATTTCAAGTGTGTTTACCTTTGCCTCATGGAGTACAATCAAAGGTGCTTAAAACCCTTATCTCATGTTCCCAATGTCAGAACCATTGCGGTTGGCATCTGTAAATGGTCGTTTGCTCCGAGAATTTATCTCATTTCCTGGTTCTGTGTGTGGAATAACTTTATGTCGTCCCCTGGACGTACCCTGGACGGACTATTGTGTTGGGTCCCCTGGAGAACGTTCAGTGTCATGTTAGCAGGCCGTCACCGCAGTCAGATGACCCCTCCCTCTGCACGGACCACAGTTTTTTACTCGCATATCCATTTCCAAAGCTTTCGCCCACTCACCAGTCACTCTGCGGTCAGCCTGAGCCCCGGGCCGTGTTCAGTGGTCCCGACTCAGGTGTTGACGCTGATGCTGCTTTGGGTCCATCCCACCCCACACAGCTCAGAGGTGAGCGCAGGCTTTCCAGGGTTCCTTCCACAACTGCCTGTCTGTCTCTGTAGCTCTCTGCCCTCTGCCGTCTGTCTCACACACAGGGCCCTTTCTGCGCGGTCCCTCTGGCCACAAAGTCAGGACGGCCCTCAGAGCCTCTTCTCCCACACAGCTCTGCATCCAGGGCCACACCGAGGGCCGGGCCGAGAGAGGAGAGAAGCAGGTACCGTGCCAGGCACTGCTGGGGAATCAGAGCTGGAATCTCCAGAACCCAGGGTGGTGGTGGCCGTCTGGCACGCTCCCACAGCGTGTGCTGCGTTTTTGACTCCATCCAGGACTCAGCCGTTTTCCCTGCACTGAGCTTAGTTCCTCTCCAAGTCTTAGCCACCCCTGCCTCGCAGCCCTGCAGCCTGACCCAGCCTGGAGGCAGTGCCCCAGGATGCAAACACAGAAGCAGGAAGCTCGTCCCCACTCAGCTCAGCTCTCCAAGTTCCTGCCTGCCTCCAAAGTCTGTCTGCTGTTGTTCACTTCTTAGAGCTTCAGTTCAGTTCAGTTCAGTTGCTCAGTCGTGTCCGATTCTTTGCGACCCCGTGAATCACAGCATGCCAGGCCTCCCTGTCCATCACCAACTCCCAGAGTTTACCCAAACTCATGTTCATCATCTTTCTGTCAGTGATGCCATCCAACCATCTCATCTTCTGTCGTCCCCTTCTCCTGCCCCCAATCCTTCCCAGCATCAGGGTCTTTTCCAATGAGTCAACTCTTCGCATAAGGTAACCAAAGTATTGGAGTTTCAGCTTCAACATCAGTCTTTCCAATGAACACCCAGGACTGATCTCCTTTAGGATGGACTGGTTGGATCTCCTTGCAGTCCAAGGGACTCTCAGGAGTCTTCGCCAACACCACAGTTCAAAAGCATCAATTCTTTGGCGCTCATCTTTCTTCACAGTCCAACTCTCACATCTGTACATGACCACTGAAAAACCATAGCCTTGACGAGATGGATCTTTCTTGGCAATGTCTCTGCTTTTTAATATGCTATCTGGGTTGGTCATAACTTTCCTTCCAAGGAGTAAGCGTCTTTTAATTTCTTGGCTGCAATCACCATCTGCAGTGATTTTGGAGCCCAAAAAAAGTCTGACACCGTTTCCACTGTTCCCATCTATTTCCCATGAAGTGATGGGACCAGATGCCATGATCTTAGTTTTCTGAATGTTGAGCTTTAAGCCAACTTTTTCACTCTCCTTTTTCACTTTCATCAAGATGCTTTTTAGTTCCTCTTCACTTTCTGCCATAAGGGTGGTGTCGTCTGCATATCTGAGGTTATTGATATTTCTCTCGGCAATCTTGACTCCAGCTTGTGCTTCATCCAGCCCAGCATTTCTCCTTATGTACTCTGCATATAAATTAAATAAGCAGGGTGATAATATACAGCCTTTGACACACTCCTTTTCCTATATGGAACCTTTCTGTTGTTCCATGTTCAGTTCTAACTGTTGCTTCCTGACCTGCATACAGGTTTCCCAAGAGACAGGTCAGGTGGTCTGGTATTCCCATCTCTTTAAGAATTTTCCACAGTTTATTGTGATCCACACAGTCAAAGGCTTTGGCATAGTCAATAAAGCAGAAATAGATGTTTTTCTGGAACTCTCTTGCTTTTTCGATGATCCAGTGGATGTTGGCAATTTGATCTCTGGTTCCTCTGCCTTTTCTAAAACCAGCTTGAACATCTGGAAGTTCATGGTTCATGTATTGCTGAAGCTTGGCTTCAAGAATTATGAGCATTACTTTACTAGCGTCTGAGTTGAGTGTAATTGTGTGGTAGTTTGAGCATTCTTTGGCATTGCCTTTCTTAGGGATTGGAGTGAAAACCGACCTTTTCCGGTCCTGTGGCCACTGCTGAGTTTTCTAAATTTGCTGGCATATTGAGTGCAGCCCTTTCACAGCATCATCTTTCAGGATTTGGATAGCTCAACTGGAATTCCATCACCTCCACTAGCTTTGTTCGTAGTGATGCTTTCTAAGGCCCACGTGACTTCACATTCCTGGATGTCTGGCTCTAGGTGAGTGAGCACACCATTGTGATTATCTGGGTCGTGAAGATCTTTTTTGTACAGTTTTTTTGTGTATTCTTGCCACCTCTTCTTAATATCTTCTGTTTCTGTTAGGTCCATACCATTTCTGTCTTACAGCTTCAGGTAATTGCTATTTATGTTTTGCCTGGAGGTTTTCTTTGCAGTTGACCGGAGAGAGAGGAGAGAGTCAGCATCGAGCCTGCTCCATCCCAGCCAGAACCAGAGCTGCTGGGGCGGCATCAGTCCTGGGCGGGAGCACCTCTCCTTAGCTTCAAGGACTGTTCTCTTGTCTTAGTGTGTGGATTGTCTGTTCTTGTCTTTTGCCCAATTTTCTATTTGGTATTTAGCTCTTCCTTCGTTTTGAAGACGTCCACGTGTTTTAAAGATACTTTAGGTTTTTAGCCCTTTTGATGTCCAACAGTTAAACGACTCCTGGTTAAGTCTTTTATTTTCTTAGTTGGGACTGTAATGGAATTTTCTCTGCTGGGTTGCTGTTTGTGTCCATGGAGCCTGTTGAGTTCTCTTTGCTGCTACCACCGTGCTGAAGTTTTCCTTGACTGTCTGAGTCTGTTTCACCCTTTTTTATCTCGGCTCTCCACGTAAACCAGGAGCTCATTGCGGCCCGCACGTGGCGTGCGGTCAGCGCGCTCTTCAGGCTCAAGTTCAGAAGGGTCGCCCTGCTGTCCCCGTGACCTTGACTTTTGCCCTGAGTCTGAGCCGCGTGTCCTCTCTGGGCCCCTGTGGGTGGGTCCGGAGGTTCCTGAGGCCTGGGCAGATGGGCGGGCCTGTCCTCGCGTGTCCCCCGGGGGGTGGTGGGTGGGGCGGCCTGTCCTCGCGTGTCCCCCGGGGGGTGGTGGGTGGGGCGGCCTGTCCTCGCGTGTCCCCCGGGGGGTGGTGGACGGGGCGGCCTGTCCTCGCGTGTCCCCCGGGGGGTGTAGGTGGGGTGGCCTGTCCTCGCGTGTCCCCCGGGGGATGGTGGACGGGGTGGCCTGTCCTCGCGTGTCCCCTGGGAGGTGGTGGACGGGGCGGCCTGTCCTCGCGTGTCCCCCGGGGGGTGGTGGACAGGGCGGCCTGTCCTCGCGTGTCCCCCGGGGGGTGGTAGGTGGGGTGGCCTGTCCTCGCGTGTCCCCCGGGGGGTGGTGGACGGGGTGGCCTGTCCTCGCGTGTCCCCTGGGAGGTGGTGGACGGGGCGGCCTGTCCTCGCGTGTCCCCCAGGGGGTGGTGGACGGGGCGGCCTGTCCTCGCGTGTCCCCCGGGGGGTGGTGGACGGGGCGGCCTGTCCTCGCGTGTCCCCTGATAGAGCATCTCCTCTGCAGCCCCAGAGCAGCCCCTGCCCCGAGCAGCCTCTCCCCGGCCCGGTCTCTCCAGATCTGAGCAGGCTGCACTCTGCTGCAGCTCGGGCCGTCGTGGTCCTCAGCCGTGCAGCGTTGAGTGCGCCCCAGCCCTGCACTCTGCTGGGTCCCTCCGCACCTGCAGGCCCCCCAACTGGGCCGGCCTCCTCGTCTGCTTGCGCTGTTGACAGGGGCCGGTCCAGGGTGCTCCCCATGAACCACCAAGGCCTGGTCTCGGGTCCTGGTGAGGGATACTCAGGCTGCAGTTCCAGCCCCGAGGTAGCTGAGAGCTGTGAGGCGATGTCGGGCAGCTCTGGGCGCAGCTCCAGCTCCAGTTCAAGCCTGACAGTTCCGCCGGCGCGGGGTCTCGCCCTCAGGGGCTGCTCCTGTAAGATGACCTGCCCCCCAGAGCCCTGGCCTTGTCCCTCGCAGGCCAGGACTCCAGGCCAGGGGTCAGGCACAGGCTCCTGCCCCTCCTGCGCCCACACGGGGTGGGGGGCCTGCAGAACCCAGAACCCCCACACAGTGTAACCCCTTGGCCTCCTCGTCTGGGGGCTGGGCTTGGGGGCCTCTTGGGGCGTGTGTCGCAGTGGTGGAAGAGCCTTCAGACTCTCTTAATTTTTTAAGAAATGTGTCTTGCAAAACGCATAGCTGTGCTCTGTGGATTAACTGTTGGACTCCTCTGCCCGCCGAGGGGGAGAGTGACAGGCCAGGGGCGAGGCCTCCAGGTGGCTAGGTGCTCACCGCTCAGGGCGGCCAGCTGCCAGGAGATGGGATAATGTGA
This sequence comes from Odocoileus virginianus, assembly GCF_023699985.2. Classification (NCBI taxonomy): domain Eukaryota; kingdom Metazoa; phylum Chordata; class Mammalia; order Artiodactyla; family Cervidae; genus Odocoileus; species Odocoileus virginianus. The sequence goes on along the minus strand of NC_069685.1, from coordinate 67,985,076 downwards.
TTATTCTCAATTAGATTAATAAAGAATAATTAGACGTCATAAATCAAGTCATCATGGGGTATTGTCATGGGAAAAATATGTAGCTAGAATTAATTAGTTTTCAAATAAAGCGTTTACTTTAATTGCCTGAAATGATGGAGCCCTTAATTGCTGAGGCTTCGTCTTGGCCTGAGCATCCGGCTGTTGTAACAACGTGACGAGTTTGTTCCCTGCGTCCTTCCGTCGGGAAACAAGGTGAGGGGGCCTGATTCATCCGCTGGAGCCAGCCCCGTACAGGTTCTGGAAACTCCCGTCAGGCCGCGGGCGGATGGCGAGTGCAGGCTGGGCCTCTGCTGGTGCTGCCCCGGGCCCGTGCTGCGTGTGCGCGCGCCCGCTGTGTGAACACGTGTGTGTGCCTGGTGGCCTGCACTGTGGGAGCCCCTCGGCCCCTGCCCCGTGGCACTCTGATGGCTGTGTGCAGACTGGGGGGGACTGTCCGGGGCCCAGCAGGACAGCCCCTCAGCCGCCCTGGGCCGTTCCCAGCTGTCCACTCGGCCTGGCCCAGGACCTGTGGGCAGACAGGTGGCTGCCAGCGGGACTGGGGCAGGGTGGTCAGGGGGGGCTCAGAGTGGCCCCGGCAGCTCCTCCTTTGGGGGGTCCACAGGCCTTAATCACGAGACCAGGGATTTGAGGCAGGGTCTGTGCTCTGTGAGAGCAGCCCTCCCGGGCGGTGTAAAGTTACCGGGCCTGCGTCTTGCCCGCACACCGTGGGGGCCGCTGCTCTGCCCCTGGGTGGCAGCGTGCGGGGTCCGGAGCCTGGAGGAGGCCACTGGCCGGCCCGTTGCTTGGGCCGGGGTTGGGGGGATGACCGGGACCTGCACACCCCCGACTGCGCAGGGAGGGCTAGGCAGGAAGGGCAGCCCCGGGGATGCAGAGGGCAGGGCAAGGGCTCCAGGTGATGGGGGCCCACCGTCTGGGGGACCCCGGGGCGCCCATGCCATCTGGAGGAGTGAGGAGCACGTGGTTGTTCATGCCCCCCTCTGTCTGCAGGCGAGTGCATGGCAGCCCCCACGCCCCCACCGCCGGACCCCCAGTTCGTTCTGCGCGGCGCCCACTCAGCCGTGCACGCACTGCACTTCTGCGCTGGAGCCGAGGGGCATCCACTGCTCCTCTCAGGGTGAGTGCCCTGCCCAGGCGGCCAGGAGGAGTTGGGGGAAGGCCCAGGCTGCCCCCACCCTAGGCACGCACCCTCGGCCACCCCACAAGCATGCAGGGTGTCTCTCTCAGCACCCGCTCCCCAGGAGAGAGCTGCTCCGGGCTCCTGCCCTGCCTGGAAGCAGAGTACATCTCCCGGGCGCATGTGGCCAGCTGTCCCCTGCAAGTTGCTGGCTGGAGCGCCTGCTCACTGGCCAAATAGTGTCCCCCCAGCCCCCACCCCACACCCAGGCCTGACTTCAGCCCACCCCCCGACCCCGAGGCCTGACGCCAGCCTGCCCCCCCGCCCCTGGGGCCAGCCCTGACCACCCCCCCCCGCCCGGCCCTGACCGTGCTGTCTGAACAGGTCGCTGCGTGGGCTGGTGCACATCTGGAGCCTACAGACGCGGAGGCCGCTCGCGGCCCTGGACGGCCATGGGGGCCAGTGTGTGACCTGGCTGCACACGCTTCCCCGGGGGCCCCAGCTGCTCAGGTGGGTCGCGGTGGCGCTGACCCAGGGGTAGAGGTCTCCTGTGGACGGCCCGGGGCCCCAGCCGCAGGGCAGCCCCAGCACCACGGGGCTGTCCTAGGGCGGCCTCTGTGGAGAACCCACCGGGGAGCTCCTGTGGGCTGGGGCTGTGGATCCACTTTGAGCACAGCGGCCGCAGGCTCCCCCTGTCAGGGCCCACAGGCCGCGGGCGGCTCCTGAGTGCTCGCGCCCCAGCCAGGGGCCTCGTGGGTGGCAAGGAAAGACCACGTGCCACAGCGAAGACCAGACGCGGCCACAGCAGCTAATGAAGCAAATGCTGAAGATGAAGGGAGAGCCACTCCTCGCCCGGATGGTTGAGGCCGCGCCCCGCAGCCCCTGGCCCGGGCGGGGCCCACACTGGCCCGCCGCCCTCTGCAGGCTGGGCCGTGGTGTAGGGATACCCGCTCCACAGCTGCCTTCCTGCGTGGGGGAGGTTGGTCCCCGGGGCGGCACCGAGCCTGCGCTGAAGCTCTGCAGGCTGCTGGGGGGGGGCGGGTGCCGGAAGGCCCTGCAGGTGCTGGGGGGGTGGGAGATGGCAGAGCGAGGGGTACAGTTTCCGGGCAGGAGACCATGTGTGTGGAGGCCGCGTGGGCCTGACCTGTGCATCCCAGGAGGGGCTGGGGGCTGGCATCAGGGCAGGGGCCCGCGGAGGCGATGGGACGCGCCCCAGCTGGGCGGTTGGCCAAGAGGCAGCCGGAGGGCGCTGGGGGGTACAGGGCACGCTGGGGGCCTCCGCCTTCCCCTGGAGAGAGGCACCGTCCAGGACTGGGGCCCCACTGTCAGACTGCCTGCTGTCTGGGGCTCTCTGCCTTTCTTCAGGGGTCATACCCCCAGATAGCTGACAGGTCAGAGGGCTTTCCCAAGCACCCTCTGCCCCAGAACTCCTGGACAGGTCGGCTCTGCGGCTCTGGACTTGAAGCCTGGGCACCTGGGCACCATGGCGCCTGGTCCCCAGGAAACGAGGCCTCTAGGCCCCAGGGGGCTTCAAAGCACTTTCATGCTGGACGCAAGCATCTTGCGAGCCTGGGGCGGCTGAGGCTGGGCAAGTCGGGGCCGTGTCCTGGGCGTGTGCTCGTCCAGCCCCTGCAGGGCCTCGCCCCATCCCCCACACTGCCCAGATGCACCCCTTGCACATGGGCCTCGCTCTCTCCATGATGGTTGGAGTAGAGGCTGTGTCCGAAGACCCTGCTGAGCTGCCCAGCCTTCCTCCTGGGTGTCGAGTGGAGGTGTAGGCCTTTATGGGCCCCCTGCTCCCCCAAGCAACCTGGGCTATCCTGGGGGAGCCCCCCAGGAGGCGGGCCCCTTGGAAAGCCGGCCTGTGCACACGTTGGGGGGTGCTGGCGTGCGTGCGTGACAGCTGGCCAGGGTGCCCCGCCGGGACAGACACAGAGCGCGCAGGTACTTGAGGGGCCAGGTGTGTATGGCAGCGTGGAGGCTGGGGCCCAGCTGTGTTTGTAAGTCTGGCCTCTGAAGTGGCACTCGAGGGGAAGGTGCCCCTTCACGTCAGAGGCCGGAGGACAAATCTGGGGCCCGGGCCGGCCTCACCAGGCCCCGCAGCCCCCCGGCCTGGCCTGCACGCCCGAGGCCACACCTGTGCCCATGGGCGGGCCCCTCCTTCTGCTCTGGGCCGAGTGACAAGCTTACAGAAAGAGGCCTGGGAGTTTGAGCGTGGCTGTGTGGTCGTGGGAGAGCCCTGGGCAGCCGCGCTCCCCCGCCCCTGCTTGCCTGGCCCTTCCTCTCCATCTTTGGAAGGATGCCCCCACCTTCTTGCTTTACCGTCTGAACAGGCATCTCCAAAGTGCGGAGACTCGTTTTCAGTTTTGGGGGGTTTTTAACCTAAATGAGCGACCGGGCAGCTTCCGCCCACCCTGCCGGCGGGACGGGCCAGGGTGTGCGGCTGCCATGTCGTGAGTTCCTGTCCTGCTCTGCACGTGTGGTCCAGGTGCCTGCCTTTGCCAGTGCGCAGCAGAGGGTTTCACCTGGGGCTGGTGTGGATGAGGCTTGAGAAGCCTCCCGGAGGCCCCCGGTGCCCAAGAAGAGGCTCCCGCTGGCCGGCCTGGGGTCGGGGTGGTCGGGACACAAACATCAGTGAGGACCGTGGGCGACGGCCCGTTAGTCACACGGGAACAGGCGGAGGTGAGGGCCCCCCCTGCCCCGGGGGGGTCACCATCGTCCACACAGGTGCCCACTTCGGGGGGGCGGCTTTTAGTGGGCACACCTGGCAAGCACATCTGTGCAGGCGTGACGGGTGGGCGTCAGCCTTGTGCACAGGGTCGTCCCCGTGTTGTTGGCCCCGAGTGTGAAATGCCACCCTGGAGATGACACCCAAGGGCCCCCACACACACGAGGGACAGGGCGAGGCACAGCCTGCCCGGTCCAAGGACCTGGTGAGCGCTGGCCAACCATTGTTCGCCCAGGATCCAGGCTAGCCACTCCCAGCCCGGCGATGACGCGCGTGGCTGTGCCTGGTCCTTCGGCTCGGGGGCCAGCATGGAGGCCCCGTGTCCCCACTGCCCTCGTGGGCTGCCCAGCCCCGTCTCTGCTTCTGTCCCGTCCCACGCATGACTCCTGCCCCGGGTACGGGCTCATGGCCCGCAGGGGGTCTCGTGCAGCCCCCAGGTCAGCCCACCCGCTGTCCCGGCCCCTCCGTCCCCTCCCACCTGTGCCCACGTGCCTCCCCGTGTTCCTGGCCCTTGGCCGGCCCTTGGTTCTTTGGGCTAAGCCTCCCGTTCCCTGGACCCCTGGGGCTCTCGGCTCGGACTGCTGCGGTGGGCCTTCGGGAGGAGACCCTCTGCGTCCATGCCTCGTCCCCCGGGGGCGTGCGCGCAGTGCACATGTCGGAGACGGTCCCCTGCTCCTGGGCTCCTCGGACGGGAGACCCGAGGGCCAGCAAGGGGCCGCTGCAGGGACGCAGGCTTGAGCTGCAGTGGGCCCAGCCTTTCAGGGCGTCAGTGCCAGGCAGTGGGCGGGCTCCCGCGACCTGTCCTCAGTGTCCGCCCCTGTCTGCCACGGACCCCAGGCCGGCGCATCTGGGCCACAGGCGCAAGTGTGGCCCTTCTCAGTGCAGGAGCCGGGGCCCTCCCCGCGAGGGTCACAGCCCGCCTCCTCCTGTTCTGGCAGCCAGGGCCGCGACCTGCAGCTGTGTGTGTGGGACCTGGCAGAGGGCAGGAATGCCGTGGTGGACGCCGTGCGTCTGGAGAGCATGGGCTTCTGCAGGGCCTCCATCCTGGCCGATGGCCCACAGCGCTGGATGGTGGCCGTGCCCGGGAGAGGTAATGACGAGGTGAGTGAGCCCCGAGCAGCTCTGGGGTCTCTGAGCGGCCTAGGCCTGGTCTTCTACATGGTGGCCATGGTGGTGGGCTTGGGCAGGGGGCCCAGGTGGGCTGAGGTCTCCGGGAGGCCCTCAGGGCATCAGGAGCAGGCAGACCCATGTGGTCCAGGTGGGCCTCAGAGCCGGGCCAGCAGGGGAGGTGGCCTATTGGGGTCAGAGCTGGGCGCCGGCGTGAGGCCTTGGGCAGGGCTGGGACGCTGCTGGGGGACATGTACCGGGGTGGCGACTGCAGGACAGAGGGGGACGTCAGAGAGCAGGCCCCAGGGTCACTGTTTGGGGGGCGCAGGCTGAGCGGGGACTGGTCAGCTGGGCCTGGGGGGGTGCTGGGGGGCTCAGAGCCACATACCTGGGGGCGGCACCCCCTCCATCCCTCACTGTGTCCCTGCTCCCTGAGGGCCGTTTGGCAGGCAGGGCTGGGCAGGCACTCGAGCCCTGCACCCAGGAAGTTTGGCCAGCGCCCAAGAGGAGCCGTGAATCTCAGAGCAGACCCAGCTCATAAATAACGAGGCAGGAACAGGCGTCTGTTTGTTCGCCGAGGCACCTAAATCTCCAATTAGGAGCTACATGTGCTTTTGTTGCCAATTTGCCAAAAACCTGTTAAAAGTTTTATTAATGTGAAGAGAGAGGGCTCCGCTCTCTACTGCGGCAACAGCTAGATGGTACTGAGCCTTCTGCACTGGCGCCCTTCCCGAGCGGGCGGCGGGGTCTGGGCCGGGGGATAGGCGCCTCCTGGGAGGGGGCCGTTCGCCGTGTTTCCGCCTGGACTCAGGCCGCGGGCCCGGGGGCGCCGGATGTGCCCAGGACGTGCTCCTGCCCCACCGGGCCTGGCCGTCTGGGTGGCCATGCTTGCCCGAACCAGACATCCTTCTGGAAGCAGAACGTGCCCTCGGATGCCAGGAGGGAGCAGTGGTGTGTGGGAGGCCCCCCACCCACCGACCACAGGGACCGCGGCCACGCGCTCTCAGGCCAGCACCGCCCCCGGCCAGGCCCCCAACACGCAGGCCCACGGCCCCTGGGCCCTGCCCTCGGCCGGGACGCGCCTGGACGCCTGAGGCCTGGGGGGCCTCCCCCGAGAGGACCCAGTGTCCTGGTCTGCCCAGTCACTTCCGGGCCACACCCTGGGCCTCTGCGTCCTCCCCAGCGTCCTTTGTCCTGCTGGCACCTCTCCTGAGCCTCACAGCTGCCGCGGGGGTGTGTTCGGACTTGTGGCGGGGCAACCCTCTTGTGGCTCAGGTCCTTTTCCGCATCTTTGGGGCAGTGAGGACAAGGTGTGCGGGGCAGAAGCTGGCCCTGCAGGCACGACAGTGTGGAGAGCGTGTGTCAGACGCATGTGCGTGTGTGGTGTTGGTGAGAGCGTTCACCCCCACACCGCATGTCTGCACCTCTGGTTCACCCGGAGTCCCTCCCAGGGGTCCTGTGTTCGGTCCTGTATTCCCAGCAGGCGTCCAGTCCTCTCAATGCTGCAGACTGCACCGCGGCCTAGCCATCCGCAGACCTGGGCTGCCTGTGTCCCCGCTGGCACGCTGCCCGTGGCATGTCCCCCACAGAGTGACCACCGGGCAGGGCACCCAGGAAGGTCTGTGCTGGCGTGGGCGACTCCAAGCACAGGCCAGCGCAGCGGGCACTGGGGGCCAGGACAGCCCGGAGGCTCCAGGCCATCCATTTCAGGCCCAGTCCGGCGGGGGTGCCAGGAGGGCGGGGGCGCAGGCGCTGAGTCAGCACGCCGGGCCAAGCCGCCCGGCCGACCAGGAGGTCAGCGTGAGGGAGGCCCCAGGCGGCTGCTGGATGGTAGCGCCCTTGAGGGCCCCGCCGGTCACTGGGGAGTCACGTGTGCCTCCCACACGGCCGGGAGCCAGGGGGCCGTGCGGAGGCGCAGACAGGCCCGCAGCGCCGAGCTGAGTGAGCCTCGAGACTCCTGCTTGTGCGGCCCAGACTCAACCTGGCTGCAGCCCAGACCCGCCTGTTTTTTACTGTCAGGTCCAAGTTCTGGAGCTGCCGTCCAAGACGTTGGTGAGCTGCCTGAAGCCCGAGGCGGGGGCCAGACTGGGCATGCCCATGTGCCTGCAGCTCTGGCAGGTAAGGCCCCACGCCCGGCCACGCCCTGGCCACGCCCCCGGGCGTGAGTCATGCCTATTAGGGACGGGGCTCCTGGTCCCCCTCTTCCACCACCTTGCCATCCCCAGCCTGCCCCGCTCCTGCTGCAAAGGCGCCTGCAGCCCCCGCAGGACACGGGCTCGTTTTCGCGCCCGTGGGTGGTGGGGGTCAGCGGCCACCTCCCTGGGGAGCCACGTGCAGCCCTCTGGTTTGTGGGCGGTGCTGGCCAACTGTGCAAGCCTCGTGGCCTCTGCTCGCGGGATGAGCTGCCTAGCTCTCTAGCTGGTGGGGGGCTCAGTGCTGCTGTCCAGCGGCCGTGTCTGCCTCTCTCGGCCGACCTTGCTGACCGCATGTGGTCGGGAGGTGTCTCCGAGGTTGCAGCGGGGGTGGGGGCGGCCTCGGTCGCCGTGGCATCTCTGCTCCGGGGGTAGCGAGTGGACGGCTCAGGGCATGCACTCCGGAGACTGGGCGGCGTCCTTGCTGCCACAGACACCATGGGGAGCGGGTCACTGACCGGGGCCGCTCTCCTATGCCACTGGGACTAGGGGAGCCATCCCGCCCTGCAGTTAGATGTGGCCCCACGGGGTGAAGGGGCCTGTGCGCCCCGCTCCTGGCCCTCCAGGGCCCTGCCCTTCCTCATACTCGCTGCCCCTGCAGCTTCTGAACTGAGAGCAGCCCACGGGGGCGTAGGGAGGTGTGGGCCCCGAGACGCCCCTGGACGGTGAGGCTGTGGGTGCCAGGCTGGCGGGCCAGGGGGGTGGGGGTGCTCACAGGCCCCAGAGGGGACACATCGCATCCACTCACTCTCTCTGGAGACGCTGTCAGTGTCGTTGCCTAATCGTGTAAGAATTCCATCAGAACCACATGTAGAAACAGGATGTACAAACTTGTCAAGGTAACCAGCACAGCTGACAGAAGGACACGCTGAGCTGCGATGGCTGATACGGATCCAGCCCAGAGCCCCTGGCTCAGAGTCCGCTCTGGATGTCTCTCCAGGCCTGGGTCTCGGACTGCCTACCGCTGACGGATCCAAGTGTGGCAGGGGGCCTGACCAGCCAGTCAGAGGCCTTCTTGTTCAGCTCCTGAGAACAACGGCGTGTGTTGTGAGGAGGATGGTCACGTGGGAGGTCAGGGGTCATGCACACCCGACCTGGAAGCTGGCCTACCAATGCCCGCCCTCTGGCCAAGGAGCTCCCTGGGAACCTGGAGGTGCTGGGGCCCCTGTGGCCAGCACACCCGAGGGCGGGTGGGGATGCTGAGTGAGTGGGGGGGGCCTGCCCGTGGGGTCTCTGTGTACGGCAGGGGGCCTGGGGGTCTCAGCGCAGGGGGGTGGGCCCCGCACCAGGAGCTCTGACTGCTGCCCCCACCGCTGCACGGGGCCCGGACGGGTCGGTGGCGTGCAGCCCTCACTTAGCCATGTGCTCGGAGCCCCCGGCCCAGGAGCGGGGCAGCCCCCGTGCCAGGGGAACATGCAGGCAGGGGCGGCGGGAGGCCAGGGCGGAGCCCCCAAGGGGTGGACCCAGGCCCAGCAGTCCGCACGGTGGGAGCTCATGTAGTCATCTGAAAACCGGGCACACGGGGGCCCTCCCATCCCTCCAGACCCCGGGTGGACCCGTGCGGGGCTCCCCGCCCCCTTCTCTCCCCGGCACCCTCGCGTCACGCGTGCGGTGCAGCCCCAGGCCCGCAGGAGGGCCGTGTCCAGTGAAGCCCAGGCCGTGTCCAATGGCAGCCTCCCTTCCCAGGGCTGCGGCAACCCCGGGCCAGGCCCCCGCTGGCCCTCCAGGACCCAGGGCGGCCACTGAGCCCCTGGTCGGGGAAGCCTCGCGGCCCAGGTGAGGGGCGGGCGTGCTCGGTCAGCTCTGAGCCCCGGGGGCTTGGCCAGCGGTCCCGGGGCGGCCACCAGGCTCAGGGCAGCTGCTCCTGGTTGGTGCCAGGCCGGCCTGGGGTCCACATGCCCCCCACCCCCTGCGGCTGCTGCGCAGCCTCTGACCCGTGCCCTCATCTATCACACGGCGGGCGGGGCGCTGACTCCATGGGCTTGGCGGCCAGAGGCGGGGGGCTCGCAGTGACGTTGACAGAGTGCAGAAGGCTCATTTTTCACAGAGACGGAGCTCGGGGTTTTCTTTGGCCGGCTTGCCAGACAGGTGGCCGGCCCTGCCCAGGGGTAGCCGCGCATGTCAGTGGCGGGAAGGAGCCGGAGGGCCGGCCCGTGCCCCGCGTCCCCTGGCGCTGGCCCAGACTGCCTGTTGGACCCCCGGGCCCAGCGGGGCGGGCCACCGTCCCCAGCCCTTTCTCCCCACGGAGCCGATGCCCCACTGTCCCCGCAGGCTGCGTCCAGCTCCCGCCCGTCGCTTCTGGCCGGCTACGAGGACGGCTCACTGGCCCTGTGGGACGTCTCCACGCGGAAGGTGTGCAGCCGCGTCGCCTGCCACTCGGAGCCCGTCATGGGCCTGGCCTTGGACCCGTGGAGGGCCAGGGGCGTGTCGGGCTCCGCGGAGAAGGCACTGGCCGTCTGGAGCCTGGAGGGGCAGCAGGCACTGCAGGTCAGCGGGCCGGGCCGCGGGTTCATCCATCCTGCTCCGCGCCAGCGGTCTGATGGGCTGAAACAATATTTAGGCATGAAGAGGACTTGGTGCAGGTCCCCGGCTAATTAATCATTCGGGCCGGCGCGGGCAGGCGGCGGGTGAGGGGCCGGCACTCCTGAGCAGTTCACAGGGCTTGGGTTTCTCTCGGGCCTCGGCTGACAGCGGTCACGTCTCGTCCATCTAGAGGAAAGGCATGTAGATGCGGGCTGTGCAAGCCAGTTTGAAAACTCAGAGGAATTTGGTCAGTAAGGAACTGATTAATCAAAAAAAAAAAGAAAAAAAAGAACCAAACCGTACGTGGAGAAATCCCCTAGTGAGGCCCCTGTAGCGTCTGCATGCTGCCTGGTGGGGGTAGGGGGGCCTCGGGGCAAAGTGACCCAGGCCTTGCCCACCCTCCATGTCCACAGAGCCCCTGGGGCCACGTCTGAGTGCCCAACCCTGTGGGGAGCCTGGGTGCACACTGGCTTCTGGGGGGGGTGGGAGCCCCCGTTCGCCAGGAGGCCTTGGGAGGCTGAGATCCTGTCCACAGCCAGCTCTGAGGGCCCAGGTCTGGGGAGCAGGTCCTGCACCCACCGAGGACCCCTACAGCGAGGGAGCACGGGGCAGGGCTGCCAGGGTGAGCCACAGGCAGGAGTTGGGGGCTGAGGCTAGACTCCAGCGGCTAGAGGAGCGCCAGCCTCCAGAAAGGCGCCCCCTCGGGAAGCCTGCGCTGGAAGCAGAGCGAGTGGCCGTGGCTGCAGGTGGCGTCTGAGCCGGGCACCGTGTCCCCGTGGCCGGGGCAGCACCCCAGCTCCCCTGGCACCGGCCCGCTCCCCGCAGACCGGCCTGTACCTCACTCACCAGCCAGCACGGTGGCTGCCGGGCCTGTGTCTCAGCGAGCCCTCGGCCCCTGTGGGGTGGGGCAGACCAGGTCCCCACCGGGCTCTCTGCTGTGGGGTGGCACTTCTCCCATCACCAGGACCTTGGAGTCCTGGACGCGGGTGGTGGGAGTGGACATCCCCGAGGTGGGCAAGGCTGCACCTACTTATCTCACGTTGAGGGCAGAGGGCCCACCAGGTGGACATCAGGGCCCCTCCTCCTCTGCCCCTGCCTGCTGCGGCCGAGGCAGCACCCCCACCCATGGGGTGCTGCACCACTTCCTGGTGTCGCTTGGACTTCAGCCCAACTGGCCGAGGCCTGGGGACCAGGCGGCTCCACGGAGAGCCCCACCCACCGCAGCAACCCTAGCCGCCGCCGCCCCCCCCCCACCCCCGGCTGCTCCTGCTGTCTTGGCCCAGGTCAGCCTGATGTGTCTTGCGTTGTGGGGGAAACAGCGACAGAAACGTAAGACTCAGAGCATATGGGGCGCGTCCAGCACAGAACTGGAGGTGCCGCTCGCAGATATACTGGGAACTCCGGGCAGAGGGAGGCGGGAGGAGGCTGGCTGGGCCCCACTCCGCACCATCCCAGGGGTGCGCCACCTCCCGGCCACCTGCTGCCGCCTCTCCAGGGCCGCCCGTCCTGGAGGCTTCCAGGGGAGGGGTCGGGCCTCGGGGGCTGGGTGCGCTGGTGTACACGGGCAAGTCGTGGGCCTCAGTGCTGCCCTGGAGCCACGTGGGCAGAGATGTGCCTCGCCTTCCGGCCACGGCTCTAACAAGCCCAAATCAATCTCTCCGTGGGCAGGCGGGCAGGCTAGCGCTGCAGACGCAGCTGGGGCTCCGCGCGGAGCCGAGCGAGGTAATGGGAACCAGATGGGCCCAGCGCATTCCTGGCACCTGAGGTCACGCGCCGAGCGAGCCCTGGTGGCCGGGTCCTTCCCCGGAGTCCTGGTCCGGGCGGGCTCAGCAGGGCCCACGGTGCCTGGGCCCTGGGTCACCCTCACCAGGACCCTGGGCATCCGCCCACCTGGGGGTCCCCGCTCTGCCCCCTCTGGCAGGCTCTGGGCCGCGGCTGCCCTCAGACAGGTGGTGTGCAGACCGCCCTGCCTCCCGCCTCAGGCGGGTCCATAGTCTTAAAGAGGCTGATTTACACTAGCCAGGCAGCTCTCCCTCCAGGCCCAGGCTGGTCGGCCAGGCCTCCCCTCGCCCCCATTGCTGGCCGGGGCGTGCCGCCCTCCCCAATCCTGCCAGGGGTGCGCCGCCGAAGCAAGCAGTGGGATGTGCGGGCCGGTGGGTGGCAGACACTGCCCACGCGTCCAGGGACCAAGGACAGGGCTCTGACCCCATGACCAACCCCGGTGCTGGCGGGAAGGATGGCCCGTCTTCTCCAGCCCAGGCGGTCCCAGCTTCCAGGAGGAGGAAGACCCTGCCCCCTGGGTCCCTCCCAGGCAGCGATGCTGGCCTGCATGCACCCCACCCCGCAGGGACCCCCTCTCTGTCCCCACTGTTAACAGCCCCCCAAAGCAGGCCACGTGGGTTCTGGCACGTCCACCGCTCTGATCCCAAGGGCTTGAGCTCCCGGGAGAGGCAGGGGCAGGTCCTCACCCCTGACAGTCAGGGCGCAAGCCTGCTCTGCGCGCTTTGCCTGCCCCCGCGGGGCCTTGCCTGTGGAGCAGAGGGGCGGCTGCTCTGGCGCTGGGGCACTCAGCCCCGAGCCTGGATTCCTGGGCAAGACGGGCAGAGGGCGTGGGACCCGCGGGGTGCTTGTCACCGTGGACGGGGAGGAGGAGGGACGTCCCGGATGGTGGGGAATCCTGGAGGCGGGGCTCCTGGGAGTCCCCGGGGGTGGGGCGTCCAGGGAGGCGGGGTGTCCTGGGATGGGGGGTGTCCTGGAGTGGGGCGCATCCAGGGGGCAGAGTGTCCTGGGGGTGGGGCATCCTGGGGCTGATGAGGGAAGAGCATCGGAAGCAAACCTAAGGAGCCGCCTGACGTCTCCCTGCCGGTCTGATCACAGGTGCGCGGGACCCACGAGCTCACCAACCCCGGGATCGCCGACGTCAAGATCCGGCCAGACAGCAAGATCCTGGCCACTGCGGGCTGGGACCACCGTGTCCGCGTGTTTCAGTGGCGGACGATGCGGCCGCTGGCCGTGCTGGCCTTCCACAGCGCCACCATCCACTGCGTGGCCTTCGACACCGCGGGCCTGCTGGCCGCGGGCTCCGGGGACCAGCGCATCAGCGTCTGGTCGCTCTACCCGCCCACGTGACTCAGCATGGAGGGGATGCAGGCACAGAGGCGTGGTCCTGGGCCCCCTCCTGCCCGGGGCCAACTCCCCATCATGACGACGCAGAGACTGTGGGCCCTGGTGGCTGCTGTTTACGGCATAACCAGGCTGGATGCTGGGCACCTGCCAGGCAAGAGAGGCCATTCTCCGTACCTGACAATAAACTCGTTTGCAGACCAGCAGTTTGGAGGTGTGAATTTTCCCAGGTGACCCCTGCTTCCCTGGGGCGGCAGAGCCAGGGCCATCCTCAGAGCGTCCCCCGGCAGGTGGCCGGCCACACAGCGGGGTGGGGGTGGGGGTCGTGGTCCCAGGCTCCACGCCCCCGCAGACAGCCCGGGCTGAGGGCTGAGAGTGTGCCCGAGCGAGAGGATGCCAATGGGGGGTGGGGAGGGGGCCAGGCCTGCAGCGGGGCCCCAGGAGGAGGGCTCAGCCCAGGAGTGAGGCTGATGAGCAGTTGGCCACCGTAGGGTGGCCTTTGGGTGTGGGGCGCGGTGGCTGAGCTGGGAAGACGGCGACCCGGAGCAGCTTCTGACCCTCCTCGCCAGGCTGTGGGCTGGGAGGAAGAAGACCCTGGCGCTGGGCGTGGGGGCTGTGGGAGACCCCAGCGGAACCCAGGCCACAGGCCCCTTGGTCCCACCGGCTTCTTTGTGAAGGAGCCCCCGGGCGCCTGGTCAGGGAGGAGTGCCCGCTTTGTCTGTGGCCTCGGAGGCCTCCCTGAGGGGCGCCCGGGGCCCCCGCCCTCACTGTGCTTCACGCGGTGGGCCCGGGCGGGTGGGCCTGTGGGGGCTGCGCTCCAGGGCTGCCCGGCCCTCACCAGCATCTGGAGCCCACGTGTGCATCCAGGTGGCGGACACCGTGCTGCGAGGGCAGGGCCCCGCCGGAGGGTCTGGCCTCCAGGTCCCACGCGGAGCCAGGGGACGGCGAGCTTCAGCTGGTGGGGTGAGGCAGGGAGGCAGGTGTGGTTGACATGCCAGCACCGCGGGGGCGGCAGCAGGAGGGCCCGAGGGGGTTGGGGGGGCTTCACGTGAGACCGGTCCCCCGCCCCAGAGGAGGCAGCTCCTTGCAGCCCTGAGGGGCACCCGCATCCTTGGAGAGCTCTGTGATTAGATACGAGCATTGTCACTGAACTTGCAGCCAGCGTTGACGCATTGGGGAATTCTGCTCTATCACAGCCATAAGCTGATTTATGAGCGGAGGTGGGGTGTGACGGCATGGGGAGTTATCACTGCACAACATCCAGCTGATCAGTCTGGAGGGTGAACAACTGACGTTTTTATTTGGAAATTTCAAGCATAGATCAAAGTGAAGGGGAAAAGCACAGAGCCAGCACCCAGCTTCAGCGTGAGGCCTTGGCCTCCAGTTGTCAGGCCAGCTCTGGAGTTCATCCGGGGGGCCTGGGCGAGCCGAGGCCACGGGCCTTCCCTGGGCCACGACCCTGGGCCTCGATGCACCTCTCAGCTCAGCTCCTTGGGGAAGGACGGCAGGAGATGGTTCGGGGAGTGACTGAGCCCCCGAGTTGCACGGCTGGGCTCAGGGATGGGAGGGGGAACACGGGGCAGGGGGCGAGGGGCCCGGCCCAGGGCTGGGCTGGGGGGACACCACGGGGCTCCGGGCGCCGTCCCCCAGCCCCACTGCCCCATTCCTCCCGGCGTCCAGCGCCGCCCCTTCCAGCCTGGGTGTGGACATGGTGCCCAGCCGTCCATGCCACCGTCCCCCCTCGTCTGGGCCGGGCCCCGTGGACAGAGGGACCCCGCGGGGCGTGTCCCTGTCCGTCCGTCTGCCCCTCGTGGTGGACGTGCACCCTGAGGCCCCCTCCCGCCCAGCCTGGCCGTGCGCAGCCCTGAGCGCTGGGCCTGGACCCCCCGAGCCCGTCCTGGGCCTGCTCTCCCCGCAGCATGGCTGACCCCGTCCTGGTAGACGTCGCTGTCTTCCCCGGCGCACACAGTACTCGAGCGCAGAAACTCTCTGAGGACGCCGTGGCGCTGGATGTGCCCGGAGGTGTCGCTCTGCCCACCCCCCTCCCCGGGCCTGGCCCCGAGGGTCGAGGGTGGGAGCCCCACACACAGAGGGGAAGACGCTGGGTGGGCCAGGAGGGTGCGGAGTCAGCAGGACCCCCCCACTCCCAGGGTCAGGGTCAGGGGTCAGGAGTCGACACAGGCTCTGACTGGCACTTCAGTAACCTTCCTGGTGGTTTCGGGGACCTTTCTCAGGGTCACCCCCCGGGCCTGCCCCACAGGCCCCTTCTGCTCCAGAGCCACTGGGACAGGCCAGGCTCTGGCTTTCAGAGGGGCCCTCTCCTGGGGGTCCTGAGCCCACACCCCGCTGGAGCCCGCAGCTGGACGGCCTGCCTCATGGCAAGTCTGGGCCCCTGGGCACGGGGCTGGGTGGACCTGGCCTGGTGGGCACACAGCCAAGAGAGGGGCTCCCGCGGGAGGGACACGTGTCCGTCCAGCTGCGTGCCAGGCAGGCCACGGGGCTCAGAACACCGGCTGCGCTGTGAGCTGACCCTAACCCTGTGCCCCCAAGATTCCTGTGCCCTCAGGGGGCTTGCCTCCACCTGCCTAGGGTGACAACCGGCCGGAGTCTCCAGACAGGAAACGACCCTGGGAAAAACTGTCGGTTTACAGACTCGTGAGGACTGACTTGGGCTTCCCAGGGGGCACGGTGGTAAACAGCCTGCCTGCCAAGGCAGGAGACTCAGGTTTGATCCCTGGGATCTTCCCTGGAGGATCCCCTGGAGGAGGGCATAGCAACTCAAGCCAGTATTCTTGCCTGGAGAGTCCATGGACGGAGGAGCCTGGCGGGCTGCAGTCCACAGGGTCGCAGAAGAATCAGACACGACTGAGTGAGGACTTACTTGATCAATTCGAGATGAATAGCATGGTTTTAATAGACTGTGAATAACCCAGGGGTTATAAATTGTTAAACATACGTAAATACACTTAAAAGTTTCTGGCATCTTGGCTGTTTTTTGGTGCACGGCTCAGCGGCATAGGGGCCCCACACGGGGTCCTGCAGCGGTCAGCACACACATCTCCAGAGCTTTCCGTCTTCCCAAACTGACGGTCTGCCCCGTCCCTGTCCTCCGCCCTGGTCCCCACCATCTACTTCCTGTCTGTGACTCTGATGACCCCGGGGCCTCATGCAGGTGGAGCCACGCAGGGTCTGTCCTGCGTCTGGCGCTTCACCGGGCATCCGGTCCTCGGAGCTCATACGTGTCGTGGCGCCAGCACGTCCTTCCTTTTTATCCCTCGTGTGGACAGACCGGGCCTCTGTCCATTCATCGGTCGACCTGTTCCGTCCACTGCTGAGCTGTCTGCGGGGGAGGGGGTGTGTGACTCCCGCCACTCGAAGGCTGGACCACCCTGAGCGTGGGCTCAGGGCCCGCTCCCGGCTCTCCTGGGTCCACACCGGGCATGGGATTCCATCCACCGGCTGTGCCTGCTGCCTGGCTCTGCGCCCGCCAGCACTAGCTGTCTTCCGGGGCTTTCTGCTGTTGACAGCCGCCCTTGTGGGTGTGAGCTGCTCCTTGCCGTGGTCTAATCCAGGTTCTGCGTTCACCCTCAGTTATCTTCCAGGGGTGCACATGGCAGGATCTCTATCTTCTGGGAACTCGCTCCCTAGGGGGCACACTTGCGTGGCAGCCGCTGACCACTGGAGGGACCCAGGAGCAGAGAGCAAGCCTGGGCCAGCTTCCCCGGGGCCGAGTCCGCCCTGTTGGCACGGGGTCGGGTGTCCAGCCCACCCCAGACAGGGGCCCTTCCCGGCATCCACGGTGCTGGGCGGCCGGGACACCAGGGCCCCACCAGCAGCCCACCTGCAGAGCAGAGGACCGGCTACCAAGGCCTTGGATCCGGGAGAGCACCCCGCCCTGCCGTGTCGCGGGCACGGCTCCCAGCTCTCCCCAAGTGGATGCTGATGGCGTCCTGGGCCCCCTCACTGAAGGCACCCCCCAGCCGGCCCCCCGAAGGCACAGAGGGCCTGCTCATCTGGGCCACAGAGGGGAAACGTGCCAGGACCGCCAGCCCCCAGGCCACCACCCGCCTGCTCGGAGAGGGGGCAGCTCTCCAGGAGTGCCTCCGGTCACACAGCCCAGGGGGCAGCAGCCCATGTGGGGCCCATGGCCTCCCCTCAGCCGCCCCACAGAGACGGGGCTTCTCGCTGGCACAGGGGGCCATGGGGTGATGGGGGGGTGCGGACCACAGTGGGTGGGGGTGGGGGGCTACGGGGGGTGGGTGGTGGATGGTGGGTCGGTGGTACCGTCGGGTGCATGGGGGGTGCGTGGGGGTGGGCGGGGCCCCAGGGTGGATGGTGGGGCCCGCTCAGCGGGCAGCCTGGAGGCCTGTGGCCCCTGCGGCCATGTCCCCCCCCTCGCTGAGAGGCCCTCGGGCAGGAGTGCAGCTGGCAGCCCAGGGCCCCACAGGCTCTCCGGAGGAACGGCCGCCTGAGAGCCCCCAGATCTGGCCAGCTGCCTCTCAAGGAAGCTGCCTGATTTCCTTCTCACGTTAAGAAGATCCACTCGCTGTTATCAGGAGGGAGGCCGCTTGCACATACGCGGTAGCCCCCATTTGTGCTACAGCCTCATGGCTGGACCCCCAGCCCCCAGCGCCGCTTCAGAGTTGGGAGGTGGCCTCCAGGCACCTGGGGAACCTCACCCAGGCCAGTCAAGGGCACACGGCCTGTAGGGCTCCTGCAGCCAGGAGCCGGCGGCCAGGCAGCCCATGGGCACAGGGCGTCCCAGGGCGTTGAGGCACATGGGAGGGCCCAGTGGACCAGGCGTCCCCGCCGTGGACTGCCTGCCTGCCCGCGGCACACAGCCTGCTTGGGGAAGGCCCGTGTGCATCCCGGGACCACGGGGAGACAAACCGTTGGCCCTGCCCTGCACAAGGCCCCCATCGGCCTGGCCGCCGCCACCATCCTTACTGGGTGATGAGCTCATGGACATACTGGGGAAGAACCTCAGAAATGCATCCGGGATAAAGCCTGAATTCAGAGGCGGGAGGAAAGGGAGAGGGGCTGAGGCCAGGATGACAAGGAGGAGCTGGGACGGTTAGCGTCCTGGAGGGGCCAGTACTGGGGGGGTGTCTTCCAGGAGAGAGGGCACCCCCAGAGCTGCAGGGGCCTGGCCCACCACACACAAGCACGTAGCTGAGAACACGAGGCTCCAGGTGTCGCTGCTGAGGCAGGCTGAGGCCCTGGGCATTGGCGATGGCGCCTCAGGACTGCTGGTGCCCAGGGCCACGCCGCAGGAGCACCCGTCTGTACGCGGGCCCAGCCGGGGGTGGGGGGGCAGGGGGCGCGGTGGTGGGGCTGGGAGGAGGGGTTGGGCGTGTGCTCCCTGCGATCAAGAGCTGATGGAGAAGGGATGTCAACATTACCCTTTATAATTAAGAAGATCGTTTAATCGCTGCTATTAAGACCTAAGCTCCCCCAAAGTGGGCTGCTTTCATCAGAACCCCTTTGGTTCTGCCGATTCCCACACGCAGACCTGGCAGCAGTTGAGTGGAGGCTCCGAGAGTCCCCATCTGGTTTAAGAATGACAACGAACAGGAAAGGGAATTGCATCAAAGGCACAATTGGTGTTTTTCTAAATACAGAGCGTGTGTGAGGTGGACCAGCACACACCGCATCTGCCCTCCAAGAGCGGGGCCACGTCACACTCCCCACACCCCACCCCGGCCTGCTCCCAACTGGGAGGCCGCGTGAGCATCCCCCGACCCAGACCACGGCTGCCACAGGGATGTCCCCTGAGAGCCCTCACTATAGCCAGGACCTCACGCTGTATGGAGGGTGTCCGCCTCGCGTCCTCACGCGGCGAGGTCGGGTCTGCGGGGTCTCGGGGCTCCTACAGCGGGCCTCTGGGGGCCCGGCTGAACAGGCACCGGGAGAGTCACCAGAACCGCAACCGCTGGGCCGGGGGCGGGCGGCTCCTGAACGCCCCGGGAGGCGGCAGGACCAGGGCGCCCTCCACCCCGGGACGTGGGACGCGGTCCCCCACAGCCCAGGCTGCTTGGGATCCAGGGGCTCCTCCCCCCACTCCTGCCTTTACCTCTTCACGCGGCGGGCGTCGAGGCTCTTCGAAGAGCTTCGGGACCGAAGGGTCCGGAGCCCCTGGACCAGGTCTCTGAGGTCCCTCCTGGCCCTGGAGACAGACATGGGGCCAGAACGGGGTCTCTGGGCACAGGGAGGATGCTCAGGGTGTCCGACAGCTGGGAGGGAGCCCCCGAGGAGGATCCCAGCCCCCCCAGAGAAGGGTCGGAGTGGGAAGCAGGGGCCAGCGGGGTGGGGGAGGGGGATGGCCTGTCCCAGGGAGGTGCCTGCACCTGGGGACAAGTGACCGAGAGGCCCAAGTGCCCTTCAGAGGCCCGATGACCTGAGCCAGGCCTCCCCCCGATCCCAGGATGAGAGGGAGGGTGACTGTGGCGTGGGGGGCACAGCACAGCCCAGCACCCACCCAAGAACAAGCGAGGGCCCCTCACATGAGTCTGGACGTGGGTCTGCAGTGGCTGGCGGGAACCTCAGCTCGTGGCTGGCCTGTGACAAGGTCTCAGCCAGGTCAACTCAGCCGCGGAGGAAGCGGGAAAAAACACATCTCTAGGAGTGGGGGCTTCGCCCCAGGTCAGGCAAGCATCTGCAGAGCCCAGCCACAGGTGCCTGGCTCTCGAATGCAGCTGGTGGGAGCCCAGCATCCACCTTTATTCCATCCTTCTTGTTGGCATTGGCCCGCCCTGCGGTGGGCACAGCAACCCTCGCTCTAGTCTGGGGAGGGGGCGGTCTTGGGAGGCGCCGCTCAACTGCCAACGCTGGTCACCAGAGAACACGTGCCCTCACTTCAGCGCTGAACAAACCCAAAATGGAGATTTCTGCACCCGTGGTTCTCCCTGGTCTGGACGGAGCGTGGGAGGACGGAGCGCCACGTGGAGACCGACTGGGCAGAGCAAACCACGGCGTGTCTCTCCACCCAGGACGAGGAGGGCTGGCTGCATTTGTGGCCCCAAGCGAGGAAGCCAGGGGCACAACCGACTCACTCAGAGGCAGACCTGGGGTTGAGGGCAGACTATCCACTAGGGCGGAGCCGCTGGGGCAGCATCCAGGGCTGCGTTCCTGAAGCTCTGTCCACCAAGCCTGCTGGCCACTCAGGAAGACGCTGCAGGGGTCTTCACGCCCGGCGCCAGGTACTCCGTGAGGATCTGGGGGCCCTGGTCCCCCTGCTCACTCCTCAGCAGCCGTGGTCACCATGTCCCATCCTAGACCGGACTCACGAGAATGGCTCCTGCCCTCCAATCGCTGAGCTCCACTTACCGCCTCCAGGGCAGACACCTCCAGAAAGAAAGTGTCAGCCCAGGGCAGACATCAGGAACGCCCGGCCATGCCCTGGGACTGGTGGCCCAGGCCCTGGCTGCCAGGTGGCCTCCAGGCCCACAGACGCAGCGGGTCAGGCCCGGAAGGGGGACGGGGCCTCAGCCACTCGCACTTCCTGTCCCTCTCGTGTCCAGGCCAGCAGCCTTGACGCTGACGGCTCTTCCTGCCTGGACTCAGGAAGGGACCGCATCAAAGGTCCGGTGTAGCACTGATGGGGAGAGGTCCCACGCCACCTGGCCTGGGAAAAACGCTTCCCAGGCAGGTTTCAGGATGACTCATGACCACTGTCATTGTGGCCTCGCTCAGGCCACCCCGTGGGGACTCTGGCAGCAAAGAGAGTCAATAAACAGGGGAAGGCACAGGCCTGGGCGGGGGCCAGCGGGGAAGCGCTCTGAGAGCAGAGTCAGGGTTTCTTCCCTTCCCAGCCCCCAGCGGACAGAGTCCATCCTGCTCGACCAGGACTGTTATCCCAGCTTCCATGGAAAAACAGGACAGGCACCGGTCCTGAAAACGGGCCATGGGCGGGGCCCGGGTTCTAGGCAGAGGGGCAGCTGCCAAGGCAGGAATGTCAAGCCGCGAGGCCGGATGAACACCTGGGACGAGGAGCTCAGGCCGCGGGGACCGCGAGGTGGAAGGGGGGGGGTGCGGAGCGCGCGGGCGGGAGGGCCGGGGGCGGGGCAGCAGGTGGGCTCCGGGAGGCGGGGCTGGCAGCGCGAGGCAGGGACCCCGGCCCTGCGGCCCTCCTGGCCGGGGAGCCCGCGAGCCCCCGAGTCCGGCTCTCCCCAGACACCCTTAGCGATGTAACCCGACGCAAAGAAATGGACACTCAGGCAGCTTCCAAAAGAGGCGAAACCGTTTATCAAGGCGGCGCCGGCGCGGTATCTACACTTTTATCTACAAATATCTACAAGTATCTACACCACACCGCCTGCAGACGGGGGTTCTCGGGTCGTCCACGCTGCAGCGGCCAGCCGGGCCGGGGCCGTCGCGGCCTCGCCGGGAACAATAAATACCACTTCCTTCCCGCGCGCACCGCGCACTTCGGCACGGGCAGCGCGCCCCGGGAGCCCCGGGGCCGGGGAGCGGGGTCCTCGGGCCGCCCTGGGACTGGCGGGGGGCGGCCCCGCGCCGCGTGGCCTGGGCCCCGGGCGGGCGGGCGCACTATCTGGGGCAGTAGTCGTAGGAGCCCGGCGGCGCAGCCCCGGCCGACGAGTACATGCTGGCGGCGGCGGCGGCGGCGGCAGCGGCGGCCGCGGCCGCGGCGGGGCTCACGGCCGGGTGGTGGTGCGGGTGCGCATGCGGGTGCGCGTGGAAGCCGTGGCCGCGCAGGCCGGGCAGCGGGTAGGGCGCCGGCCGGCTCTTGGCCCCGAGGTAGTGATCGTAGGCAGCGGCCGGGTACTTGTAGGGGTGGTGGTGCAGCGGCTCCGACGCGCCGGGCGCCTCCAGGCGCAGCTCGGGGTGCGGGGGGCTGGGCCGGCCTCCCGGCGCACCGGGCAGGGGGACCCCGGGCCCAGGCAGCGCGGGGCTGAGCACCCGCGCCAGCAGCTGCGGCGGGTGCGCCGGGTCCCCAAGTCCCGCCGGGCCGCTCGCTTCGCGCTCGAATTCTCGCCGGGCCTCGGCCGTGTCTGCGGGGAGGGCCGACGGCTGAGCCGCGGAGAAGACGGCGAGAGCGCGCCGGCCCCCGCCCGGAGCCCCTGCCCAGCTCCGGGCCCTCCCCAGGGGCCCGCGCCCGCCAGCGGGCGGGGCGGGGCGGGCGGGCGCAGCCGTCGGGCCGGCGGGCTAGTGCGCGCTTGCCCGGCCGCCGCGGTCGTTGTGCAACCGCCGCAAAGGCCGC